>NC_136724.1:7267500-7532500 GCF_936440315.1 Barbus barbus
TTTTTGCATAATTTTCCCCTTCGCCATTAGTCTATGCATTCTGCACCGCTCCAGCTTTTTAATTAGTGATTTTTACAGCCTCATCCTCTCATTAAATTAATTATTAATTAAGCGAAAATATAGGCATGTTTAATGCCTTAATTATCTGAGAAGGGTTTTATGTTGCTTTGGCTTCAGATGTTGGAGAGGAGATTCCTCTTTTTCTTTTTAAATCATATTCTTTAGAAAATAGAAATCCATTGTATAGCGTACAGTATGTACGCCAATGCTGAAAATTCAAGAAATTACTTGTTTTTCAAAATGTTTGTAAATTCCATATTTCTTTTGATCAAAAACTTTTGCTGGTTAAACAAATTCTTTATTACTATTTGCATGCCCTTGTTGTCAGAATTATTTTGGACACCTCAGTTAGAGCTGTATTTTTTTCATTCTGTTCCAGACTGAATCTAGTTACAATACAACATAAAAGTTATTAGGCATTAATATAATAATTTATCATAAGAATACAATTTTAATACAATAATAACTTGCACTACTTGTTCTAGAAGCTGACGCTGATATGAGTGCAGTCATGGTGTCTGATAGCAGTGTGAATTACAATGATGAGAAAGTTGATTATCTGTGAATGAAGCTGGCAGTGAATTAGCGTAATTAATTTTATTTAATGAAGCTAGTCTTTTTACAAAGCCCCAGATTAGCAAACTAATGCATTGTTTACTTAGAGAGATCACTGGCCGTCATACTGAGCTATAGGGCCGGCAGAGAGGTTTGAAATCGCATTTGAAATATCTATTATGATTGATAATCACCAAAATATTACTTTTCATTTTGCCAAAATGTTAATTATCATTTGGAAGCAATCCAGTGATTGTGTTTGACAACCAATAGTGTTTAGCAAACAATTTCTTTTATAGACTCAAAAATTATATTTTTTTTGGCTGCATTCTCAGTCTAACTAATTAAAACGTGTTAATGCAAAACCATTCATGTTTTTTTTTTTTTTATCAAAACTTAATTCAAATGTTTAGATATTTATTATTATTATACAATTTGGAGAGAAACTTTAGCCAAACCCAGTACACTCTTATTGGCAAACAAATTTAAATAAATAAATAATAATAATATAATATACATGGGTGGAACGGATTTTTGTATTAATGTTAAGAAATTCAATTTTCAGTTGTAGAATTCCATTGTGTTTAACCACTTCTCACAAATGAATTGAGTTCAGGCAAAAAAAAAAAAAAAGTGAGTTTAGAGGTTAGAAAATTTTAATATATTTTTTAAATAATGTACAGTAAAGTGTTGCTTGTGAATCATACATTTTGTTCAACATTTTGTTGGATTGCTGCTTTTAGACATGATAGCATAGCGTATTTGAAGGAGAAGTGGTGTGAAATAGGCTAAACTTTCTTTGTACAGTCTGTTCTATTAATTTTGAAACTTCCCGGCATCGTCCACACAAGAGGTGGCAAAAATGCAAACCTATTTTCAATAATTGATTCTGTACTTTAATTGAACAGCATGAGTGAATGACATAGCTCATTAGTTCCCTCATTAGTTAATTATCGGAGAAGTAGGACAAGTCAATAAAAGTGAAGGCAGTAAATTTCAGTGCTAATTAGTTGCGTTCCCTTGGAGACATATTTAAAGGCAGATTAGTTACCTGAATGTCCCACAATGGAGCGGGTGGAAGAAAGTGGCAAGAGCACGCTAAGGTTAGCTTCAAATCATCATTAAACTAGAATGACGATACTTTCAGTGCTGTTAGACACTGACTGGAAAGGCTTCAGATAACAAACGTGCAGGACAAAAATATGTGACACTGCAGGGTGATTGAAAGCCCATGCAATATATTTTACATTGCAAGCAACAGCATTTTTTCAGAATTTAAATTAGGAACATATATCAGTATATGCAAATATTTCATACTAATAAAGAACATGTAGCATGACTGAAACTGAATGCACAGAGGATTAATTTTGCATCCTTAAATAGCATTTTTTTATTTTTTAGAATTTGTATTTGAAAATAAAAAGTTAATATGCATTAATAAGTATTTTCTGTCTTTTCTCATGTGTTAGCAATTTAAATAGTGGCAGAGGTCACTCATTCAAATGATATAGTTTTATGAAGTCATGCATTTTGTTTTGGTGTTAATGTGTTAATGAAATCTGTTTTGACAAACGATGCCGTGCTGTAACAGCTGTCAATGAGAGGGTGCCCTCTTCATAGGAGGTGCACACACTGGCAAGTAACTAGAGTGAGACACACACACACACACAAAACAAGTGGAAAAAAAACACATCCTTTGACGTGCAAATGGCTCAATGAGATACTTAACACCTGACATAGACCATGACTATGTTATTCATGCTTTTTTAATCAAACCGCTCACCCCTCCTTTGTCTGCCAGCTCTCAGCTGTATTCTAACGCGCTGGCAAGGGCGTTCTGGCAGGTCTTCGGGAGGCCGTAGCCATGTGTCCCAGCACAGGAAGTGACAGAAGGCGGCCTTTATTTACCTTTACAGCCCCTTCGTGTCATCTGCTTAATCATGTGGCTAATCGACAACACTGCCTCCCCACTCGCACGGGGTCGGACAATGGAGTCCCATTCATATTTAATACAATGGAGCGTTTAAGTCATTGCACGCGTCTGAGGGCTGATATTGTGTCTCTTTTGTGGGAGTACTCTGTGGAGACTCGGCCTCCACCCCCCCCGTAACACAAGCATATGCTTCCACCACTGCTGTTAAGCAGCCCGGTGCAGCTGGACGTAAAGACGTGGGCTGAATGGATGAATTAAAGCGTTAATTCCCATGATTAATTCAAACGGTTAATTCAGCATCGCTTTTCAGATTAAAAATGATCAAAACAAATATATACTACAATGAATAATTATAGACTGGTGTAACTATGCAGCAGACATAAGAGGATGTATGATAGGAGACGCTAATCTTCTTTCTAGATCTGGCTGGAGAGTGCTGTCAAATTCTGTTGTCAAATTCTACTATTGTCTATACCCTTTGAGAGAAAAGGATTGAGTTCATGGTGTCTTAGTCTGTTAATGCACATTTACGCAGTTAATCAACTTGAGTATCTGATATCCTTCATGTTGTCTCAATGTTGCATTCTGTTGTTGTTTATTTTTTCTTCTCTCTTCAAGTAGCTCTTTACAATGTGACTACTTCAGAATTACTAAGCCGGTTCCAAAAATGGCATAAACTAACATTAAAGTAGACCACATGACTGCTGTATTTCATTATGGGTAACATTTTAGATTAAGGAACACATATTCACTATTAACTATAAAACTCCTAATTTACTGCTTATTAATAGTTAAGAAGGTAGTAGTTAAGTTTAGGCATTGGGAATATGGTAATGCAGAATAAGGCATTAACATGTGCCATATTATGCATGCTGATAAGCAACTAGTTAATTGCTTACTCTAGTAAGAATTGGTCCCTAAAATAAAGTTTTACCTCATTATGATATAATGTAATATATGCCAAGCCTCTGAAAGCACGTGATAGCTTTGTCTGAGAAAAATACCCAAATTTGACCCATTTTTTGCAGTCAAACTGGATAACCAATGGCATTTGAAAAAGAGCTGCATCAAGATTCTTCAAAATTACTCCTTTTGTGCTTAATGAAAAAAAAAATTTGGAATGGTGTAAGTAAATTACAAAATGTATTTTAAGGGGTGAACTATTACTACAAAGCTTAAATTTGTTATGTGGAAATGGTAAAAGTTTAACTTTGATGCTAGTCACGGCTTAGCTCTTAAAAGGACTGTTAAAGACACATTGTGATTTATTTTGCTGAGCACTGAATTAATGTTCATAGATGCCATCAAAGATTGCTACTCCCTTATGTTATTGTTTACTCTGGTTAACTACAATGTACCTATCAATGACCTTTTAGTCTTTGCTCCTAAAAACACAGCCTTTATCTTCTCCTGGAAGCAATTTAAAGAACATAAAAGACACATATGTTAGCAACATGATGAAGTCTTTAAACATTACTGAGCTTAAGAATTTCACATTGTCCACATACCTTTAAAAAAAAACTGAAACACTAACCCCCAGTTGAGTGAAATTGTTTGTATGGGTCAGCAATTAGTCACCATAGGTGGACAAGTGAACTTCCTCTTGCTACCCATTTTCTTCTTGGAAAAAATACGAACAATATCTGTAAAGATAAAAGCAGAAGAGGTCATTAGGTGTGGGGTGGGCACATGGTCATAACATAGTTAGCATTAGGGAGTTCAGGGCAGCAGAAGGTCACAGCAGACTCATCCTGCTATTCCGGGGTGTTATTCGTCAGGCTGAAAAGCGCTTGGGTGAGAGGTAGGCCACTGGCCCGAGGGGACAGGTCTGGGGTGTGAGGACCCAGGCCTGATAATGGGGTTAGAGTGTGATGGTTATCAGAAAAAGCCTGAGATGTTTTCGGTCCTCCCCCCTTCTCTTTAAATGGCGTTTTGGATTAGGGGTCAAGCACCACAGTTCCACAGGGGCCCTGCTGAAATGGAAGGGCCCGTGAATGAGAACTGTTCGCTTTTGTATCTTGTGCCAACATTATTGAGAGAATGTTGGCGCAAACACTTGACAGTCTTGCTCTGCATATAATTTAAGTGATTTATTTTTGAATTGTAAGAATAATCGGTCTGTTTTTGAAACATTTCTTAACTTGTTCAGCAAGAGGTTCTCCAAGCACATCGAAACAAGATTCCTAAAAGCTGTTCAACTACAAACAAGATGGCTTGTTTTAGCTGTTAGGCTTCCTAAACTGTATTTAGACTTCCTAAACTCAATTGTCATGATTTCGACCATCTTAAGTCTCGCTCAGACAGAACGGTTTTAAATAGAGAGCCCATTCAGTAGAATGTCAGCTATGTTGGGCAATTCTTCAGGAATTCGTTTGGATTTCAAGCCTTTGTAAGCGAATAACAGCAGACTGAGCCCTCTCCACATCTTCCCTTTTTAAAAGCGAGTCTTTTGGAGCAATGATAGTCCTTTGATAATTTTCCGTATTCATACAAGCAGGCTTAGAGAGGATTGTGAAAAGGCCTTTTGGGAAAGGAGTGGTCTGAGTTTGGTTATTTGCAGGACTCCCCCCCATCTTGTTCACTCTGTTGTACAATCTCATTAAAGCAGCCTTTTGTTTTGCCACTTTCTAAGCACTGATCTCTGGCTTAGGACGAGTCAAGAGGCCGAGACAGTTTGAAAAAGACTGCACACCACAAAGACGGGGCTTGTTCGCCAATGCAATAAGCCCCCAGTTCTTTTTCCTGAGCTCTTCAGAGAAAAAAAGAGCAGGAGAGGTCACGAGGTGGCAAGATATCGTGAGAACTTAATGAAAGTTTTATAACTCTAGAAATGTTTATGACCTCTGCACTCAACAGCTTGTCCTCTCAATTAATGTGGACTGTGCGAGAGCACATGGAACACAGCTGCAGCAGATCAAGGTAAAGGACCCCTCTGTAGACACATTAGAACAGGAAAGTATATGTATATGATTTTCGTACATCAGGAGTCATATTTGTTGACAAGCCTAACTATTTTTAGATTGTATAGCAGAAATGTAGCTCTTTTTTTCATGTTTAGTACAGGTAAGCAAATAAGTGCAGAGAGCTGCATAGGCTATCTTTAAATAATAATTGACCTTATTTATGTAGCTCTGTAATTTATAATAATTTAAACATTTATAACTGTATATAAATCACCACAACGTTTCATGATGCATGAACAAACAATCTACTCATAAAGCACTTTATATTATTTTATTAAATCAGTTTGCATTTTTGGTGTTTTTCTTATAAACAGATTTTATTATCAACAACAACAACTGAAAATTACTGGATCTCCATTCAAGATTGAGTGTAATTTAGTACTTTACAAGGAATTTAGCAAATAAACACGCTGTGTTTCATCTAAACACCTTCTTTGAAAGACTTACACTAAAAATCAATTTCTCAGTGGAGATTTTTGAACGAGATTGTTACTTCAGGAACCATACTGGTGCACTCTATTAAATACTCAGTATGAACAATTCACCAAACAAATGCGGCGTTCACTTTTGCGATTATGCAGATGCCCTGTAAATGTCTAATAACAGATGTAACTCAAACAGTTGACAAGAGCGCCACTAACTGATTATGCCCGGCGTTCACCTGCTGAAATGAACATTAGCGTTAGTAGCAAGAGTATTACTATGTCCAATCACAGCATGTGACAGGCTTTATTGAATTATCCTTCTGGAGGATACCACAGCGGATCCATCTCCAGCATAGAGAGCAACGGCGGACCTGCCGTCAAACGCCGGGCAGAAATCACAGTCTGTCTGAAACAAATGACAGAATCTATTGCTCCGGGCCCATTTGCTCTCTCTCTCTCGCTCTCTCTCTTTCTGTTTCCCATTTCAGAGGCGATGGGGAAGCCATTGCTGTCCACAAAATATGATCAAACCCACGGCATAATAGGATTCATAAACATGCCTAAATACAATTTGGTGAAATGTATTTCAGGAAGAGACAATCATTTACAACTTCTGAGAGGGATTTGGAATAAGTATGTTTGTATGCAAATCCGCAACACGTTTTTTATGTACTGTGCTCTTGCAGTTCATGAAAGCACATTAGATTTATGGCAGTGCGTGTGCATAATTGCGGGGCTGGGGTGGGTGGATTTGTGCTGAGACCTTTAGCGGCTTTCATTACAGGAGAAGGAGTGTGTGTTTTCACGCCTTTAACACTACAATCCTGTTGAGCCCAATGCCATGCCATATCACCCACCGCGGGCCGCCGCCAGCCCCTGTGATCAAACGTATTCCACTGGCATTAACACCCTTCCTTAAAGGGCCCAAGAAACAAAAGAACATGAGACAAGGCTCCCAGAAACCTTTAGAGTGATACTTATAGAAAGCTGATCTGCAGAGGTGGGAACGCTGCCCTGCAATAAATATGCATCGCATTGTACTGGGCTGGTTTTTCCATTTAAAATGTTTCCATATCTATGTTTAAAAAAAAAATAAAAAAAAATGTTTTGTGAGGTAACCTAAAAAATGGTGTTTCATTGGGCAACATCTAAATAAACTTGTTTTATTCAAGTCAAAAATATTATTAATTATTATGACCAAAGCTCGCTGACTACAGTAGGTTGCACCCAAGGACAGATTATGGTTCTACTAGGCCCCGAGGCACCAGTCGCTTTGGAGACCCTCTTGTCCCCCACACATCGTTTTCGCCAGAGAGTTTAAGAAAGGGTAAAATCATATGTTGTCTTATGTTACAATGCAATTGCAACATTGTAGTCAATTTGGCACTTAAATTAGACTTATTTGTCTAATTACTAAAAATTAGCTTCTTGTAATTTGAATTTTGCATATTGCAAATGTGAGTTGGCTGACAAAAAGCTACAAGAATAAACACCATGGGTTAGTATGTTGCAACAAAACAAGAAAACATTTATAAACTCAGAATTCTATCTTTGTACTGCCTCTTTTGGGTAATAGCACCTTAAGGTAAGAGCTGCATGTTTTTACTTTTTACAGTGCACTTTTGTTGAATACTTCGTTTTTACTTTTGATTGTCTTTCATGGGGTTCTGTAATGCAGTGGATGAAGTCACTCACTTGCATTATATGATGTACCAGATGCATATTCAGAATCAAAGAGTACCAATGAATGCTACGTGCTGTTTTGCATTTTACACACATTTTAACAGCCAAACTATTTTTAAGGGCTTATCAAACGTGCAGTAAAGGCATTGTGAAATGTGAACAGAGTTCCATAAAGATTCACTAGATTCTAAGAGAGCAAGCAAAAAGAGTGAAGGATTGTCTAGCTGCGGCTTTAAAGTTGGCATAATCTAAACATTTGAGAGTTTAATGTCATGAAATCTCATTTACAAACGCATTTACTACCAATAAAGGAAGCAAACACCTGCTCCATGCTCCTTAAACTTGAATGGGAATCCGAATGCTTTTTTTTTCCATCCCTCCGAGGAGCCGTTTTCCTCAATGTGGCATGAATTTGGGCGTCTGCGACAGTGGCCTCCATCTTTTCCTGTGACCCCAAGCTGGCGGCGTTGGAAGCAGGGTTCAAAGGCGCTCCCCGCAGCTTACATAAACCACACTCAATTGGCTCAAAGAGGAAACTCAATTTGCAGGGAGCTGCGCTGTAGACGTTTTATAGGGGAACTTTGAGTCATTAGGGCCATAGAGCAGGCCTGGCTCAAAGAGCAGAGAAAATCCACAGGAGACAGACGCTTCTTTTCACCTAAACTATTCTAATGAAAGCAAATGTGCGAGAGAGAAAGACTGAGGAGGGGGGTGGGGAGAAGTTCTTCTGTGTTTTAGCGGCTTGTATTTTATTTGCCAAGGCAAGTGGGCCATGTTGAACCCTTCCTCCATGAAAATCTGCTTAGAAGCTGTAATCCCATCACGTTTGCATATACCCATCTTCAGGCGTGGCTGTACAGGAAAAACAGCCAAAAGATGCTGAATCAAATTAAATACACTGTTGGTAGCACTAAATATGAGAGGTCCGCGATGCTCGCAAACACGCCACGGCTGCACGTTCACCAAATCTACTTTAAGCTTGTCAAAGACAGTTAATTTCAACTGGATTTTGAGTCAAAATACACACATACATGTAGAAATCAAAAGAAAACAAAATACAATCCAACAAAACCTCCTTTGGATTGTTTCAAATCGTGAACAAAGTTAAAAAACCTAGAATGCACATGAATATTAATTTTCTTATAACAGTGTGAAGTTTTAATTAGGGCCATCAATTTAAAAATACTGAAAAAAATTATTTGTCCACATTAATAGCAAGACATTCTGATTACAATAAACACATTTATAATTAATCACACATATCAATATTAGAAAAAAAATATATATATTATGCAAAGACATTATATTATTATGCCAAAAATAAAATTATTCTGTTTTATAACATTGGAAATAAGTATTTCACTGACGTACAGTCTACATTTCATCTGGGGCTTTGCATTCAAAGGCAGTATTTTATGATTTAATTGCTGCAATGAAGGGTGAAATGCAAAATTTATTTACAGGTCAGGGGAAGTGGTCAAATGAATTCATTTTTCAACTCTTTTTTTTAATTATTTAGTTTTTCCATTATATTTTTTCCTTGATCGTTATCCTAAACAGGAGCTTTAAAGACATTAACCTTTCACCTCAAAGAGTTCTCCCTTCCTGACCCTCAGTACTTCCTCTTCTTTTGTGTCCTGTGATGCCCTTCATGCCCCGCCCCCTCCTTCTTTCGTTCTGCCTCCATATATATTGCAGATTAATGACAGCTAATAATGTCTGATGTTCTTGGACGTTGGCCGATAATGAGATGCATTCCCACTGGGTTGCAAGGTGTCACCACTAACAAATTCTCCACTGCGGCACACAATTAGCCTGCAAAGAGGCAGATAGAGAGCCTAGCTCAGCACGGGCAAGACAAATCAGAGGAAACAGAAGAAAAATAATGCTAGAGAGAGAGAGTGAACATGGCAGGAGAGGACAAAATGAGAGTGGAGAATATGGATAGGTTACCTTTATGGTAATATTATTCCATAACGGGCTGCTGGCAGGATTTCATTACACATCTCCACCAACGTTGAAATATTTTCTTCAAAATGTCAGCGTATGCAAATGAGGCTGAGTTCTCATTCCTATGTCATGTTTTGTTGGAAGTTGTGGCAACCTTTCTTTCTCCTAATCTAATGTTGCTGCGATATATTCCAAGACCGTCAATTAATGTACACAACAAATATTATCTTATACGGTTATGGAAAACCTGCAAATATCATGGGATTTTAAAATGGTGTTTTCCAGTTCTGGTAAAGACAAGGCAATTTGTATTGTGAATATAGATGTTTCCTCTTATTCTTGGCTCTAAAATAAGTCTTCTGATAAATAATTGATTTTGTAAAATTGGTTCACAGTTCATAGTATTGTTGATTTGTGAATAAATTGTCCTGTATTTTTTATGAATTAGCAAAGCAGTCGGAATCAACATTGTATAAATAAAAAAAAAAGGTTTCTTTTTTTGGGGAATGAATATAAATACACATTTTTCTAGATATATTCTGCTCTAAATGCTTTAGTAAGTTTGTATTCTTGGTTCTGAAGCACCCCAGCGCTGCAAGCATGTGATTTCTCCAACATACTCTCATGGCAGTTTGTAAATATTATATGCTTTGGCAAATTAACAATTGCAAATTGCCAATTTGTATGAATTTGTACATACTCATTTGTGCATTTTTGTACAATCTGCAATGTACCACTGAAAGGTTATGTTCAGAGGTGGATCTACATGCTTACTTTCATTCCCCCAAAAATCAAATGAAATTTTACAAATTCATGAAAAGTCGGCAACTCAAATAAAGCCACACTTTGATCATGCAAAACTTCTAAGAACACTGCAACGGTTGTAATATGCTATCATATACTTTTTTTTAAAAACAAATAATTCAACATATAATACTTCCAAAATGTAAAAATGTACAATGTACTCCACTTTACCGCAGTGCTGTACTACTGAAGACTTAAAGTTTGCGTTCTTTTAATTAAGAGTTCACCAAACTTGCATTTTGGAATGGAGTAAAATCCGCATGAGCTTACATTTTTCATAGTGGTAGGCATATGAATGGAATTCAATGGAATGAAAAGTGTAGTGTGCCCCTTTTTCATGAGATCGGCAGGAATTTCTTACTTCTAATTTCTTATCTGAAAAAAAAAAAGTTCAGGTCTTGGAACCTTTATTAATGAGCTGATGATTTAAACCAGGTGTGTTAATTAAGGTAGATGTTAAGGTCTAGTACTGTGCTACTACAGGACTAAGACTCTTGCTTGGAAGCCATGCTAAATGATGTGTTAGCAAATTGGTATCAGTAATCATAAATATACTATTACGGTTGATATTATGACATTGAGTATATATGCTCAAGGTCATAATAGTATGACTCTCAGTCATATGTGATAGCATGACCATGTAGACCTTGCAGGCAGGCCTGTTCTCTCTGGCTGCCTTTAAAGTCACGTCCAGAAAGCGAGTCCGTGCCAATATAAAATTTCTGACAGCAGAGTATCTGTCTTTCCTCACCCCACTGGCAGACACACGCATATCTGTCTCTCTGTCTATGTGCCCTCAGCTCCCAGCGACCCGCGACAGACAAAAGCTTCACTTCTCATTCAAATATTCTGCCTGTATCTGCTTCTAGAGCAAGGCAATCTGCTCCGTTTGGGGCCTCACTGCCTGTTCTCAGTAGCTTTGTTCTTTGGCGGCCTGAAAATTTCAAACAGTGGAATGCAGAGAGAAGATGGTGGAGAATTCCAAACGGGAAGGCAGCCATGGAATCACAGAATCCTGTATATTGTGCTTTCTCTCTCTCGCTAGGTTGGGGGTCTGGTGCTCAGATGAAAATTATATTGGCATTCACAGCAACGCATTCTGTATGCATTGCATAATGCAGCAGATGAGGATTGGGGCCAACACGTCGAATTAGAGAACATCTCAGAGACACGAACAAACTGCAAAATGAGCAGATATGAGAAAGAGCAAGATCGAAGGGCACAGAGAAATTGGAGACGATTATCAATACAATTCATTTAAAACAGCTTAATGTACTCTTTACATTTCATCTCTATAATATAAGGTCTCTGAGAACAACGCTGGAAAAGATTAATTTCAAGTTTGCTGAAGCCCGGCTCACTTGCCTTGACTGTGTCTGAATTCCTCTCAAAAATAAGAAGTTAAAATAATTTACTTCATTCTCATAACCATAGAGCTGCACATCATTTGTTATGAGCTAAATGCGTGCAATAACATAAGAAATCAAGTTAAGCAGCCCGGGATGTGTGATTACAATACATTTGCATGGAGATTTTGGCGCCTTCATGAAACCCATCTACAATATTGCAATAGTACAGAGTGAAAAACGCAAAGCTCGAATTCAATTATCATGTGGGTTGGAATAATCATAATGTTATTGGAAACTCAATTACGGAGGCAACCCATGTCTGAAAATTAGCTGAACTTAGCTAAGGCGAATCGGCCCTGAATTCATCAACTATAGATTACCACAATATTGCATGTTCACTTTGATAGTGGCCAAAGACAAACAGGCATCACTAGCTCCGACTCTTTTCCGGGATATGTGTTTTATTCATGAAGTGTCACGGCCCGAGGCCTCGCACCACAGACGTAGAATTAATTCTATTATTTTACGCACATGCGCGATAATTGTACGATCTAGTTGAGCCGTGTTATTTTCCAATGTGTGATTACAATATGTATCTAATTCGCATTATTTTAGTAGTTGTTATAATTTAGGGACTGGTAGAAAAGTGCACAACCTTTGTTCTAAAGTGACACCTTTCTCTCATCAGCACACACCATTAATATCATATAGAAAAAAGTATTCTCATATTGGAGATAAATTACTTTGAAATTAAACACCAGAACACAGGTCATGCAGGCAGTGTGAGATAAGAAAATTAATTTGTTTAAAAATATTAATGGAAAAGTTTCAATCTCAGCAGGCCATATCAGCATAAAATGCTTTCCCATAAGACTTGTGGCCTCTAATTCATATTCTAAAAACGACCTCGCTTGCACTGTCTGCACTGAAAATGATATTTTATGGTATTGTTTATTCATGGTTAAAACATGCAGCAATCAGAAGACAACTTAGGCCGTGTAACTGATCCAGTACGGCCATGGTCCTACCTACTACTGTGTGTCAAATGGCCATCACTGTGGGGTAAAAAAAAAAAAACAGCATTCAATCTTTTCCACACCGATTGTCAGGAACTACTTCTGCCTTGGTCATCTAAGTCATAAAGACTGAGCTAATATTAATTAAAGATGATGAAAGAAAGAAATTAATAATTTTACTCAACAAGGACACATTAAATTGATCAAAACTGACACTTCAGACATTTACAATGTTACAAAAGATTTTTATTTCACATAAATTCGATTACTTTCTATTTATAAACTTTCTAGTCTTCTAATATAACTAAAAAAGTGCATTTTCCACAAAATATTAAAGTTCATGTGACACTGCTTTGCTATCACAGGAATAAATTACATTTTAATGTATATTGCAATAATAAACCACATTTTCAACTGTAATATTTTTAAAATATATCTGTTTTTGCTGTAATTTTGATCAAATAAATCCAATTTTAATGAAAATAAGCCACTTCCTGTAAAAACTTACCGCTCCAAACTTTTGAACAATATTATATTTTATGTTGTGTCATATTTATGGCAAAAACATTACGTGTCCAGATTTTACATTTGCATTAATTATGTATATCTGCATTGGGAATGTAAAAACATTTTTCATGATAAGGAGAAAATGTTTTGTTTGTTTTATTGTTATCATTACCGTTGTTACAGTTACTATTGTCATGGTGTTTAAATTGAGGTATAATGCTATTATTATTATTGTTCTTCATTTAAGATTTTTTTTAAAATTATCATCGTTATGCTTTCCACTGCCTGTAAGTAAGTGTGCAGATAAATGACAGCATTCAGAGACAATTAACATTGCATAACGTGGTCCAGCATTCACAGTGCGGTAAAGCTAGCCTACAGCTCGCACAGGTCAACAGCCAGCCAAACACACGGCGAAACACGCTGCAGGTCTAGGGTTTGTGCAAGCGTGTGCACATGGCAAACTTTACAAGTCGCTTTGCTCTGCTCTTCGACTGGCTTGCCATGGTTTTTTCCCGTATTGAAAATGGTGACAGCACTAAGCACGGAGCAGCCAGCAGACGCTTCAATCCGGTATTATCAGGGGAGAGCACATTGCCTCGCACAAGGCTTTAATTTATTTGTGCCTGTTTCAGCCCCAGATTAAAGTTTAATTGGCACACACTGGCAGCTCCCAAGTTTTGACTAATTCTCCTTATCGGGAGTCCTTACTGAGTGGCTGAGGGCAATGCAGGGCCCACACACACACACACACACAAGCTCAGAGGAAGTCTACCTCATAATTCCTGTTTTTTCTTCTACCTTTTTTTATTTGGACAACACATGAATACGCTAGACAAATGAGTCAGTGTGTGTCTGTGTGTCTATTTATTTGACCTAAGCAGTGTAATTAGATATGCTTCAAATTATTTACAGCAGGATATAATGAATTAATATACATGGAGACTTTTTGTGACAAGACACCTTTGAAGACAACTTCTTCATAGGTTATATCAACTAGGCTGTACATTTAACCATCTTTAGAGTGTGGAACAAGTTTAAAGAACATTTTATGAATTTTAACAAGTAATGAAGATATTTTCTCATGCATATGATTCATTTGTTTTGCCATTTGGCTCTTCCTTATGCGTGTGTGTTGTGCGGTAATCTGCGCATTACTCATTTTTAAGTGCATTACTGTAGGGATGATAGTCGCATGTGTTTATGCCAAAGTGGAGTGCTTCCATAAATAACAACCAACATGTATTACTGTCAGAAAATGACAACAAACTTAAACATGCCTAAATATAAACTTTTTTTTGCCATCATTTGTTCTAGTGAACACTAAGAATATGGGACACACTGGATTTGAATGATATCTCTGGGGAACCAGAAGTGAACCAGACAACACCACAAAAATGTCTTTCTATGCACTCTCAAATACACCCATAGATATATGAAATAGTCTGGGCAATGCTCCGTATATTTTATTTAATGTTTCAGCTGTATAATGAAGAGTGGATGTTAAAATATGTAAAAATGTATGTAAAAATGTATAAATGCGACAGACAATGTGAAATGGAATTTGAACTGTATTTAACTTAACTATTCAGTGGGAAACAATAAAAGGCAGGATTCAATTTTATCCTTCAGGATTTGATTTGATTGTGAAGAGCACGCTTTGTTCTTGGTTAATATTATTTTCCCCATCCCTCCACAGCCTCTGTGATGTCCGCAGAAACAAAAGTCATTTCAGAAACCAAAAAGTTATTACATTTTAGATGAAGATTAAGAAAAAATAAAATAAAAAAGCTTGAAAATGTTGTTATCATGTTTACTATAAAAATATAAAATTATATAAAATATAAAAATATATTTGATCTTTACACTTTTTCATTTTTAATTGTTTATTCCATTTAAAATGAAGTTCCCCATTTATTATTATTATTATTTTGCATTCTTAGCCTTTATCCATAATTTATCCATAAATTTAAACTAAATAAACCAATTAAAAGCTTGTCAGAGGCACATATAAACAGTAAATTAGCCTATAATCTTATTTAATTATTCAAAACTGTCTGATTTTTCTTTTGTCCATGTAAAGCACTAACACTTTGAATTACATTGTGTATATGACATATTTTATATGAATAAACTGCCCTGCTTGTACTCTTTATATATAAATGAACCAATCTGCGTCAGTGCAAAACAGCCTGGATTCAGTTTTCACTGCCTGAGCACACACATACACACACACACACACACACATACATATGCCTGCATTAACCAGTCTCACCTGCCAGGGTAAATCTGGGATTATGCCAAACGCACAGGTAAAACGCTCTCACTGCGCCCAGCTGGGGACCCAACCTGCCCTAATGCAAATAGTGTGTTAACACGCAGTCCCTGAACACATTATCACTCACTGAAACCTGCCACTATACTGCTGCACCTGTGGGAACACTGCACATGTGTGTGTACAGCGAAACCTGGAGTGGCTGGAATGAATGTTCAGACGCAGAGTGTGTTTGGACGGCTGTTTGTGTGTGCTAATGTGTCTGGAAAGCCTCTAGGACTCAGGGGTCATTTCCACCCTGCTGGACTCTGAATTAGCCAATTATGCCAGTTTGATCAGTCTGTATGGTCACTCAGGCTGAAAGATGCCACTGCAGCAGGCAGACGCCCCTCTGGGGGAGGAGAACTCCATGTGTTTGAGACGGCGCACTGAGGGAATGTTTCCTGTGTATCTGAGAGACGTTTATGAAATGCAATGAAATGTCCTCCAAGCATCAGGCATCCTGACTGAGGCCGGACTGAGCGCTGGCACTGGAGGGTTTGACTTCAGATCTGTGAACATCTTGTCAGCCTGGTTATGGTCACTTGTCTTCAGCGAAGCCTTTTCTCTGAGAGGTTCTCTCTTAATTGCAGCTGACACCACAGAGTTATTAAGGGATTCTACGGCTCAAAACTTAAATGAACACAAAGGCTTCTAACTAAGCAGCAAAGGCTTGATTTTGCAAGCTTGTGCTGCATTCTAAGCTTTGCCACAATTGGTGTTATGCTGCTTCAGTAAGTAAGTAAATAAATAAATATCTTAGGAACATAAGGCAATACACTATAGGTCTCTGTTTTTTCATGCATTGGTCAATTTTGAGATTTTGGCCTATTTTGTTTCAATAACGAATACATCCAAAATACACATTTAAGTGTCTGTAGAAAAAGAAAAAGAAAAAAGTAAAAACGTATGCAATGTTGACAGTATTTTCTGATTTATGGAGTGATAATAAAGATATATCCACAAACCCCTGTATAAAATCTTTAATGTTAACAAAATAATTTGTTTTGTACCTGGTTTCATCCAATGTTCAGATTTATAATTTTTTTAAGCTAGAGGAAAGACTCTGCTAGACCCCAAACACCCAGGTGAAAACCACCTGAGGACATGCTACCTGTACCATTTGTCCCACACTGGGACAGAAATTCTTTTACAGTGACTGTCTTGGTTTCATTTAGAGACAGCAGCTCTTTGGGAGAGACTTGTGCCCATTTGACCAAGCATAAGACTCTGCACGCTCCATGTGCACTTCCTCTTAAAAGCATGAATGCCTCGGGACTTTCTTCCTCGCTGAAATGGACCAACTACACATGATCATTCCTCAGCCAAGGCATGTGCAACAGATGGTGAGATAGTCACAACGCTGCATTTGCCAGTTATGGTAACAAACTCTCCTGTGCACAGACGCTTTATCCCTGGACTTGGCCGCTGTCTTCTCTCAGATATGCTCACCCATGACGATTACTGGCAGGATGAGATGCTCAGCTGCATCTTTGAGACCAACATCTTTAAGAAATTAATATTATTATTACTACTATATTCTGTTGTGTGTGCAGCTAAATTTTTTAATAATGCCTAAAGCTGGTGATGTGAGTAATGAACATGGTTGAGTACAAAAATGACACATTTATGTTTATGTTTTGTTTTTTACATAAAACATAAATACGTCATATTTTTTAATCCATTTTATTTTTATTTAAATTAGTAAATAAAAGGTAGTGGCTAATCTTCCTGGGGTCCAACAAGTAAAAAACAAATTACATTAATACATAACAATAAAAAACAATATAATAAAACATAAATTTACTTAGTACTGTACAATTAAATATTTCTGTAATGATTTTTTAAACCTCATTTTACTTATTAAAAAACATGTAATGTCCGATGGCAATTCATTCCATATTTTCATTCCTCTATACATTACAGTCCGTTGCTTTGCATTAGTTTTTGAAACAGGAAGCAAAAAATATCCTTTTGATGCATGCCTGGTGTTACAATTATGACTAGCACTAATATACAAAAGTTGACAGTACAATACACTTGGAACTCTCGAGACTGAAATATTTCTTATAAAACAAAACAGAGAAATAATTGCTATAATCCTCTACCCCAGCAGAGAAACAGTTGGGTAAAATAATGTGTTAAACGCTGAACAGACCACAGGGCCATTTCTTAAATCTTGTGTAAGTCTGAGTTGTACGAAGGAGTGTGAATCAGGCCACTATCTAGTAACCCTGCGTGTGGCGTTTTATCTCTGAACATGACAGCGTCTTGAGTCTGTCATAACCTGAGCTCCGTTGGGAGCTTTATGATGGACGGCGCCGGCTGCAGCTAGCTGACAGCTCACTTAGCGTGTTTTAGAGTTCTGATCGTGTATTCACCTCCACACACGGCGGTTGTGTAAAGCTGACCTGATGCTCTCTGACACGCTAACAGTGTGGTCCATCGGTCCTGCTCAAGGTACTAAAATACACGTACACAGACACATCAGCTCTACCTACGCAGACACACTCAACTCTAAAACACTTCTTGACTGGACAACCTGCTGTGTGTCCATGACTGTCAGGTTACTAGAAGGAGCTGTGCTAAAGAAAGTCCACGCACTGAGACAAAGATGTTGGTCCACTGCATACAGCCTTGGGGGTTTGAAAGTATGGCATAACTTCTATTAATTTGCTATTTTAAGGACGTACAGTATATAATAGCTTTACTACAAAGAAATAGTGTTAACAATGCTAATAAGAGCATTATTGCATTCATTAATTTATCCATTTATTATATAACATGATGCATTTTAGCAAGTGCATTGAAATTAAACTTTAACTTTTAAATTTACATAAGATACACATTTGAAAGAATATGCTTACTGTAGGTGCAAACTGAATATAATATTTTTGAACACTTCATTGCATGTTATTAACAATTAAATTAACATGTATTGTATGTATAAATGTATAAATACACATTAAATCTAATTACTTGTCACCTAATCATATAACTTCAGAATGCTTTTATGACCCATTTAAGTAGGACTTAAGTACATATTTATATGTAATTTCATAATTAGTTCTACTGCTTTTGAAATATGGCTAAAATGTACTGCCAACTGAACTGAAAAGCATTTATGGTAAACTAAAATATACCCTAATATCATTCTATTAAAACTTGCTTGCCATGTATTTAGATATATGTAGGCTAATTACTCATTTGTAACGATTAAGTTGCAATTTATTACATTTAAAATATATTAACTTTTAAATGTAAAATACTCTGTTCTAACTTTAACTGTAGTTTGTTACATTACATGTGATTTAGTGTGTTCAGCACATTAAAATAGGGTACTTTTGACAAAATATTATTAAAACAAAATTATTTAATGTGTACCTTTATGCATTTACATTATATATATATATAAAATATACACACACAAAATGTGATTAGGTGTTAGTGATGGTGTAGGTAAATTAATTTGTGTGGGTGTTTGTTTGGGTTTGGTATTCATATACAAATGGAGTTTTTAGTAAATTGTTAAAGTTAATATACCCATATTTTGATATGGGTTGGGGTTATGTTTTGGAGTTAAATGGAATCTAAACTTAACAGATAATGTCCTGGTAAAAACATTAAGAAAAAAAAATTACCAGTGCCTTTTCCATTTTTCTATAATTTTTTGTCTTATAGTGCAAAACCACTCGGTCACACAATGTGGAGATGCTGGCCACAGCAGAATGCTTCTTGTCCTGAAAGGATGCACTAAGGCACTTATGTAGTTATTGAGCCCCTGTTTTCATTCAATTATCTAAAGCTCGGAACTACATAAAAGGTCCTAAAAAGGTTATTTTGATGAAGGAATGGACATGTCCTGCTCATTCTGTCTATTTAGGAGCAGAGGAACAAAGTGACGCTGACATCACACACATATTTGCAGCTTTAAACCACGACAGCCTCCATTAAGACACAAGCTTGACTTAGTTTACACAATGTGATGAGGCCTGGCCCATTTTCATGATGCTTTTATACAGCTGCATGCTCCAACATCCACAAAGTAGAGCGATTGAATGTTTTTTGTGTATGTGTGTGCCTTGTGCATCCATTGTACGCCAACACACTTCAGCATATTCACTGCAATCCCGGAAGCCCCGTCTGTCCCTGTCGCCCTTTCAGTGCTCCTGCTCAATCCAATATCAGCGATGGCTCTATTTTTGGAGTGCATTGTTTTAATGCAAATTATAACCATAAAAGCCAGTACCCCATTCTGTTAAATTAATAGAATTACGAAAAAATGTAATGATAGCAATTAAGTCTTGAAAATGCAAATTTTATAGTCAAGGACGATTACCTCATTTATAGGATGTGTTGGAGAGATGCCAGCGCCGAGGAATACAGATCCCGGTTGCTCTATGTTACATCATGACGGATGTTTACCGTGAGATTGTGCACCTACAGACGCAGCTAACAAGCACAACACGCAACTCTCACAATCATTCCTTACTGCATCTGCTTGAATTAATACTAATTGACAACTCAGTCATTTAATCAAAAGAAATTTATGACAAAAATATTCCTAGACTGTGATGACCCAAGGGGGCATAACAAAACAAAATAAGCTAAGGAGATTTTTAAACCCAGCAGAATTAAGCCATAATGCCACAGAAAAATGCAAATAATTCCAAAAATCCCACAACAGAAATAAGCCCCAAATGTTGAATAATTACAACCAAGTGCAATCTCTCTATATTTTAGTCGCTGGTGTCAAAGTCTAGTGTTAACCCTCTCTATGTTATAAATAAAGCATTTCTTTCAACCTAACTGTGGAAATGACATTCAAACGCTGCAGTGACAGAGAGCCAACAACGTTTACGTGGGTGAAATACTCACAGAAGTTAATTATCGGAGAAAGGGAGAGGCATAATGAAATGAATCTTTAATGACTCTGCGTTAGCTGTAACCTTTTTCTGAGCTCTCTGCCTCACTAGCAATGTTAAATCACCCAGCATGCAACACTCTGAAACAGCTACAGCTGCAGATCAGCAAAAAAAGTTGTTTGCCTAATTTGATTTTATTATGTTTTAGATTGTGTTGTTGAGATTTCCAAACACTGACATTGAAACATTTCATATTTATCAAGCTTTGATGATAATTAAATTCAGCCATACAAGGACTGCGATGACTTCACCTTCATTAGTGTCATCTTTCTCGGACTAAAAATTCTGGATTCTCCATCACTAACCGCCTGGTATGGTTAGCATGCGAATGAACTCAGTGACCTCTGGTGCTATCAACTGCACATACAGGCTTGTACATATCTAAAGCTCTAAAGATAAGGTTTAAGCTTTAGATGCAGACAATATGTTGACGCTGTACGTTGTCACATCGTATAAATATATACAAATACTATGTACACTTGACATATGAATACGAAGGAGATCGCCCTGTATTATTATTCCAGTCAGAATTCCCAGTCACGTTTGCTGTTGGAAAGGCATCTTCTTTAGCAAACAGACTGGGTCTATCACCTCAGTCCCAGCACAAACACAACAATACAGACTGCCAGGAGATGATATAAGGACGCTATTACAGTGAAGTTGTAAACCTCCACACGCTTAACACACTATCATAATAGAATATTGATTATATAAGGAGCCGACCCTGCTACCCTGGACTACAAAGCATGAAAGGTCATTTGGTGGGGGAGAGTAATAGTGCAGGAGAAATATACTCCACTGGCTTTTCATTAGATTTTTGTCAGATATTGTGTTGTGTGAGCCTGCAACAAGATAATAATTCTCAGCATGCTGTGAATCAGAAAACATCCAGACAAAACTCTCTCTCTATATATTGTCTTTCTCTGCCTTTACTGTAATCAAAGGCAATGTCATGGGAACCGGGCTGTATTTCTTGAGCCGTGATTCAGTAGGTTTTGCGAGTGAGAGAGCCGCAGTTTACCTAATTAATTTTGTTCATCGTACTGTGTTGCACGTGGCATATGCTTTCTTCTGCTCTGTTTTTAGTCATTAATTTAGCTCTGCAAACACACATGCTGTACTATAGTGCAAATCCACATCTGTCCACATGACCATTAGTAACAGAGCGGCAATTTAGAGTATTAAAGGCTGATCGTACCATTTGGGAAATGTGCTACAGGAAAACAATGACAAATAACCGCACCGCATGCAAACGGAGCTACAAATTACACTACGCGCAGGAGACAACCCTGCTTGATTGAAGCAATTTAATGTTTTCTTAAAAAAAAAGAAAGAAATACAGAAGAAGAACAGAAAAAGGTCCTGGGAGGACAGTTAAGACAATGACTTTTTAATCATTTGAATGGCTGGATTCATCTGATGAGACTGGGACTATTGGCAGCCATTAAGGATAGCTAGTCTTTAAGTTTAGGAAATCTCACACATATTCAGCATATTTTGAGTTGCACTGTAAAAATGACTGAAAAAGGGGTTATTTATTAGATTTTAGATTAATTAGATTTTGTTTTCTTTAATAAAAGCCGTTCATTTTAACACTAGCAATGTTTTTATGAAATTTTTTTACAGTGTACATTGGCCATGAAAGGTCTGTGTCTGATAAAAAAAAATCTCAACACACGCAATACATGCACATTACAAAGTGACTAATCCCTACTGTGTCATTGCTGGCCGCAAACTACATGATGAATTTGTTTTTTTCCCAAAGCCTTTGGAAATATATTCATGAAATTTCAATATTCAATGAAACAAGTCATCTTTTAAGCAGAGTGCAACTATGACATTTCATTCCTTATGTCTGTTTAAGGCAACATATTATTTCAGTCAAATAAATAGCCATTTGTCTTATTTGCAACCCTGCTGTCTTGGTTGGCTAATTGAACAGCGGTTACCACAGTGGCTTTTTGTTCCAAAGCAAATGAAACTGGCAGTTTAGCATCAAAAATAATCAGTTTGATGAGTATTGTATATACTGGCAGCTCTATGTAATGCAGTATTGATCGCAGCTGCAGCTGTAACACTAGTCCCAGAGCGAGAGAGAGAGACTGATTATTGGCTGTTGATGGATTCCGCTGTGCTTTGGTACTGTACGCTTGCACACGATCTCTTGCTGTGTACTAAACACAGTTTTACAGTGCTAAAATTATGGAATTATACCAAATAGTTCTAAAGATCAAGAGTAGCAACTGAATTATCAAATGATAGCTGCGAAGCAACAAAAAGCATGTTTTGCTCAACTGATAAATATATAGCGTACATTTATTGTACAGTAATGTAAATTTAAAAGTTTTTTTTGTTGTTGTCCTTTCACAGTTATAGATGAGGTTGAACGACAACACAAAATGACATTCACAACCAATTTTACATAATATGACTAATTTCTGAGTGAAAAGAAAAATGCCATATAGGGCCATGTTGTTGTTTTTGTTTGTTTTTTTATCCATGGGGAATTGACTGGATGCTGAAAAACTCTCTCGATATGAAAGAACAACATAAGAGGCAAATCAGCTCATTACATTTTAAGAAAAAAGTTGGAAAGATATTTATTCCCCAATGGAATAATGTGCACTGATGAATCATGCACAGCTCAACCAGGAGCATGCATGTATTAAGAAAGCATGCAGTGCCAATTTATTTTTTTATTTTTCTTCCTTTTTTCTCACTAATATGAGAAAAGCTCTAGATACAAACTCACAACCAATGACTAAAGGGCAATTACAATTGCTTGAATAAAATACACATAAACTGAAGAGACAATGCAATTCAAACATATCTTGGTTAACTGGACTACATTATCTACAGATGTAATATTTAATCATCAATCTTTATCAGACACTGTTTTTATGGTCCCATGTACTACTTTTTAAAACGTGGTCTTGAAATTTGACACCTTTGGTGTTTTGCACAGTACATCTCAACACACAAATATCCCATATGTGCATGTGTGAATGATATTTGAGAGATTTGAAGGAGAGGAGGATTTTGCATGAATGACAACTTAAATTTGGCATTATTCCTTCAAAAGAGATCAGTTATTTGGACTACTTTAACTGTATTTTTATTGGGTTTTCTTGTACTAATGGTCCATTTTAGAACTTGGCCCCCTGGTCAGGAAGGAAAAAAGCAGTGTG
The DNA here is from genome assembly GCF_936440315.1 of Barbus barbus. Taxonomy (NCBI): domain Eukaryota; kingdom Metazoa; phylum Chordata; class Actinopteri; order Cypriniformes; family Cyprinidae; genus Barbus; species Barbus barbus. The sequence continues at coordinate 7,291,173 of NC_136724.1, forward strand.
AACATTCAGCTAAAAATCTCCTTGTGTTTTCCAGGGAAGAAATAAAGTCATACAGGTTTTGAACAATGTGAGTGAGTAAATAATAACAAAATTTAAATTTTCTGGCTGAACCAACCATTTTACTGTCATGAATCAATTTGGCATTCACAAAGAGAAGGTGCCATGATGATACATCACCTGAGTGGATCATGACTCTCATATTGATCACTGTAATAAACTCTAAAGAGCACTGGGGTACCAAAAAATCACCTCTATGCACAAGTGAATCTGTGGGAAGTGAAGCGAAGGTAAAGAAGCGCTCATTGCATTCAGAATGTTTCTGAATTAAAAAGCATGTGTTCATATGTTAGGTCTCATGGACCTGTACATGTGAGATCTAAAAATCGGCTAAATATGCCGATGTGTGCATTTTGCAGGAGTCTGCGCCGACGGGTGTCTGCAAGCATAAATAAATGAGTGTGTGCTGCAGGCTGCGTTTCCTCTGTGGTGTCCACATGAAAACACCTCTCTCTCTCTCTCACATAAGGGCTGTGCACATGGAAAAATCAATAGAATGGTGATAGAAATACGCAGCACTCGTTCCCCAGGTAAAAGATTGATCGGAGCTCCGCTGAGGATCTGCCCAAGCTCCAAATAATGGTTAGAGGCCACCGACCTCCAAATCTCAGAAGAAAACACACACACACACACACTCACCAGTACTTCAATAATTATAGCATCACATCACTGAACAATGCTTTATTTAGACAACACAAATGCATTGAGTAGCAATTTTGTAAATGTTTTTTTTTTTTCTTTTAGAATTAGAATTAGATAATTAGAATAATAAAAAAAAGCTTTTTTTCCTATATCAAAATGCCAACTATATTTGAAAATTAAATCCCATTTGAACTGCATGCATCAAACGTATGTGTATATATTTATAACATATTTGTTTTATTTACATGATATGTATTTAAATCAAGTCACATCAAAGTTTTAATTAACCAAATATGTAGATTAATTTGAAATGAATAATAATTAATCAGGTGTCATGCCCTGGTGCGCTATTATATTTATTCTCATTTTGAACCATTCAGGCTGACTGGATGTTTCTTTAGATGAACAACCAATATGTTGTTAAACAACAGCTGAACACACTGTACTTATATCCCTAAAGCCTGCTGACAAAGGTATATGGGTGAGCATTTTTCCATTGACTAAAGTTTTTCAGCCAATCACAGACTTATGGATGCAATCACATGACAAATTTGGTGCCACTCCCACACATTCATGCCATTCTAAAGGTAGAGCCTGGTGCTAGTAACACCAAGGTCACGGTTTGAATCCCAAGGAATACATGAACTTATAAAGTGTACATCTTGAATGCAGTAGTGGTTTTGGATAAAAGTGTCTGCCAAATGCATACATGTACAGGACCTCAGTGAGAACATAACTCATAAGAAGGCAAAAAAAGATGCTGCCTGTCTTTGTATTACTGATGTTGCTTTTGGACAGTGTTAATTTAGAAAAATGTGTGTGTGTGTGTGTGTGTTTGTGTACCCTGACAATATGTATACCCTGTATATACCGTTATACTTTTATGCTGTATGCTTTACTTTTCTCAGCTTTTTTTATTTATTTATTTATTATAATTTTTTCGGCCTTCGGACCCTTCATTTTAGACAGATCCTGTGAATTCTTTTGAAAGATAGTTATGTCTCTGTAGTGTCTTTTGTTTTTATTGCCGGCATTAGCGTTAATGAAAGTATGATAATAAATCTGTGCTGCAGAGGATGCGCTAGCAGCACCTCTAGTCCATCAGTAAATCGTGCACACTTTGAGTGATGACTTTCCTACAGGAACCAACAGCTGTATGTGCAAATCATGCATATAAATCAATTACCAGAGCCTATGTACTTTAAATGCACCCATTAATTAAGCAATGTCAGATACAATGGAGCGTGAAGTTCATTACATTTTTAGCATTCACGCACAGGATTATTTGAAGAGAAGACGGTTTTACCTAATGATCAGTGCCACAAAGACATGTTGCTGCCAGAGAGAGAGAGAGCGTTTTGAAGGGACAAGTAAAACAGCAGTAGGACAAGCAGGTTTTTTTTTTTTTTTGGTGAAAAGCCTGCGAGGGATGGATGCACCTCCATCAGGTTTATTCTGATGCACTGGTGCATTTGCTCTTATTTGAGCTCTGTGTGTGTGTGTGTGTGTGTGTTTTGGGTCTCTGCCTTCACTATTCCACACTGCAATTCGGTTTTAATGGCAGGAAAGTAGTTGTAAGAGAGTAGCCTACATTAGGCATTGACCTCTGCTTAATGAATACGAGAGAACGTTCCTCGTCACTACAAGTTCCACGTTGTGACAAGATTTGCATATTCATATATTTTTTTTCCTTCCTCTCCTTGCAAATATTTTTTCTTTCTCAGTGAACAGGACATCTGCCTCTGCCACTCCAGAAATAAATAAATAAAACAGGAAATAAATTAGCAAAATCCACATGATACATCCAGATGCTCAGAGTGTGATGTGACAGAAGACTTTAGCATTTCCTGTTTGTGCAGCAGACCTCACTGAGAGCACGATACAGCTATACCTTACCGGACAAACATTATTGTGTTATTGTCTTCAAATGAGAAAAGTATCTCTTAAGAATGCTTTTCTACACACTTCTATAAATCTTATTACACTTGTTTTAATGCTCTTAAGCTGACATATCTTAAAAAGAGAAAGTGTAAAGAGTTCCTAAAGTCAAATATCTCTTTTTTTTTTAAATCCGTTGTGTAGTTTAATTCGATTGAGCAGAGCCAGCCTGCAGAATGGCCTCTGTCATACACACTAAACCCATCACCATCTCTCTCTATATTCAATACCGGCAGGGCTACTTAAATGTGAAATCATACAGTGTTTTCTTTTCATGTTTCTCTCTAACTAGCCGCAGAACTGTGTAGATACTTCAAAAAGTTGCAGTTCCCATATCATAGTTTGACTTTTCTTTTCACTGAAATCAGCAAATACACAGCAGAGAGAACCCGCTGGCATCTTTCACAGAAATAACTGCTGCTAGGGATCCATTTGAATTTTAAATCAATGTGAAATAGTATTTGTCATTAGCAATCAAATATTAGAAGTGCTGGTATATTTTCTATCTAGCTTCACCTTCAATGAACAGCTGAATACGGGTGAAGTTCACTTTCAAGCGCTCAATACAGTAAAACAGAAACACTTTTTTTATCATAATAGAAGTGGTCAGTAATATTTTTGAATGTAAGATTCTCATGTATTCATCATGGCTGGATTTCTTTGATCAAAAGTGCAGTCACAAATAACGTAATTCATTCCTTCATTCATTCCTGTGATGCCAAATTATAAGAATATACTGAGAATATACTGATTTGGAAACTATTATTATACACAGTTGTGTATAATGGTATAATTGTTGTGCTTAATGTAGTATGCAATCCATACTACATTTTTGTTTTTATTAAGGCTACCGTTTTAACATATGTGACACAAAACCAGTGTCAATTTTTTGAAATTGAGTTGAATAAATAAGCTTTCCATTGATGTATGGTTTGTTAGGATCTGACAATATTTGGCTGAGATACAACTATTTGAATATCTGGAATCTGAGGGTGCAAAAAAGTCTAAATATTGAGAAAATCGCCTTGTTGTCCAAATTAAGTTCTTAGCAATGTATATTTACTTATTACTTAGCAATGCAAAAATAATGTTTTGATATATTGATGGTAATAAATGTATAAAATATCTTTATCGAACATGGTCTTTACTAACTGATTTTGGCATAAATTAAAAATGGATAATTTTGACCCATACAATGTATTTTGGCTTTTGCTACAAATATACCCCAGCGACTTAAGACTGGTTTTGTGGTCCAGGGTCACAAATGAAGTCTAATTAATTATTATAGTTATAAAAAATAATGAACACATTGAATAGCAACTAAACTACATGTCTTGAGTACATTTGCATATTTAGCTTTAGTTAAATCTGATTTCTGATTAACCTATCTATAAATGTAATTCTATTCTAAACAGTCTTGTGGTATGACTGAAAAAAAAAAATCCATGTAGATATATATATATATATATATATATATATATATACTGTATACACACACACACACACACACACACACACACACACACATGTGGTTCAGTATATTGTATGTATGCCATCTACAATCAGTTCTAATAAAATCCAGGAATGCATGATGGATATGAATGCGTTTGATGGGCTGAATGTGTTTTCTTGATGCTGGTCAGGGAAGAAGCTCTCTTGAACTGTACACAGAGAAAAACAGTTGAACGCTCATCTCAGCTGGGCTGTTCTGAGCTAAAAGCCCTCTGGTCACTACTCACTGATGCTCTCTCGTCGCATAAAAGACAGAAAGTTCAATGAGCACACGAGAGTCATAAGCGCTGAGAGTCCCAAACAGCTTTTCCCCAAACAGCCGCAACTTTGGGCCATAATGGCCTCCCATAAAGAAAATCATCATCAATGAAAATGACAGGTTATTAAGATCTGATATTAAGCAATGGGGTTTAATAATGATAGGTTATCTATAAAACCTTTACAACCTGGCACCGTACGAACAGATTCAATCTCTCTCGGCCGCCACCGCTGACACATGTTAATAAGCCCACAACCTTTAATTAAGCAGTATATATAAGTAGGGCCCCATTAAGGCCTGATTTGTGGGCGAGTTCATTACGTCAAGCACCGGGCAGCAGACACATACTCAATACAAATCAAGGCAGACAGAATATTATCCTGTTTAATGTGGCCCCGATATTGATATTTTATCACTGTGTCTTGAAAAGTGACTTTTAGAATCTTCATTTTTCATGGTGTTGAAGCAGCAGTGAAGACCAAACGACCCACATTCACGTCTTCATAGAACTGTTACTTTACATTGTTTCCTGAGTGATGAACTGCTTTGCATTTATGTATTGTACTTTTCTTTGACATTCTGGTATTGAATTCCAGATCTGACACCAAAAGCTGGAAACCATGAAAGTCATAATATGATTTGATGTTCCCTTCGATTCATGTAATTAAAGCTGCATTCAAATTTCATTCAAATCCATGGTAGTGCAAGTTTGACTAGAGTCCTTTATGAGTTCTGCTACCATGTTTTTGCTACAGGTCTATACAGGTACACAGGTTTCTCAAAAAGTAAATGGACACATAAATCACACGTAAAAGCTCTAAAATATCAAACCAAGTAGCATCTTCAACCAAATGCTGCGAGAGCTCTTTCTCTGACTTTTCAAAATGACTTTGAATCTGCTGTTTAGTAGATTTTTAGACATTTGCCCTTTACACTGGTGTATATATATTCAAATGTATCGTAAAGGATCCTTGGGTTCTGAAAGACATTTATTTTATTTTTATTGTGTGGCTACTTAAGGTTATGGGCTGGGCTCTTTTATTCCATTGCTTGAGTCATAGGCACTTCCAACAAGAGGCTCAACCCTGTGTGATCCTGTAACACACATTTACATAAACAATGACAATTTTACAAACAAATAACAATTTGTAGCATCATGATCATTTAACATCTTAATCTACATCCATTTGCAACTCACGCCAGGCAGGTTTTCTCCTCTTCCTCTCTCTGAGATGCATCACATTCTTCATCCTCCCATGTTCCTCATGCGCCTCTGATCTCTGAACCTCTTTACTGTCAGAATAATGCATCACCTGTAAATAATACACCATACACGTTCAAATTAGTTCATTAATTTCATAATGTAAGAAGATGTTCAATACTACTGAAATTATTTTTCCACAATTAATGTGTATCCACCTAATTTTTAGTATACGAGTAGGCATGACCATTTGTAACGAATGTGTGAATTATGGGCCACAAATAGCATAAATAAAAAGTAAAATCAATTATTAATTCAATGATTGCATTGACCAATTGAATTTATTTATGTTTGCGGAGGAAAAAGATAAATCATATAATAAATCATTTGTTCAGACTGAAAAGAAAAAAATGTTCAATCATGGCCAATAAGAACATTTTGCAAATAAAGTGATGTGGAATTTTGACCCATGAATTTCACAGCGGGAGTGTAGAGAATAGCAAAATGTCCTGTTGCTTATCACGGCTGTCAGAACAAAAACTCAAGATTAACATGAAAGAGTGTTTATCACTTTATCACGAGACACCTGGTTAGGACAAAGTGCAAGATAACTGTAAAATTCTCATCATTAAGGTTGCTATGGAAAAACAGACAAAATAACATTAATATGCATTCCACAGATTTGAATGATCTAGCCCAGTTAAGCAAGAAAAAAAAGTTAATTACAACTATATATTTTTTCTGTTTTCTGTTGACCTCATGGCATATGAGACATAGGCAAACAAACATACAGAACAGTGATTATAAGCAGACACGAGAAGAGGAACCGAGGTCATTTGTCAATGATTCTAGCTGCGGGATTATTTTAAAGGTTAAGTATTTCATATCCAGATGCTAAACTGGGTCAATGTGGCTTCAGTCAGCTGTCCTGAGCTCTGACTCATAAATATGAGCTGAACAGTAAGAATTTAATAGAGGATCTAATACACTATTATCCAAATGAAGATATGATACATAAAATGTCAAGGTTTTTACCTCATTGCCCGCACTGACTGGGAGCAAATGATCACCGCAGGTTAGAAAAGAGGTCCTTGAAAAGGCTTTGGTTCAATTACACTCAGAACTAATGATAAAGGGGTGACTGTGATAAGATGGCATACACGCATCAACTTGTGAATCAAAAGTTCAGTTACATAAATGGTTGTTTTCTCTAACAGCAGCAGTAGTAATTATTCATAGTCAGTAAGCATATAGCAGGAGTTTTTGATAAATTCAACCTCTAAACTAAAACTCCAATATCATCAAGTGAGCAATAAAACTGCACTAGCATACATTACTCAAGAGTCTGTTGAACATCAGGGGAAGGGTATTTAAAGGGATAGTCCAAAAATGAAAATTCTGTCACCATTTATTCACACTCAAGTTGTTCCAAACCCTTATGACTTTCAGTTCCATCAGTTTAAAACCCAAACCTTTTGAAGAAACAACTGCTTTCTATGATGAACAGATTTCATTCAGGATTTTCTCAAACATTGATCAACACACATACATAGATCACATCAAAAATGTGAGAAGAAATCTCATTGGTTCTTGCACTTCATGCATGCACACTTGAGCCTCTGCTCAAGATTCAAGATTCAAGATTCAAGATTCAAGATTTGTCACATACACAATTATACCCAGCTCGCTCTCTCTCTCTCTCTCTCTATATATATGTAGTGAAAATATAATTATATATAGATAGATATATTAGAGAGGAATGACAGCTACATTTGTTTTGCGTTTGCCAGGACAGCTATAAAGCCGCAATAAGCATGCGGAGCAAACTTGTCAATCCATCTTGATGAATGACACAGAGGAACATAAACAAGTGAGCTCTGACCAATAAGAGGACAGCTTTACTCACATGTGACTTGCATAAACACAGGCTGTATCCGAAATCGCCCCTATACCCTCATTCACTATTCCCTACATTAGTCCACTCATTCAGTTCACTTGAAGGAGTGAATGAAAACGAGTGAGTGAATTCGGACACTGAGTGCATAGGAAGGAATGCCACCTTTGCATAGTTTGCTTGCTGTTTAATAATCATTTGATACGGGCAGCTCCAGTAGTAAGATTGAAGGATTTATCTTGAACTCTGTCACGGAAATTATGTATAAACCCTACTAGTCAATTTACAATTAATTTTGTACCTATGTTGTATTACACTGTATTACGCCGTGGACGAACGCTTCTAAAATCAATGAATGGATGATTCAGCTGCGGGCGCCATCTTCTGGAAGACGCGGGAATTCCTTCGGCGCGCGACTCTCGCAGTGCATTCTGGGGATTCTCTAGCCATTGAGTGTACATCGGTTGTACACTCGTTTTTGCGGTGCATTGTGGGATTAAATGAGTGCACTCGAGAACATCCACTATGGTTTGAACACCACTTAAAATGGCTGTCCCCTCAAATAGTGCACTACTTGATGGTATAGGGGGCGATTTTGGATACAGCCACAGTTTAGTACGCTTTGCAATGTTGCCGTGTGAAAGCGAACCGAACCAAGAAGAAAATGCAACAATGTAACAAATTAATCCCTGTTTCGGAACAAAGCAAACGATCTACAGGTCTGAAAGCACCCTTAAATAGTAATATAAGAGGAATGTGCAAAAAAATTAGCAAAAAAGTTGTTTAAATAGCAGCAATATGAGGTAGAGAAAAATTATGAATAGCTTATTGATATGGTGATATTTATATGGAGTCAAGTGATGTTATGACACAGAGTTAGAGTTTAGGAGCCTGATGGCCTGGGGGAAGAAGCTCCTCCTAAGTCTCTCAGTTTTTGCCATCAGGCTACGGAAGCGCTTACCAGATGGAAGCAAAGTGAATAGACGGTTACCAGGGTGATTAGAGTCCTTGATGATTTTGACAGCTCTATTTTTGCAGCATTTGAGGTAGATGTCCTGCAGAGAGGGGAGAGCAGACCCTGAGATGCGCTCAGCTAAGCGCACAACTCTCTGTAGTGCTTTTCAGTCCTGATTGGAGCTGTTTCCATACCATACTGAGATGCACTGAGTTAGAGCCCTGCATTTCGGCCCGGGCCCGACGGGCCCTGACTTGTTTACGCCTCTAGGGCCGGGCTTCGGGCCAATTTCCACGTCATAGTTCAGAGGCGGGCCAGGCATCAGGCCTGTTTTGGGTTTCTCCTTATTTTATATTGTAGACGTCTATCGATTAGTGATGAAAAAAATTGCCGCGCTGGTGGAAACAACACGAGACCGTGCCGCGACTGAGAGCAGCTCGATGGTGTTTAGTGTCCCGCAGCAGCAGCAGCTGAATAGCTCTGCGTTCAAATGCATGCAATAGGCTAAAGCTTGCTGCAAAACCCCAGCAAACATAACCATGAATGTGTCTGCTGGAAATAGTAAGGAGATATTTGAATTATTTACTAATAAACTAATGTTTTCTGAGTCTGTGTCGCAAGGATGAAGTTGCTGATCCTGACTCGCCGTCTCCTCATTAGACGTGCCTTTAGAGAGAAATGCATCTTTATTGATTATGATTGAGATTATAATAAAAGAGTTTTTGCTTTCGATTATTTTTATTTCGTTAAGCGATAATTTAAAGCTTTCTATAGATATATTTATCATGTCTGTGAGGCATGTATTTGCTCAGCTTCGGTTCATTTTTGTGAAGCGCTCCTGTTCAAGACGGCCAAAAGCGCATTGTGTTTGTTTTCTTTGTTTTATATAACTACCTTTTGTTGGTATTGTGAGTGTACAGTTAAAAATACAGTGTATTACTCTTACCTTTATCAAAAAAAATACAAAATGACGGCATAGGCTATTTTAATTTGTTTCCACTGAAAAAAATCCAAAGCTGGTGCCTCCATGTCCTGCAGAGCGCGCTTTAGCTTCCAGTCTCCGCACAAACTTAGATATAGGCTAGCGCACATTATTATTATAGCACAGGCTTAACGTTTAAACATTGTTATATACTTGAACTGTTTTAGTATATCTATAGATTTTATTTTAGGCAAGTCGTGATGATATGAGAAGGCTAAATTGATCAAACATAGGCTATGATCAGCTCATGCCGCTGGCCGCTTGGTCGTTACTTTAAAAAACAAAAACTTATAGGCTATTTAACAAACAAAAATGCTCCAAACGTTTTTCTAAATTAACTTAATAAAAAAACAAAACAAAATATAATAATTTTGCCATTACACACAAAACTGAACTATTTTAATAGCCAAAACAGTTTTAGGAGAAGAGTGAAAAAAAGACGGGCTCGGGTCGGACTCGGGCCGGTAATTCGGATAAGCTGTCGGACGTGGGCCGGGCTAGGGCCTGAGCGTCTCGGGCCAGGGCCGGGCTAGGGCCTAAATTTGAGTCAATACACTTTCTATGGTCCCTGAATAGAAAGTTTTCAGGATTGCTGGTGAGACCCTGCATTTCCTCAGCTGTCGCAGATGGTACAGTCTTTGCCTGGCTTTCTTAACCTGTGTTTGGATGTGTGTAGTCCAAGTCAGGTTCTTGGAGATGTTTACACCGAGGTACTTGAAGCTACTCACCCTCTCCACAGGGGTCCCACTGATCATTAGAGGAGTGTAGGGCCGCTACTGTCTCTTCCTAAAGTCCATGATCAGCTCTTTAGTTTTGCTCACATTCAGAGAGAAACAGTTGTCCTGGCACCATGATGTGAGTCTCTCTACCTCATCCAAGTATGCGGTCTCATCGTTGTTGGAGATGAGGCCCAGAACCACAGTATCATCAGCGAATTTGATAATAGATGTGGAGCTGTGAGAGGACACGCAGTCATGCGTGTAGAGAGAGTACAGCAGGGGACTCAGGACACAGCCCTGTTCACTTTCTTTAGCGCCCTCCGAACCTCATGCTCCGACACGGTGATTACAGGATCATCGCTTACCTGGTGCTTCCTGACACGCTGGACGGTAGAGATGCGCCGCCGCCATTGCAATCGAAGCGGCCGTAGAAGATGTTTAATTCGTCGGCCAGCAACGGATCTGCTCTCACCACTGCGGAGGATTTGTTTTCGAAGGCACAGATGGTCTTCAGTCCCTGCCACATCCATCAAGAGTCATTGAGCTGGAAATGAGACTCAATTCTCTCTCTGTATCTGTGTTTAGCGGCTCTTACTGCGCGTCGGAGAGCATAGCACGATGCTTTGTACTCGCTCATATTGCCGGTCAGAAGAGCCTCACTGTAAGTGGCAGTGCGTGTGTTAACCGCAGCACGGATTGTTCTGTCTACCCACGGTTTCTGATTGGAGAATGTCCTTATAGTTATTGTTTCTGTAGCTTCCTCGGTTAGCGTGTTTACAAAGCATAATACTACATCCGTGAACTCGCTGACATCAGAAGAACTCGCCCGGAACATGTCCCAGTCGACATCATCAAGAGCCGCCTCTCAGTGGGAGGACCAGCGCGTCACTACTCTCTTCACCGGAGGATCCTGAACGAGCCTTTGTTTATATTCCGGTGTGAGGAAAATGGCGGCATGGTCCGATTTGCCAAAAGCCGGTAGTGAGCGGGCTTTGTAGGCATTCTTGAACTGAGTGTAGCAGTGATCCAGTGTATTTGGTCCTCTAGTTGGACAGGATACATGTTGATGAAAGTTCAGCATGACCTGCCTGAGGTTGGCTTTGTTAAAGTCTCCCGCGATGATAAATGCAGCGTCAGGATGTTTGTTAATGTAGCCGCAGAGCACATCGTGAAGCTTAGACAAAGCCAAGCCGGTGTCTGCCTGTGGTGGAATGTACACAGCAGTAACAACGATCGATGAAAACTCCCGGGGCAGATAAAATGGGCGGATAATGGAAAGATGTTCCAGATGAGGGGAGCAGGAACGTGACAGAATGGAGATATTCCTGGGATCACATCATTTCTTGTTGATCATGAAACACACTCCTCCACCCCTGGATTTACCGGCCTCTGCTGTTCTGTCCATCCGAAAAACAGAGAAGTTATCACTTGGCATTACAGCAGTGTCCGGGACCGAGCGCGTGAGCCATGTTTCTGACAAACAAAGGATGTTATAGTCCCTTATGCCCTTATAATTAGAAATTAATCCTGGCTCTAAGATTGTCCATCTTATTCTCCAAGGATTGGACATGTGCGAGCAGAATGCTCGGAAGAGGAGGACTGTGAGCCCTTTTCCTGAGTCTGTCTCGAATCCCAGCGCGTTTCCCGAGGTGTTTCTTGATCCGTCGCCTCGGGGGGTTATTGTTTATCTCCGCGTTCCAAAAAATCTCCAGAGGCTATGCTGGATTCATGGCCAAAGTGTCCTGGAACAGGTTAGTGTAGCGGTTTCCAATGTCCAAAAGTGTTTCTATGTTATAGGTGATCAGTGCCGACGTGAGATGTGTAAAAAGAGAAAGTAAAAGTAAGTAAAAAAGTAAATTAAAGCAAAATCTAAGCGGAGCGGCCTGGACGGCATCCGAACACAGCGGCGCCATTTTGGATTTTAACATTGTATTTGGACCCTCTACATGTGCTTGTTCAGTGTTTATATACAATATGAATAAAAGCCTTAATTAAATCTGTTCATCATAAAAAGCAATCATGCCTTGTCAGAAGATTGGATTAAAACACGTGATTTATATGGTTTTCTATTATTCACTTTTTTATGAGTCAAAGTTTTTCAGTGAAGGGACAGAAAGAGAAAACTCTCAGATTTCATGGCATGAGAGTAAATTATGACAGAAAAAAAAAATAAAAATTCAACAAATGAAACTGCAGCTCAGGGTAGTTTCCATTAGTTTTAAATTTTATATAATTCATCAATTACACTTTCTGTTGGGCAAAATACTATTTTAACATTTTTGTGTGATTGTGTGTTGTATATTACTTTAAATTTTTTAATCAAACCATTTTTTTTCAAATAAAGTACCCTGAAAGTATTCATGGGAGTCACAACTAGCCCTTGTCTCCACTATCTTTAACCATGCATTAGATAAAAACCAGCATCACTGTGTCACTTAAAACTAGTATCTTTTTTTCAGGCTAAAGTCACTAGCAGTCAATCGTTAGCACCTTTCAATACCAGATGACTGTTACACGGTGTCTATTTAAAGATTTTGCTGCATTCAAGGACAAACAAAGGACACACAGAAACACAAACAGCGCTGCATGCTCCAAAACCTCAAAAGCCACATGACAAAAACAGGCTGGCGTAAGTGAGTGTGTTTAATGCGTGCTGGGTGCTCATCAGCGGTTTTGCAGAGCATTAATAATTTGTGTGGAGGTAATACTCAAGCTGTTGGAGCTGTAGTTGTGCATTTTTAATGGAAGTTTTACAGAAGTGGCGGCAGGCTTCACATATGCTGCAGACGGCATATGGGAACGAGAGATGATGCAGCACAGTTGGCCAGAGCGCTGCTTTCTTAGGCCGCAAACACTTAAACGCTAGCCCGAGAGGAAAGACGCGCTCACGCACATAAACCTACTGCCGTTTTAGCACGCGCCCTAATGAATTCACACACGTTTATGTCCAACGCCATCTTGTTTCCACATATGAGGCGGATGTTGGCCTAATCGGAAATGAAAAAGTTATTGGTGCTGCATTCAAATCTGAGCTATTATCTGCCCCAATTTGTAGTTACTCAGAGAGCGGTAAACATCTGCTTAAGTAATGTTTGCTTTTAAAGCATCTATAACTTTAATAGAAGCATCACGAGAGAATCATAAAGTTGCCGCAGAACTGCAACTGATTAAACTGCACTCTTTTCTGTTGCATGCTGACAAAGCTTTCTTCAGTCAAACCTAAATCTCCTGTAGTGAGGGGTTTGTGCACAGAAATATATTTCGATCTAATCAACTTGGTGGTGCAATACAAATTTGTAAAAGCATTTTACTCCTAAATAAATGATAAGAAGATGACTCCAGTCATACCAGTTTTGTAGAAAAAGCTGTTTATTTAAATTCAGCAGCAGATATTTTTTACACAGTGGTTTGACAGCTGAGTATACACAGTTCTTTACAGACTGATCGAAAACTCACTGTCAACAATGTGTGTTTCGTCCAATGATTAAAGTGAAGCTGAACAGCTATAGTTGTAGTCAAGGAAATGGATTTTATTGGTTATTCAAGATCACAGAAGCAACTTTTATCTCTTATAACGTTTAGCTTGTCATCTAGATGCAAGATGTACAAACAAATATTAGATATGTTGACTGTTTCTTATAGGCCATGATGGAAATTGGGTAAATATTCAAATCTTCAGATCATTTCAGTACAAATATTAAGTTAACGTAAGAAAAAAGTACAAATTTCCCAAAACAATATGGGAAAGTAATTTAAACCACTGCTTTTCATATCCCAGTGTCCAACATAATAAATAATACATCGTCTGATCACTTTCTGTTCTGGACCTTTGGTTGCTTCTATATAGATTTCCGGGAAACATTGAATTAAAATGTATTTATTTGTTTGATGTTATATTATATAGATTGAGATTTAGATAAGGTGGTGGTGTAGATTTGCGGTGCTGTCTGGGTGCTGGCATGGCTGTCACCTGTGCCCTGGGGTGGGCGGCACTAATGCTATCAGCGTCTTTCGTGTGTCAGCCTGCCCATCGCCACACCGATCACACACTCCAGATATGGCCTGACACTTCCCTCTGCTGAGCCAGTCACAAACACAACACACAACCCCCTCCTAAAATAATCATTGTCACTCAGTCCTGAAGTACACATGAAATCAGAAATTATTTTTTGCCCATAATTTATTGGTGCATGTCATTTAAATACTACTATTACAGCTAATAATAATATATGTCTTAATGTCTTAAGTCGCTGGGGTATATTTGTAGCAATAGCCAAAAATACATTGTATGGGTCAAAATTATTGATTTTTCTTTTATGCCAAAAATTATTTGAATATAAAGTAAAGATCATGTTCCATGAAGATATTTTGTAAATGTCCTACTCTAAATATATCAAAACGTAATTTTTGATTAGTAATATGCATTGCTAAGAACTTAATTTAGACAACTTTAAAGGCGATTTTCTCAATATTTCGATTTTTTTGCAACCTCAGTTTCCAGATTTTCAAATAGTTGTATCTCGGCCAAATATTGTCCTATCCTAACAAACCATACATCAATGGAAAGCTTATTTATTCAGATTTGAGATGATGTATAAATCTCAATTTTGAAAAATTGACACTTAAGACTTTTAAGACACTTAAGGTTTTGTGGTCCAGGGTCACATATGGTTAGGATTAGGGTTTAGTTTAGGGTTACTTGCATGCAATTATGCATAACTGTTATTATAATGGTAAGTACATTTAACGTGTAGCAAGGACACCTTAAAATAAAATGTTACCATAGATAGATAGACAGACAGACAGACAGATACAGATAGACAGATAGATAAAATGTACTATTTTATAAGAGCATGCTATAATCTTCTTAAACCCAAAGAATTAACTGAGATAATAATAGGATTTATAAATAAAAAAAAAAGTATATATATATATATATATATATATATATATATATATATATTATGTATTCCCTTGTGAAAAAGTACACTTTAAATCTTAAAACGTATATTGCTAAGACTGTACTTGCAAATAATATAATATTTTATGAAATAAAATGTACTTAGAGGAAACTTTCATGAAATACACTTTGTTACATATTTGTAATAAAAATTGACCTTTTCGATTTTAAATGGACTAAACTTTAGCATCATTAGAAATGTGTAATTACAAATATATTTAAATATATGACACAAGTTTCAATAGAAATGACATTAATGTATATTTTAGTTTCCCATGAATGCTTTTCTACTTTAGCCATATTTCAAAGATAACAGAAGTAATTAAGAAATTACATATAAAGATGTATGAAGTAGATGTAGAAGTCCTACGTGGGTCCCAAAAGTTAATATATAATACATTTTAATTTATATAGCATGGAATAGCATGGGGAAGTCGTGGCCTTGGGGAAGCCTAATGGTTAGAGAGTCGGACTCGTAATCCAAAGGTTGCGGTAGTGAGGTAGTGTCCAGCGCTCTCTCCACCCTCAATACCACGACTGAGGTGCCCTTGAGCAAGGCACCGAACCCCCAACTGCTCCCCGGGCGCCGCAGCATAAATGGCTGCCCACTACTCCGGGTGTGTGTTCACGGTGTGTGTGTGTTCACTGCTGTGTGTGTGCACGTTGGATGGGTTAACTGCAGAGCACGAATTCCGAGTATGGGTCACAATACTTCACTTCAATAAAGTGTCTGAAAGCATTTAATTCAGCTCATTTTTTTAAAGCATATTATTTCCATAATAAGTACTCTTTTAAAAGTATGCAAAAGTATTCTTTCACAAGGGTTAAAATAATGCTTCACCACAAGTTTATATTGAAATTGAAACCAAAAAACAGTCCGTACTTATAGACATAGGTCTTAATCACAGAATCTTTGCAAAAGTGAAATTTAAATTACTAGCATATGCGGAACCTGTATCTATAGTATATGTATGAGTTTGTGTGATTTATTGCATTTGAATGGTTGGTATACAGACTTTTGTCTTCCAAACATGGACAAAGTTCAGAAATTTTTGACAGCTTCTCAAGTCATTTATTGTTTAGTATCATCACTGATGTGTATGTGTTTGTGGCTCTTCAGGGCCGCCCCTCAGACTGATAAATATGCGTCGCATTCTATGGTACTCTCATCAGTCACAAAACAACTCAGGACGCCATTAACCGACCTCACTGCCTGCGAGCGAGCCGTCGACGTGCACGCACCATAAATCTGCTGTTTTTGACACGGAAGTTCTAAAATATTAATTTTGTTAGGATGATCCAGGTTGTTCTCGGGGGGGATGGGAGTTAATTCATGTGCTTGCAGTTGTTACCAAGTAGAATCAGTGGTACATTTAATTAGACAGCAATCTGGACGGCAGTCTGCGCCCTGCTGTTCTTCTGCGTTTAATAACGTGTGAAGCCATGGGCGGAGGTTAGCGAATATATCCCGCTCTAGATTCCTAGATTAACCAAAGGAAGAAAGAATTAGCACCTAGTCCTGGTGTGAGGGATACAATCATGAGCAAAATGCACTGACTGCTTGTGGTGAAGGTGACAATATTCCCTTCTTTACACTCTTTAGCTCTGTTCCAAAACCTAGGCAGCAGTTTTAGGCATCATTAGACATGGTGTTTCACAAGGTAAAAAGCAACATGCTGTCTTTAAAAATCATTTTGGCTAAAACATAAGGCAGCATGTGTGTATTCTTTACAGGTAAACCGATACCAGAATGTATCGATACCAGAATGTTTTTTCTTTTTTTTCCTCTTACTGCATTGTGTTGTTAGCCTAGCAACATGTTAATGTCAGGTTCTTTTGAAATCAATTGTGAGTGGAGTTTTGTGTGAACTTCACTTGAGGATCCCCATTTTTGTGGTGTGCATATAAAGTATTCTGAGTCATTTTTTTTTTTTTTAATTTAGGATACTGCACCTCTATAATGGCTCCATCAGGTTGTCTCAGGAAGTGCCTGTAATGTTGGCGCAGGCCGCTCAAGTGCAGTGTGTAGATGGATAAATGGGTGCTGGTCTCACATCCGGTATTGGGCATGCCCGAAGGTGGTGCCAATCCTACCACAGGCTCTTCCTCCGTCCAGATGTAGTCATACACCGCCACCTATTGAGACACATACACCCCCCCACACACACACACACACATATACACACATTGTTAGAGACGACTTTAAAGTATTTAAAAAGTATTGCAATACTAAGTACTAACACAGTTTGCTACATGAGTGACTGTTAATGAAAACTCACACATGAAAACATGCACACATGTTCTACAGAGATTGCATGTGAATGATTAGTGCCCAAATTAACACTGGACCCCACAAACTTTCGCTGTAGAGCATTTTTCAAAATATATTTTGCTTTTCATCGAAGAAAGACTTATTCTAGTTATTGTAATGGCAGGAGAGTAAGTAAAAGTGTAGTTCAGCATTTTTGTAATTATTCAGATTTTTTCTGAACACTAACGACACACATATAGGGGGATTCCAAAATATGTTTTAATTTCAGTAGTTTTCTGGAAGACGTGGATTAAGAAAAAAAAAAAAAGAACAAGGGTGCCAATATTTTTGGCCACGTCTGTAAATGAATGCAGAAACCAGAAAACTGTTTTGATTTATTAATTTAAATGAAACAGCCTAATGTTATCAAAAATGTGGTTTTGTAATTCATGAAATTTTACTGGTATGCTAACACAAAGAAATTAAAATAGACACTTTGACACTTTGTTCATGTAGCTGCATGTGTTTGTGTGTGTGTTCAGATCAAGGGTGTATCTGAGTGCAACTGCATGCTTGCACGAATGCTTACCCTAACGCAATTACCTGCCCTACCTGCGGCCACAGTTCAGCACTCACTGAGATGAATGCAAACTCGGATAGTTGACAGTAATGGTCTGTAATTTACAGCTGTGCTTGTGAGGTGATGAGCTCTGGCTGAGAGACACAGGAATGCAGCGTGTCAGGTTTCTGCATGACTCACGCAGCCTCTGACCCTGACACGACACTAACACACACCAGCCTACAATAACCTGCTTCAACCTAATCCTTAAACGAGGGAAAGGAAAAACAAAGAAACTACTGGCCCGTATCACTCATTAATACTGGTGTTAAGGGCTATGCTTGGAATAGCATGCTATTTGCGCTATTTTTGCACAGTATGTAAATTTTCTTTATGCGTGGAATACTCAGAAGACCTACTACTTTACTACAGTCTGCTCAACTTGACCTTGCATTTACAGCTGGATGAATGAAACCAGAAATGGTATCAACCTCAACATGCATTCTGCTCACTTTTTCCATGCTTCTTGTGCACAAAAGAAGATGAAATGATCAAAAATGATCAAAACGTGTTCAGACTCTAAAATGACTTTTCTTCTCGATGTATTTTACATATGCATAATATTGTTTATCGTTGCATACAACATTCTGTTTCACATACTGTACTGTACTGTTTTTTTTTTTTTACAAATTGCAGTCAGTGGGCAATGTACAGTATATTACACACTATGCAAGAAACAGTATGCTAGTGTTTCATTCAGAACATAGGCAGAGCTTTGAACATCAAAGGCTCATGGGAGATTACAACGGACAAATATACAAAAGAAAAAAAAAAGAAAAAAGAAAATACAAGATGAAAATAAATCAGATGTTGTGATTAAATCATATCTTAAGTGTCTCAGCAGGTCTGATGTCATGAGGGATGGCTCTGATCCGAGTATACGGGTCCCTTGTGTGTGTTGTACCTGTAATGCACTGCCCTGCTCTATCAGAGGAACACAGGAGAAAAGCAGAGCGTGTAACATGCTATATAGGTCATGGATCTCAGACGCATTGGTGTGTGAAGATCACAGCGCCTCTCACCCAACTGGGCCAGCTTCACACTAGTGTCAGCACAGCTACACACACCCCCTCTGACCTCAAACACACACACGCACACTATACATATACTCATCATTTCTCAAACATATGTGTGAATACGCTGTCACAGCAGGTTATGTGCAAAGACTCACCATTCATTTTAGGTCTGAATGTATTACCATGGTGTTGTGGACATGTACATTGGAGTATCATGAAAATACTGTGGAATATGAATATTATTTAGAACTACATAATATATCAAAGAGCCACAATATTACCTTCTAATTCTATCAAAAAAGAGGCGGCATTACAACATGGTGGAGAGAGTCTTGAATAACCCTGAAATTAATTATTTACATGTAATTTTATATATTTTATGCACATGTAAGCTGTGACTATGAGAGGAAAAATAAAGTGATATGGGAGGGATAACATATTTTTGTTGACCATATCAACTAGATGAGCCCCAGCGACAGATCCCCTCCAAAGATATCATCACCTAGACAGCCATTGGGGCAAGACCACAGAAACCAGATGAGTCCTCTGCACAATCTGACTTTGTTGCAATCTAGAATTAAACTGCTGGTTTCGTCTGGCCAGAGGAGAACGGCACAGTATTTCGATACACTATTACCCTGTTTAATACTGTAAAGCTGCTTTGACACAATTTGCATTGTAAAAAGCGCTATATAAATAATGGTGACTTGATTTTCATATGGGTATTTTGGCATGGGTTTTTGTATTCTATTTGAATGGGTTTGTAGTTAAATGCTTGAAATAAGGTCTTTGGTTAACACAAGCTCAAGATATATTCACATCTTATTCTACAATATAAAATACATTAGTATTACCCCCTTGGGGAAGTCGTGGCTTAATGGTTAGAGAGTCGGACTCGTAATCCAAAGGTTGTGGGTTCGAATCTCGGGCCGGCAGGGATTGTAGGTGGGGGGAGTGAATGTCCAGCGCTCTCTCCACCCTCAGTACCACGACTGAGGTGCCCTTGAGCAAGGCACCGAACCCCCAACTGCTCCCCGGGCGCCGCAGCATAAATGGCTGCCCACTGCTCCGGGTGTGTGTTCACGGTGTGTGTGTGTTCACTGCTGTGTGTGTGCACGTTGGATGGGTTAAATGCAGAGCACGAATTCCGAGTATGGGTCACCATACTTGGAAGTATGTCACTTCACTTCACTTGTGATTTTTTTAAGCTTTTACTTGTCTTGAAAAATGCAGTTGCTAACAAGTAGCTAAATGAGACTATACAGAGGCTGCTGGGGACTTTAAACATCATCATGTATTTTCCCGCATTTATAGCCTCACTGTTTATAATTGCAAACTATTATAAATGATTTAGCTCTTTCTTCTGTTGAATTCATGAAAGTTGTGTTAATTTGCAAAGATTATCATGATGAATAAAACGTGTAGGAATCATAAGCTTTTCTTGACCATGTGAGCTTATTTTCTGCAATAATCCAAAACGGAAAAATCCTTTTGGATTTTTGTTGAGGAAACCAGGGTGCAGCACTATATAGAGGAAATTTTTGGCTAAAAAGCACAATGAAAACTCAGTCTAGCAGGTCTGGATGGCCAACAAGACGAATGCAGAGAAGAAAACAGGACCTCATCCTCTGAGACTGGAAACACTTTGAGGGGCATTTGGAAGAAGCAAGCAGGCTCAGACAGGCCTGAATTCAAATTACCACATGACTCACTTTCTCTCTGTTTCCCTTTTCCCCTCTTTTAGCAGGAAGTTTTTCAGGCCACAGCCGAGTTTATAAACTCAAGGTGACCCCTTAATTGGCTCTGTAATTACGACTCCTCTGGAAAAACATAGGTCTTGTCAGGCAGGGTCAGAGCGAAGGAGAACTTTAATTTCACTGTGTACCCACGTCTTGATTTTCCAACTACTTAAGACTGTTGACTAAACACAGGTCGTGCTGGTAGGTCGGAAATTGAGAGTCATTACAGCACATAATTAGACACTTCTTAAATACAGAGTGCCTGGAGAGAAGGTCCGCACTGAGCATTGTCACAGGACACATCAAACGTCATCGGAAAGACATGAGCGAGCAAATTGCCAACACTCAAAGCCTGTTCTCTGAACGATTCATGTGTGGTCTGGACAGATACTGAAAACTGTTGTTTAGCGATCCGTATGCCGTGATGTTTCAAGTGTCTCTGCGGCTCTTTGTCGTTTTAGCGACATCTCATCTTGGTTGTTCACACTCAGTGTTGTTAATCTGCATGTGTAATTCCACTGTCAGAAATCACAAAGTCTGTATTCTGAGCATTTCACGCATTGCATCATGGTTATTCCTTTGAACATTTTCTTAAACGCGGGAATACTTGGTGGATGCTTCTCTCCAGCGCCGTCTTCGCGCTGGCGGTAAGTGCTTGACTCAGACTCAATGCCTGGCTGTTCTCAGGGAACCCATCTGTGGGTTAAGCAGATAGCATTCAAGTGAGCTAACCTAATTCTAACCAATCAAGCTTCGATTTATTGTGGATGTCTGTATTCAGAAATCTGATAGAGTCCATATCAGTCTCTTTATTTGAATCTGGAGAGACAGCCATTGCTTCTTTGAGGACTATAAACATTAAACCATGTCTCCCAGCCACAACATAAATTCAGATTTTGCAGGCGTTACGGCAAACGGACAGACAGACGGGGGTACAGGAAGTGAAAATACAGACTGGTGCTCCATTCAACTCCAAATGAGCCTGTGCCTGTGCCCAAGCAAATGAGATTACACATCTCCATATTTGTAAAAATGGATATCTGAAATTTGATAAGTGCATTATTTAAGTGCGGGTGCCTCCTCACGACAACCCTAATACGCTGGCCAGCATGTACGAAAGCTGCTGTTTAATGGAGTAATAACTGCAGTGCCGAGTCAGAGTCCGAGGAGAGCAGCTTTTTAAATACTGACATAAAAGGGCCAAATTTATTCAGCGATTTCAAACGGATCCAAAAGTTCTTGTGTAAAACAAAATGCAACTGCTAATTATACTGTAAAAAGTACACATCTAAACATATCCAAAGGGTGAATAAAATGTCTAAGAATAAAGGCAACAGATATAACCCACAGGTTATAAACATGTAAGTATGCAACAGGGAGGCTCTATGTTGCAGTCTTCCACAACTTTCTTTCATTTTTGAGCAATTGGGCATTTTAAGCAATTTTTGCAGCTATTTATTTTTTTCATTTCTGTAGACCTGATAAAAGCCCAAATTTGCATCACACTCTTGAGTTCAGCACTTATCTTGAGCATTTATGTATTTAGCATGACGGAGCATAACCCTTTTCCCCCTTTTACCCACCTTCAATCAATGACTTTATATTGTTCTTTGACAGTGTAAACCCTAGTGTGTGAACTGCATTGCAACATGACTCTGAACAAAACGTGTTTATTATTATTCATTTAATATCAAATACAATCAATACATAGTATTATTTTACCCCAAATTAGGGTGTGCTGTATAGTTTAAAAGTTTAATAGAATATGCCTGTTAGCTTAGCAATATGCTAATGTTTAACTTCTTCAAGAATTAGTCAAGTCATGTCACATTTTAAGTGCTATTTGTATGGCATGCAAATTTGCTATGTACTATATTCCTTCCTACCTTCCTTCCTTCCTTCCGTCCTAACTTTAAGATGAAGCATTAGACAGTAAGGTTTAGTCTTGCTCTTGTATGTTAGCTCGCTTTTTGGACTAAGTTGTTTGGACTAAGTTCTAAGACTAATCTCTCCTCCTCTTTTTTAATTGCATTGGGGTGATAAATAATACAGCACAAGCACATCATAATACATACAATGTTAATATATATTTAATATATATACCTGGCATTGTTTATTACAAATATCGTTAGCTCTTTGACAAATTGCTTTGTTCCTCCTCTTTTAAAATTGCTTCAAATAAAAACTAAAAACTAAATGCATAAATGTAAATTATTCTTTAGCAGTATTTTGTATAACTTATTTTGTTCAAATTCTAAAGCTGTCACTCTAATTGAGAAGCTCACTGTTTTGGGGCTTTATAAATACTGCTCTCATTACAAACACAGTAGATTTCTTTGAATTATAACTAGCTTGTAACTTGGCAAACACACAGGTTCAAAGTAACTTGCCCAGCATAGATTTTTAGCTTTCCCCACCACAAGCACCTCTGCTGTTTTCTTCTCATATTTTCAAGACAAAACACCACTGACCTTCCTCTCATGCTCTACCCACCCTACTCCCTAAGAGCGGTTTATATATAGTGCCGCTCCACCGCTGGAATCTGCAGCTTCTCAGTTCTGTCCCACTTGGCTTTAATTTACAGTGGGAAAATAATTAGAATCTCACTTTTGCGAAGAGTGGAGTGAAAATGTAAACAATGCTTCCCTGCGGGCGAGTGCTTCATCAAGTTGACAGGTGCATTTGAATGAGCCTGTGCATGTGTGTGTGTGTGTGTGTGTGCGGCGGACAGCCTGGGTTATTTATGTGGCAGTTGCACATGGAAGGCCTGGTATAGTATGATGTGATGGGCAGATTACAGCAGAAGATCATGGGAGAGAGTAAGGCGGAGCTGCAGCTGGGGTTTAAACAGTAGGGTGAATGTGGGGCCAGTGAGGGCATCCAGGGGACGTGATACTGATATGCTGTTCTACAATGCAAAAATACACAACTATATATAAACAGAAAAGTGCTCTTGAGCTGTATAGCTCTTCTACATAAACTAGTGAGCTGCCCACTTAGTCAGGATTTTTAGTTATCTTAGATACACACAGATGTGGATCCTTGAGTGGTAAGCACCAATATGCTATGTTATAAGATTTTGTAATATACAAACTTTGGTCCAAAATTCACAAAGTGCATGTATCCTTTGGTGAGAAAGCAATCCCAGAATGCACTGTATTGAGCTCAGTGAAAGATACTACAATTACTACTACTACTACAAATAATAATAATTAATTACTGAATTAGTACAACATTGCAAAAATTGTAATAAACTAGTTACGTCGAATTAAGAATTAACTATTTACCGAATTTGTGTGTTCTGTCTCATGTTTGTTGCTAAACTATCAAATTTTTAGTTTTTAGCAACATGTTCTAACAAATCTTACGACATTATACCCTGGTAAACAGCTGTCTATGTAGAAACAGACACTAGACACTAGGGTTTAGAACAGGGCCACAGTGACTGGAATAAATAACAAGCTGGACACATGTACATACACTCATACACAGAAAGTGGAAGGTTACTGAAAGCTGTTGTATCTGTATAAAGCAGATCACAGAGCAGATCTCTCTCTTTCTCTATATATGTATATGTGTGTACACTGTAAAAAAAAACTCAAGACAAGTTGAGCCAACTTAAAATTTTAAGGCAACCATCTTCAGCAGATTTTCGAGTTCTCTCAACTTATTTTTGTAGGATATTCTTAACTTTTTGTTGTATAAACTTAAAACAACAACTTGAGAAAACTCAAAAATCTGCTGAAGCTGGTTGCCTTAAAATTTCTGTGTATTTTTATATTTTATATTTTTTATGTATAAATAAGATAGATAATAATAATAATAAAAAAATAACACATGTGTGACTCACAATTATCAGATGAAATGTCAGAATTACCAGATATAAACTCAGAATTCTGCATTCATAGTTTATATCTCACAAGTCTGGGCCCGTATTCACAAAACATTTTATCTTACCACTAAGGGTTCTCCTAAATAGCAGTAAAAGTCTTTAGCTAAGAGTTTTCTCTTAAAACCTATTCACAAAGCTGCGAGACAAACTTTTACTAAGGAATAGAGAGAAGTCTTTATCTAAGAGTAAGAGGTTGGGGTTGACCTCGTTGCTATGGATGATGTCAGCATGCTAACTATGCACACAGTGATTGGCTGATAGTCTCTGTCTGAGATGTATTCATAGAAATATTGTAGAGCGCAACATTATGTTGCCATATCCAAATAAAGGTTTAAAAAATAATGTTAATTGCCACATTCAAATAAAGATTTTAACATGCAGGCTAAAGACCAATTCACACCGCACAGACAAGCGCCAACAAACTAGTCTGTTGGAGTTTGTTGGATCAGTGTGTTACCCCTGTTGGCGTTGGTTGGAGTTTGTTTTCACTCGACTGAACATGCTTATAGATATAGAGTTGGTCGGTGTCTGTTGGTGTAGTGTGAACATGACAGTTATGTTTCATAAGATTCTAAATCCAACGGCCAACTTGAGCCATCTTGTTTGTTGGCGTTTGTCTGTGCGGTGTGAATTGGCCTTAAGTGTCACTAATTAAACAAATAGATGTTCAGCTAATTGTCAGTCTCTTACATGTATGCTTCTTGTAGTGGATGCATATAAACCACCTTTTAATTAACAGAGTAGAATAATCATGGCTGATAGTAAGACATGTAAACGTAAAAGAAAACCAAAATGGACGCAATAACATCTGTTACTTCTTGCCCAACTGGTTAATGAAAAGGATATAATCAAAGAAAAGTTTGGAGTTGGGATAACCTCCAAACCTTAAGGGTGATACCATTTTATAGGCTCATTATCGTCAAATGTTTCTAAAATGTTTATATTCTGAGGCAGATTGCCGGCAACAGCCATTTTAGGATAGCTGTTGGTCTTAGTGACTTAGGAGTCATCATTTCACAGATTTAGGACCTAGTTTTAGCAATTAAACGCTTTGTGAAATACTCTAAAAATTCAGGAGTCCTAAATTTAGGACTGACACGCTCACTATTTTTAAGATTTTCTCCTAAATCGGCGAGTTAGGAGCTACTTTTAGCCTTAAGATGTTTTTTGAATACGGGCCCTGATATATAAAGTTGGAATTCTTAGAAAAAATCTAAAAATCTATCTTTAAAAGCTTATAAGTTATTGTAGGTAACTAGGTAAATGAACAAACAAACAAACCCTATGGGAATACTTCCAAAACCTGAATGCTTCTCTCTATGCAGATTCCTTGTGATTTCTCTGAATGGGTTTCTCTGGCTGCATGTTCATAGATGTGCATTATTACTGCATGCATGGTGGAGCATGTTGTTTGCGTAATTAGGGCAACATGAATCTGCAGTGCTCGAGCATGATTTGGCTGTGGAATGGTTTTATATCTGCCCTACTGCTCCCACAGACTTGACAAACAACTGCTGAACATCAGGACGGACAAAATGAGTCATCTCAAGATCATTTGTATTGTTTATGTATCGCTTGTTAGCGGTGGACAGAGTGAGCGCTCTTCTGACAGCACAACTCATTTACCTCAATGAATCCATGCTAATGTAACGCCAATCTACTGTGACGTGTGCTTGACTGAAACTGGGCTGGTAGAGAGATTTATAAACTAAACAGGCATGAATATTTAACTTCAGACTCCAAGCAGAGACAGATAAAGAGGAGATAGTATCTGAGCTCAGGATAATCTGCTTCATGCATCTGCATAATTCACTGTTACTAATCTGCTTTTATAAATGCTTAAAAAGCCCATTTAATCCATAAACAACTCTGGAACGGAAATGGCGACTTGCATGAAACACTAATGCCTGGAAGTGAAACTTTTTCGAGGTTTGTTTGGAGGGGAGAGAATCAGGGATATTTACATTCATATTAAAAAGGTTTTGCATACACCAATCTGCTCATGGATTTACTTGTGCATCAGCAAAATACTGGCTAAAAACTCAGGCCGATCAGAGTGATTCAGTTGGGTTTTAATTTACGGATCAGATCTTCAACAGAACAAACGATCTCATGAGAAAATAACTACAAGGTGGTGTAAGGGTGATGTTTCGTTTAGCTGCTATTTCGTTCCTCTCATTCGGTTTCCTATGTTTCATTTCAGTTTAGTTCTTGATTACCCCTTGTTAGTTGCTAATTAGTTTCACCTGTGTCTAATCTATTTACTTTTGTTTGTTTCCTGAATATACAGCTCTGTGTTTTGACTCTTTGTCAGTTGTGGTTTTTAATACTCCTGTTATTCTCCTGAGTATTTTGGCTCATTGATTAAAGACTGTTTCTATAGTAATCCTTCGTTTGTGCTTGTTGACTACCACAACGTACCCTGACAGCTGGCAATTTTGTATGAAATTGTACAACATGACATGACACAAAAAAAATTGTGCGAATTAAGGCCCACCCCTAACCCTGCTTCTAAACCTAAGCATCATTGGGGTGTGAGCATATAATATAAAATCATACAAAAGTGACCAATTGTCTAAAACTTAAAATAGTTACGAATTGTACAAGTGTGTTAAATGTAACTTCACTTTGTTTCATAAGAAACTCCATGAATACTTTGTTAAAGCAATAAGCACTCATGACTGTGCATTACAGTGATTTTACTAACTTTACACAAAGCAGACCATGTTAAAGCAGTGGGAACAGCAATACGGTAAAATATACTTAAGTTAATTAAATAATTGTAAAGTTAATTTGTTACAAATAATAATTTAATTAAACAATTATTCTGTACAGTAATGCTATTCAAGGAAGGGTTATTATAGCTAACTGAAACTAAAATTAAACAAATAAACAAACAAATAAATAAATTTATATTTAACGCAGTTGCCAAGTAATAACTAAATAAGTTGCTAAAATAACTAAAACTAAGTTGAAATATAAAGGAATAAAAACTATATAGACATATAGGGTATAAAACATGTATAAAAACACATTTAAAAATATAATAGTATAATATAAACAGTACTGAATTGATCTGAATAAGAATCAGTTCTTGGTACAGAATCCTAGTTGCAATTGTGTTTTGTGCAAAGTGTGCTTCTTCTTGCATTCATTTGCTGTAGAGGCATAACAATCTCTTTAAAAGAGCAGTACCTAAGTGTCAGTCTTAATAAATGAATAAGTAAATAAATTATGGTTATTCTGTACTGATTCCAGATTGTTCTCGTGCCCACCACGTCGGGTGGTTCTTGGCCTCCACACTGTGCATTAAAATCGTTTAATGAACAGCTAGCCATGCATTATTCCATATATGTGCCTACTTCAAATTGACTGTTGTTTTAGCAATATACTACCTCTGTTTTCAGCCTCTGTTGCATGGGAGATACAATCAGTTGAAGTAGTTGCCTCAAAACAATTTCATTTTGTTTGGTCACAGAGGGAAAAAAATATATATTAAAAACCTGATATTCTCACAAATCCCTGTTGTGCTGCAACTTTAAACAATGTTCACTGACTTACTGACCATCCAATTTGTTCCTTCTGTTTTACATTATGAGCGAACGAGAGAGAGAGAGAGAGAGAGAGAGAGAGAGAGAGAGAGAGAGCGAGAGAGAGAGATTACAGGATCTATATGAGTTTAAACATGTGGACTCAATTTCAAACTCCCAGCTGCAATTGTTTTGACAGCTGACCATGTGCAATATGTTCGGACAAAATAAAAATAAAAACGCCTATCTCTGATAGAACCAACGTCCAACCTGGTATGTGGAAAACAAGCGCTGTATAAAAACAATCACAGTGCTGCCATGTTTTCAGAGCATGTGAGCGAATTAACTCTTGCTAAGATGCTGTTTTTACTGACCCATCCATCGTAGAATACTGACTTAACCGTGACCATAAAAAAGTGACCAAACTGAAGATGTTGAATGAGATACAAGCTTTATAAGCACACCAAAGCAATAAATTAGCACAATCTGAGAACAATCTGAGGGGCTTCCACGCAAATCCAGACTAGTATCTCTCTCTTCCCAAACCATTGTGCGACTGCAACACTTTCACACATTGCTGCCCACCGAAAGCCGTTGACCTTTTCTGCATGGCAGGCGTGTCCCCTCTGCAGTCATGTCATATTGAGCTCTGTTGTGTGGCTGTGCCGCTGTAGCCTGGGGCCCTGCAGCCTCTGTGCACTGTCCACTAATAGCCTCCTGTAATTGAAGAAGCAGCTTTCAGAACTAATGCAAGCAAACAGGCCGGCGAAGTGGAGGGGGTAGGGCTGCAGGTGCCTTCCTGTGACCCTTCCTATATCAGGGCAGATTCTGGGCAGCTTCCCCCTTCGTTCCAGTGTTTATGTTCCTGTTTTGGGTGTTTTTCCAGGGCTTTTTCAGGCCCATTGTTGCCTGACAGTGTCTCCGGAACTTGCTGGTCATGGGCCGCTAGTCAGCTTTTGTAGGTAGGAACTAAAGCTGATAATTTTGGGAAAAGCCATAAATTGTATGCGGGACTAGAGAAAAAAAAGTAAAACAAATGATTAATTCTCTAATTTAATAAAGCTATTCATGCCAAATTCTTGGGTTTGATTCCCAGGAAAAGCAGGATTTTTTGAACCGTGACAGTGAAGCACTCAAAATAATCCTCAAAATTCTGCTTACTATAATGTATATCAATGTTTGAATTTTTAGTAAATTAATATTATTAAATTTGCGGTTATTGGGTAATACAGTTTTTAATTGTAATAGTTTAATATAGATTTACAATTTTAAAAGTTCGGGGTCAGTAAGACTTTTTTTTTTATATAGTATCTTACATGCTTAACAAGGCTGAATTTATTTGTTTCTGCTTTATCAAAAATACAATAGTGCAATTTACCAGTTTAACAGTCAAATTACAATTCAATGAAAATGTATTTTATTCCTTTAATGCAAAGCAGCATAATTCCATTTTGGTAAAATAAATAATTTTAAAAAGTATTACTCGTACTGACCCCAAACATTTCAACAGTATAACATAATGGTAGGGAGACATTAATTGTGAAAGCAATATTTGTTTTCCGATTCTTAAATATTACATATAGGTGACAATATTTAATCATTCGTACAAAGGCAACTGTAGAGGGAGCAAGTTGGGAGCGAGTTATTTGATGAATTTGCTGTCACAGACTTGGACTAAAGCAACAGCATGAAAAGGTCCCACGTAACTCTGTCTTAATAATTACAGATGGAGAGACAGAGAGATGAGTGGAGGGGGGCGCACAGGAAGAGAGCGGCAGTCTGCTCATCATTAGATCTTCAATGCGTGTGTTCTCCTTCCTGCGACAGGTTGGGCCCCCTGTCAGTTGTTTTGCAAAGCACCTAGGGTGTTCCCTAAATTCAGCCAGTGGAAAGACATTACTGAGACATGTGGAGACAAATAGCACGACAGAGCGCAAATCTCGATGCGATTCAGTAGCGAAAACATCTCCAGGGCTATCAGCAGCCATTAACATAACGTTCTGGTGAATTACGGAGAAGATTACGGCGACGCCGGACTCCTCTGTCACTGTCACACAGCCGGTGACAAAACAGTTTGCATTACCTGCTTAAGCACGGCAGACATTAGCACCTCCCTTCCAGGTACAGTAATCAAGAAGGTGACGGCACGCAATTAATGAGGTCCATCTGCAGCAGTGCCTATACATAATTAATGAGCTCATTATCCACACACTTTGACTTTAGGCCCCTTCGCTAGACATAGGCTACACACTATAGGAGTGCAGTTAGAACATAAAGTCAATGTGGTTGTAAACACCATCATAGAAATGTTTCTCAGAAAAATGCCCACAACCTACGATGTAGCCAACGATGTATGCGTTTGTTAAATGCAAGTGCATTTGCAAGTGATCGTCCCATGAAACATACAGAATTTGATAACGATAAAACCAGGCCACGTGCAAAATTATTTATTGTGGATTGTTTTATTTTTGTAGTGCTCGGAAGAAGAAACTTACATTAATGATGAATTACCCATAACTGTTTTAGTGTCAGAACGGTTTCTTTACTCAATAAAGAAAATTGTGCTTCATATCAGGAATCAAGTTACTTAAAATGAGCAAATTGTTAGCTTTAATAACCTTATATAGGCTAGATGACAAATTATATGGACGCAGATGTAGGTAAAAATGTATTTTGAATGTTTATTTTAGGTCAGTGTCGGAGTAAAACTCATTTTTTTGCCGTCCATTAATAAGATCCTGTTGTCTGAAAAAAAATTACAATTAAAAATTAAGAGAAGTATTCCATCTTAATTATTATAAGCTCATAATTAGGAGCTCTGCATGTATTGTACAAACATTAGAAAAAGATATAGGCTATTTACTGAGGCCAAGACTAAATATGGCAGTTTCTGCAACACTGCAATAATAATTCGCAATGATCAGCGCCTGTACAGTATTGTCCACAGGCATTCATACAAGCTGCTAAAACTTTTCAAGTTTACAAGCGTCCTGTGGCTCTGTCTGTACCTGTAAATGTTTTCTATGCTCTCTTCACCCCCATTTTCTGCTAATGAAGGCCTCGTGGCCTCTTGTTATTAAAATCACGCCTCTTTCCGTGATATTAATTGGGTCCATAATAAGGAATGTGCCGGATTCATTATTTAATTGTGAGAGAACATTTGGAATACAGTTTCTGAAATCAATTTTTAATGAAAACTACTACATCCTGACCTAATCATATCAAGCATATTCTATCTAATTAAGGATGCAAAAAATCATTAGAGTTGCAAAATATTAGTTTCAGCACTGTCTAGCTGCTCCCTCCCCTCCAACATATATTTTTTCTACTGTGTTGATAAATAGTTAATGAGGGAAAAATGACAAAAATTTGCATTTAGGCAAATTAGTTTAATAGGGATATGTCTTTGCTGAGTTGGGAAAGTGACCCTTTTTGCATAGAGAAATTGCCACAATAATTATGAAATAATGGCCTAGCCCGTCTTATTTAAATGAAAAATCGTCAGCCTGAATAATGTAAAAATTGTGAAATGCAATAACCCTAAATTTTCATCATGCTGGCAAATGTGTTTAATGTGTTAGCATTTTATCAGTTCAATAACGGCAAATTAGGGCCAATATGAGAGAGGAGGTTATGACTGCAGTTCTGGAATGGAAAAAGATTCTGCAAGCGTGTTGGCTAAACGATGCTGTTTTCTTAATTACAATCTAAACAACTGCATCCAATTAGTAGCACCTTCATTACTAATATTTCCACAGCTGTAACAGTACTTTTTGAATCTAAAACATAAACAGGGTCATTGCAAAGGGCTGCAAAAATAACATGATTTGCAAAGGTCTACGATTTGAGCTAGGAATTGCAGAATTCCTTTTTAATGACTTGTTTGACAACCAATAACATTTCTTCATCAAGAGCACTAAAAGAGGAGTTGCCACCCAAGTTGTGAACTCAGTGTGTGTGTGTGTTGAGTGTGTGTCCTCATGCGTGCCACTGTTGATTGAGCAGTCTTTTTTCTTAATGAAATATTGCTGGAAATTGATTTCCGTGGATTAATCAAGCCGAATTCCTTTTTGGATAATTAGCCCCAACTAATTAGACTAGCTAAAAACCTCTGTGACAAATTTTTGGCATTCATAAATGTAACTAAAGAAAACAGAATGATTTGAAATAATAATGTTATATCCTTTTATTCCATTTTATGTTAATTATAATGCATATTAGAAAGCTCAGTGAACAGTTCAATGTGACAGTCCATTTCTGAAAACCATCACAAAGGCTTTCTTACTCACAAATGCTAGCGGGCATCTATGAGCCATCAGACAGACAGAAATCTTTTGCAGAGGCAATCTGATGGATTAGTATCAACTACCATTTTGCCCATCTCCTTTAAAACAACCATTAATCCAATTAAGCGCCTGAGACTTGAGTAGAGCTTTGCAACAGTCAAACGTTGTGTGGCAATGCAGCCCATGGCAGCTGGATCGCCTTGATGCAAAAAGATGTTCTCTCCCGACCAGTGTTCAGTGCTGGTTGTTACCACTATAAACAGGTAAGAACTTCCTCAGACTTACCTTGCGTCTCTCTCCATTGAAGCCTCTCCATTGCTCTGCCTTCTTTACAATGTAATTGAGCTCCTGGTTGGAGATCTCCATGTCATGTGGAACGAAAAATGCTCCATCACTGCTGTGGAGCCGCTGGTAGATATCTAATAGTCTCCCATCATTGTGAAGTCTGTTAAAAGAAGTAGAGGGTTAAGAAATGTTATGCAGAACTGTGAATTTATAGCACCAAGCTCCAAAAAAGACAAAATACACTATGTTTTAAATCCTAATTGGTCAGGTACATGAAGGAACCGATAGTTGATATTAATCTTGGTCCTCTGCTCCTAAAGGTGATATATTTTTTAAATGAACACAAGTGTGAATTATATTTGAGAGATCTCAATGAATATTAACAGAATTCTCCATCTTTTTATCACGTAATATTATAATTTAACAACTATTAAGGTGTTTCGATGATATGGAATGCATGTAACGATGACCTGATGATCAGTAAACAATTTCTTGGTTTGTCACAAAGTTGCAGGAAAGAAGTTCAGAGTTCAAATGGGTTTTATGCCACCTTGTCACATCCTGGTAATTTTGCTGTCAATGCTGTTAACGTCTGACGAGCAGCTCATCTGACCTTTCCAACAGAGTGAAATTCTGATGAGCTTCAGCTCGGCAGAAAAGCAGGCCTGACCCATCAATGTCAACCGGCAAAACAGAAACGACTCTAGTCTACGACAGAAGGATCGCATAACTGAAAAGGTTTGACACCTTTGTTAACTAATTCTGGTATTTTCTTCTCCCCTACATTCTACTCAAATAAAAGCTGGGATGAACAGGCATATTGGACCTCTAGTGGGTCTTAAGCTTCTGAAGCATATCAAATAAAGCCTCTTCTCTCACTCATCACAGAGAAGGTGCATTGAATGTTGGATTCTAAAATCATAAGGCAGTGTAGGAGGCTTGTTTGCTTGTGTTTTTGTGGGAAGCTGTCTCTTCAGATCATACCTAGATCCTAATGTTCTTCAAAGAAGCTGAGTTTATAGAGGTATCTGAATCTCTGTCTGGTGAGGAAGTTGTGAGTCATGTGGCCACTACAGTGTGGTTATTATTATTGAGTCTTAAGGTGGCACCTCCTCAGACATCACTCATATTCAGTGCATGAATCAACAGCCGTGAAAACCCACAGCTTGGCTTCTCTTCAAAATGCCTTGACCCTCCACTGCTAAAAAAAAAGATTCTTCTCGCTCAAAAGGGTAATGAGCACTCCAGTAAATGAAACATCTACCATGTAAAGTATAAAGGATAAAAAGCGGTATGGCTTTATGAAATGTAACGATCCATCATTCTACCAAGGGAAAAAAAGCGGGTGATGCTCTGCTATGCTATGTACACATGACCAATGTTATGCATGAATGACGATAACCCATTCATTTATGATCAAAGTAAAAAAAAATATTGCCAGAGTACACATATTCTATTATATACCTAGTATAATTCTTAATGTGAATTAATATGTATTCAAAGTAATATTTCTTACTGTTTGTCAGGGATTTATAATAAACAATGTAGAATCATGATGAACTTAAGTATTTTTTAAATAAAGATATACATCAATAATTGGCTTCAGATGACAAAGGGCTCATCCACACAAAGGCAGAGCTTTTCCTATCCTATCTTTTTTTTCCTCGTTCTTCCATAAGCATGGCGTCGTCTCAAGAAATATCTGCGTACACATGAAACCACTGAAACCGGCTCAAAACGATGTAGTATACTTGCCAGACCATAGCGCTGTAATTCTGCCACAGAGACACACCAAAAACGTAGACAAAGACTTGGAGCATGCGCATAAATATTGTGGACTGTATACAAACCCAACACAACAACAAGAAAAGCTAGTAAATTTAGTACAGCTAATAGGCTCAGTAGCTTCTGCAGCACGAACACGAGTATGTAGTCTGCCATTGTTATTGTTGCTGTAACGTGACATAGCGGTGTCTGACTAGGGTTGAGACGTGGGGGTGATGACATCAGTGTTTCACAAAATATACGGATTGGCTGTACACACGAAAACACAAAGGTGTCATTTTCTGATTTTTCCACTTTGGGACCCGGTTTCACACAATAGTAGTTTCAGGCTTCCAAAATGCAGGATCCGTCTGGGCGAAACGCTGATACGATACAAATCTTTTATGTATACAGCTAAACGTGTCTCCATGTGTATGGGGCCTAAGCTTGAAAGCAGATTTTTTTCCCCTCCTTGATTAGCTGTTCAAAGTCGAAGTTAGACTATGTAGAGGGGCAGTCGATCCAAAGTAGTGGGGTCAGGTGTTGTCATTGTATTGGTGGCAGCCCTGGTATGTTTCAAGGTGACCTGGGCACCAGTGGAGGGTCACCAGGTCTTCTGAAATTAGGCCAACTACTTTCAATGGAGCTAAAGCCTGTAAAAAAAAATTATAAATGTCACTAAAAGGCACCATACGCTACTTTCATGTCATTGTTACGTTGTATTTACATTCTGTCTGCTGTCAGCATTTTATATTGTTTTTAATTTGTTAACTGAATGCATTGTTCCTCTTAGCCACTCATTGAACCGACCTTGGACTTGTGAGGCTGTACCGACAAGCCTCAGAAACTAAAATAATGTTGTCCAAGAAGGTCTTGGACTTGTTTCAGTTATTTCCTCTCACATCAATGGCTAGTTGGTCATTAGCTGTAGCCTTTGCAGGGTGTTAAAGAACTTTTTGGCCTAGCCCTCTGACACAGTCTACACAGTTGGCTTCTTGGGGTGGGGTCGCTCAAGGTGCCTGAAAAGTTAATAAATCTAGCCTTAAACTTGCAAAATTTCAATTCTGATGAGGAGGAAAATAGTCCAATGTGTATTCACGTTTCATTTTATGTTTACACAAATTCCAGGAAATGTAGAACACTATTTGCACTTGCATTAGCATATGTTTTAGTAACATTATATTTATTAACCATTATAACATTATACTCATTATATTATACCATCTATTTCATAGAAGAGATGGCAACAAAGTTAATCTTGGAAGGTCATAGGAGCCCCATGATGATGACCCTTCTCAGTTTGAGATCCTTGAAAGGTTCTCCCAGTAAACTCTATCATCACTCTATAAGCATGGTCATTGCCTTGCAGAAAAAAGGTCAGTTTGATGGCCTCATCCAGACTCCAAGGATCATGGTAGCTTGTGTGCTCTTTTGTAGTCTTTATGAGTATGGAAGGTTGTCCTAAACCTCCACTGTGCCACTCTAGGCCTAAATCTGAACCCTAAGTAAATTAAAGTGAGAAATGTCCATTTCTATTCATCAAGCATTTCCAGATGTGCTGTCTGGACAGCTTCAGGTGCACCTCACCATATGCTTTCAGCAGAACTCTGCAACCCCACTCTTACCCACCTGCTCAAAACGTGAGCCAAGGCCCAGCATCACAACACTGTGTCAAACAACCCAGAAGGAGGTACATCCTAAGACACATTTGTAGAATTTGTATGAGGGTGATTGTGTTTAGTCAATTTGACCTTAATGGCATTGGACCATTATCAGTAAAGCTTGCTCATGCAGCAATAACAGTTATAAGTACATTTCATGTGTACTTTTCTATTATAACTTAAGACATCCAAATAAATCTTAATGACAAGGTGTACAAGCAGTCCAATAATATCCAGAGAATGTGGGGTTGTCAGTTGTTTTGTCTAGTCAACAGTTAAAGGACTGTTCCGATGTTATATAAAGCTATGAAATGAGAAACCAAGACCATGAACCTATGAACCACTGGTGCTCAGTCCTGCTTCTGTAGATCAGGGTTCAGTTCCAATCCTGCTTTAAAGCACAGAACAAGATAATACGTTTTTGGGGTTCATTAAAAATTGCAAGTGTTTAAGATACCGAACTCTGAAGATGGAAGCAGGACTGAATAATCCTGCCATTAACCATTTGAAATTGTCTGTAATAAAATATTCCTGCCAAAATTTCAACACAAAGAAATGTAAGGATCAGGAATCAAACAAAGAACCAGAAGAACTAGCACATTCTTGTATCAATCTACCTCTCAACCAATGAGACTGTCAGCCTGAAAGCCTCTCAACCGACCAGATGTTGAAGAGGAGAACCGTTCATTCACTGTTCACTGCTTTAAAACAGACACTTTAGTTGTGCCACTATTCACCTCTTATTTCAAAATAACAAGTTCACCAGTGGTCCCACATCAAATGTCTGATTGTGTTTATATATTTTCTGACAAACGGAATGAAAAAAATGCAAAACATGCCTTTTTCCTGCTTTGCAGGGAGTGAATCAGGGCTTGCTAAAATGTAATTAAAAACGGATAACAGTTCATTCTATCTATACGTGTAGCCTCAGGCGTTATTTTAGAAATAGGTCAGGCACTGTGTCAGTGCTTCTCTCCACACAGTAAATAGAAGCAGATAACCCATAAAAACGCGCAAGCCTACTCACAATCAGACTGCTGGCCTACATTCACACAGCACAGCCACCCTTCAGCTTTAACCCACGTTACATGCGCCAACCCTGCCATCCTAGAGCCATGCACTGGCATGAGACATCACCCGCCTCTACGGCTGACACCTAATGTCGACCATCCAGTGTGGGATAAAAGCCCAGCCATTGAGAAATAAGATGAAAGCTCTTTCTCTGAGACCATTCTACACTGATTAGTGAAAAATCAGGTTGTTACAGTTTTGGGTCCTTTGTTTTAATTCCAGTCCTTAAAGCTACAGTCTGTGTGATTAAAGACCTAAATATTCAAAACAGGGATGGTGCATGAAAAGAAATCCATAAACAGTCAATTCCATATCTATATCTGACACATTCATTTCTTGAATTCTTGGTCCAAATTTAGCCTAAAAATCAAAGGTTTTCCATTTTTGTTAATATGATTTTGTGCATAATTCTCTTGCCCAGTAACAACAATTTGAACAAAGAAGAAAAAAAAATCCCCATCCTTTATTGTGCATGATCCTTAGTGGACATTATTTCAAAACACATCACAATTTGGTTCCTGGTAATATAATCATAAACCCCAATGTTCATTATGTCTGTCATGCATATTAACAAACCCTGTGAAGGTGATTTCAGCTCATCTTCATGTTATTTCTCTCATTATTTATTCTTTAATTTCATGAGAGTATTAAATCAAATTGCATTACATCAACACTTGGCTGTCAGATGACGGTAATGAGCAGAAAGCTCTTGATAGGGCCTGTTTATGATGCTTATTTGCTGGTGGACAGGACTTCATTGGCTGGATGTCCCTCAGGGGTTCCCTGTCCAAAAATACACTGCCATAATCTCAGACTCTGAACCGTGTGGACTGCAGTGTTGTGACACTTTTGACACTTCCACCAGGAAGGTCACACACAAACTCTCAAGTTGACAGCAAAAATAACAGCAAAGAGAAAACTGCATTTTGGTTCTTATTGTGAAATTCCATTTCTGAAGATGGACATGATTTATTGCATGCAGAAAAAAATAAAAAATAAAATCTTGTGCCAAAATAATTTCATCCTCTCATCTTCCATCCATCTTTTTAATCTTTACATCTTTTCTCTCAACATCAGCATCTTTCCCCTACCTTACTCAAAACTCTAAATGTCAAGTCATTTACATTTATAACACAATGTTTGTTGCTTTCTGTTAAATTGTGGTATATATGTTGTATGTTAATATATCCCTCAGCTGACATGCTTGGCTGCCCTGAAAGCAGCCTTCTGTTTCCTCTCTCCCTCTTGTACAATTAAAACTGGCAAATGAAGAACGCCTCGTTAAGGTCAGGTGAGTTCCCCTATAAAATAAATGCCCTTAAATTAGGTCTATTCAGAGGAAAGGATCTTCTTGCGGCCACTTCTTGTGCTCATGTCATCAGGTGCTTTTTTTCTATCCCACTTAACTTTGCTTATTTTTAAAGCACTTACACTGCATCATCAATAGATGATGGAAGTCGTGGCCTAATGGTTAGAAAGTCGGACTCGTAATCCAAAGGTTGTGGGTTCGAGTCTCGGGCCGGCAGGGATTGTAGGTGGGGGGAGTGAATGTCCAGCGCTCTCTCCACCCTCAATACCAAGACTGAGGTGCCCTTGAGCAAGGCACCGAACCTCCAACTGCTCACCGGGCGCCGCAGCATAAATGGCTGCCCACTGCTCTGATTGTGTTTATTGTGTTGTGTGTGTTCATGGTGTGTGTGTGTTCACTGCTGTGTGTGTGCACGTTGGATGGGCTAAATGCAGAGCACAAATTCCGAGTATGGGTCACCATACTTGGCCGTATGTCACTTCACTTCAATGTATGTGTCCTGGCCTGCTTGCCTGCTGCAGTTTGATGAAATTTGGACCTCATCCAGGATGACACTACTAGAAAGAATTATATTCCTAAACTAAAATGAATCTAGAAATGATTTAGTGTTTAATGAAGAGTTGAAATGACGTGTTCAATAGCCACTAAAAAATTGTTCCAGAACCAAAGGCGGTTGCTCAAAATTCAGCAAAATGTAAAATGATTTGCAGTGACATAAAGTTGTTACAAATTAAAGTTGAAACATTAATACAACTCCGGATAAATTTGACAAACTTCTGATTTTGTGTTTGTTAGATTGCTTTTAAGATTTTGTACCTGAGGAAGTAAACATAAAGGAAGGTGAAGGAGAGGATGCAGTGGACACCGTACAAGAAGAGTGTGATGATGATGCCTGCTGTGCCCGACTGCTCAGTCCGAAAGAAATGCCAGTACAGCTTAGCAGCATCTGCTAACGGTTCCTCTGCACTGTAGGACAGACGCTGACCAAACAAAACAGGTTTCACTAAATCACAACTGTCTCACCCATATAAAACATAAATATACAAACATATCATTTGTAGAAAATGAAAAACTTTGCCATGTTCAGGTTGGCCCATTTTAGCCATAAATTCTGCAATAAATGTAAGAAAATACATCCAACTCAAAAACAGATTACCATTTGGGATCTAAATTGGGGTCTCCATGATTTTAAAAAGCCGAACTTCTGATCATCTAAACATTTCACACTACTTATGTTTGTTTTATTTTTCTGATTATTTATTTTGCTGTTAATTTATCATGCTTGTCCCTTTATTTATTCATTCAATTTAAATATATACAGAGTATAAACATCCACATTTATTGTTTTTTAAGCATGTTGTGAGCAAATGCAAAGTCTTGCAGTATCATTTATGTACCAAAATGACTGTTTTTTTTGTTTTGTTTTTTCACTTGCAATATGATGTTGTGGGGAAGCATTGTTTTAACCCTTGTGAAAGAAGTACACTTGTGCATACAAAAAAATATGCTTTAAAAAATATTAAGTGTGAACTGAATGCAATGCAGACACTTTTATTGCATGCTATATAAATGAAAATGCATTATATAAATGATCTTTTTTTGACCCACATTTCATAATTTTATTGTCTTTGAAATATGGCTAAAGTGAAAAAAAAATCATGAGAAACTAAAATATATATGTAATTTCTATTGAAATTTGTATGTTATGTATTTAAATACATTTGAAATTACACATACAATGATTCTTTAGGCCAGCAGGAAGTTTAGTCCATTTAAAATATTATTATTTTTTTTTATTTAAAAGTGCAATTTTTGTTACAAAGTTAATTTTTTAAAAGTGTTTCATGAAATTTTACTCTCTTTAAGTACCATCTATTACATTGATATTATTATAAGCAAATACTCCATAATACAGTATATAATAGTTCCATAAATCATATTATTGTCTCAGTTAATTTGTTGGGTTTAAGAAGATTAAAACATATTCTTATAAAACAGTCAAAATCGTTTTTCAGTCCATGCCTAGTAACATCTGTAAAATAGCCTTTGTGATGTCTGATGTTAGTTTTTTTTTTATTTATATTTTGTTATTCAGAATTATGTATAGTGTAGTATTTAACATTTCCAACCAAAAATACACCTGTAATCCTGAATAATCTTTTCTCTCTACAATCTGTCTATCCCATCCTTGCCCTCACATTCAGTTTTATTTGTAAAGTGACTTTGCTAAGATAATGTGAAAGTTCTATTTACAGTGCAGAAGTGTCCACGTTATTTTAAGTGACTTACCCCCAGGACGGCATCCACAGCAAAGACCGCCAGAGGGTCCAGCACTGTCCACACCGCCGCAGCCATGATAAACTTTGACAGGAAGGAGGGCGGTGAGCCAAACGCTAGCTGACAGCCCCATCTGATCAGGAGCAGCAGTAGCGTAGCTGCATTCAAGGTCAGGGGGCCCAGCAGCACCAGCAGAACCTCCTCCAGGGTAGACAGCAGCGAACCCTGATAGACCAGATCCACCGTGTGTGCACCCAACCCAAATCTGCCAAGAGAGAGATGATGAGAAGTTGATTTAGCCTACAACGTAAGATAATCAAATAAAAAATAAATGAGAAATTTGCATTTGACAGTTATTGTGAACTAAAGTAATGCAAAATTACAGTATGTGCTGTGGTTAGGCAGGATGTAAAGTAAACCTGAGTTATCGGTTTATACATTTATAACGGTAATGATGAAGCTGGAAAAAAGGAAGAAAAGAAAAAAAAGAAAAACATTGGTAGGGGCGGTTCTAGACCCTTTTTAAGGGTGCTTCGACCCCCATCAGTCTAAAACCATAACTGAACGATCGGGCCAGTGCTGCTTCCTAAAGAAAGTTTATAATTTTCACATATTTTTAAGTTTGACCAGTTTAAACATTCAAGTGATTTAAGCCATTCAAGCACAATATGGCATGAAAGAAAAGTCAATGCAGTAGTCACACACCCTGACAAATTTTTCTGTGCGTGCAAATAAAGCCACCTTTCAGACAGCATGCGAGTACCAAAAAGTTCTTCATGAATATCAATGTGAAAATATCACATATCGTGTCAATATAAACAAATTTGTGCATTAGATCTCAAAGGAACACTCCATTTTTTTTAAACAGGCTCATTTTCCAACTCCCCAAGAGTTAAACAGTTTTACCGGTTTCGAATCCATTCAGCCGATTTCCGGGTCTGGTGGTAGCACTTTTAGCTTAGCTTAGCATAGATAATGGAATCTGATTAGACCGTTAGCATCTCGCTCAAAAATGACCAAAGAGTTTCAATATTTTTCCTGTTTCCTAAAACTTGACTCTTCTGTAGTTACATCATGTAATAAGACTGACGGAAAATGAAAAGTTGCGATTTTCTAGGCTGATATGGCTCGGAACTATACTCTCATTCCGGCATAATAATCAAGGAATTTTGCTGCCGTATATTTATATTTATATATATATATATATATATATATTTATATAGTATAGTTCCCAGCCATATCGGCCTAGAAAATCGCAACTTTTCATTTTCCGTCTTAGTGCAGAAGAGTCAAGTTTTAAATAGAAAAATATATATTTTTTGAGCGAGATGATAACGTCTGATCAGATTCCATTATCTATACTAAGCTACGCTAAAAGTGCTACCACCAGTCCCAGAGATCGGCTGGATGAATTTGAAAACGGTAAAACTCAACTGTTTAACTCTTGGGGAGTTGGAAAATTAGCCTATTTTCAAAAAAAGTGGAGTGTTCCTTCAAAGTGACAACAACCACATATACCTTCTGTATCTTATGTTAATAATGTTAATCAAACAACAAAAGAAAAAGAGAGGTTTACTCACTGCTCTTAACTAAACCACTTCTGTAGCTGTAATACATATCTGTGTATTTACTTCATACAGTAATACAGGTTTCACAGGCACTCTGTACAAGTACTATTTATTTAATTATTTATTTCATTTGTATCTTTGTTGTATTGTATTTATTTGTGATATTGCTTTTAATTTGTTATCTTATGCTTGCTTATTTGTTTTTAATGTTTGAACTTCATATTACTTAGGCTAGTATTAGTATTTGTTGTTATCTTAAATTGGAGTCGAGAACAGTGAAATTCCACTGGTATCCAAAATGTTGGTATTGTAAGGTTGCATAGGTAAAAAAATAATGAAAGCAATAACTTTACTTATTTATTTAGGCAGGGCCAGTGAATGTTTTGACAGGGCAAGTAAAATATCTGATCGCCTGGAAAAACTCCTTAATGTTGAGTCCTGAGTCAATATTTTTAAGTTTTTAGCTAGTTAACAATAATACTTGTTGATAACAACAATATGATGACCTTTTTCCTGTTAGTCAAACAGTAGCCTACATGTGTACTAATTTGAAATTTACTGCAGACTTGTATCTGACTGTTATCATTGTATCATTTATAAAATGTTTATATTGACTTGGTAGCAATTTTAGTGCTATGCTACTTTTGACTTTATAGCAATATAGTGGTGCCAATTTACAAAGAGGCAATGGTATGATCTTGCTAAACATTCTCACCGAGGGCTAAGCTCCCCTGAGGATGAAATCCTAGAACCGTTACTGAACATCCGCACAAAATATAGCAAAATTAAATGTCTCAGAATTTAAACTGATGTGTAGTGTGTTTTTTTTTTGGGGGGGGGGGGGGGGGGGGGGGTTACATAAACTTTTATGTCTTTCCCAATCTACCATCATCTCTCTGTTTATTAATTCCTCTCTACTGTTACCTGAGAATCTTTTGCACTCTTCATTTGACCTATTCGGCCAATTTCTGCTGCATGTTCACTACACCGGATATTCTAGCATTCTCTCAAGCATTTAAATCGTGTGAAACTTTCCAACACTCGCTGTATGTTATATCTCTTTTTAATAAGATGATATGTTTGATTGATAGTCAAATTTAAATTTGATTCAATTAAACTCAATTCAACTTGACTCAGTTTTGTTATATTTTATTTAGTCTGAGATTCAGTTTGATTTGACTCAAGATTCAGCTTGATTCCAATGCATTCAAGATTCAATTTCTTTTGATTTACTTTTATTCTGTATGTGACAGAATCAGATCTCTAATTGTATTCCATTGTCAAATATGATTGAAGCACTTTTTCTACTTTACATCAACTTTTCTAAATTACGTCAACAGATCTAGCCACCTAACACAACTCACTCCAACGTTTACAACAGGACCTGTGTTGGTAATGAAGAGTTTTTCCACATGCTTGTGGTGCAATAAAATCCACAGAACACATGTTGTTGTGTAGACGGGTGGGACTCATTTGGCACTGTGAGGTTGTTTGCTGATTTTGGAGTGTGTTTGTGTGTAGGAGTGGAGGGGGGTGGTATTTGTGAGAATGCTGGGGGTAATGAAATGTGCGTGGGGTAGAGTGAGAGAGAAAGACGCTAATGACTGCGGGGCGTGCGAGTGTGTGTGTGTGTGCTGTCAGTTTGCAGCTGATCTCTGACCGCTACTGTGGTCACCAGCCCTGTAGAGAAACGCTCGCAGCGGACAAATGGACAGACATGTGGAACATGTCATGAGCCTATGACCCCAGCTCTGTGTTTTCCACTTGTTTCTTCCTCATCTGTCCTTCTCTGCATTCCTCTTATCTTCTGTCAGTCGTTTTCTGCAATTTAATGATCGGATTTGTTTGGCAACAACATAACTTGGTGCGTAAGAATATTCACTGAATGACTCCTGGATGATAAATTAAATTAACACCACATGCAAAATAGAACCACGCTGAGGTATCACACAGGGTTTATGATAAAACGCTGTCCACACAATAAGAGAAGATAAATTCTTTCCAAATAATGCACACTTAAAGGCCCGTACCCCCGCATGTTAAAATCAAC
The DNA here is from genome assembly GCF_936440315.1 of Barbus barbus. Lineage (NCBI taxonomy): Eukaryota > Metazoa > Chordata > Actinopteri > Cypriniformes > Cyprinidae > Barbus > Barbus barbus. Next base: position 7,335,610 of record NC_136724.1, read on the forward strand.
AGACTTTCCCCTCACGAGGTAGTTAAAGTTTAGACAAGTCTTGTAAAAGACTGTGCATGTGTGTGCGTTTGTTTGCATGCATATAAATGCACGCACATGACATACGACAACAGCGCATGAATCACCTGCATGCATATTTGTGCGTATGAGTGTGTGTTTCCAGTGAATTATTGTAAGTAGACATTTGTAAAGGTCAGCATATCGTCTCCTGGAATATTTCTGCATGTATTTGTGTGTTTGGAATAATGATGAGCTTGACACTGTGTGTTTGCGAATGATTGTTCTGTGTGGAGGGTCACGTATATCTCACCTGTTGATGGGGATGTGTTGAGCCTGCAGAAAGAGCCACTGGCTGCAGTAGTGAAGGTACAGACGGGGAAACCACATTACGGCGAACAGGAGAATGGTCAGACTGATCTGAGACAGATGAGGACGTGGATGGCAGGACAAACCGAGCAGTGACGGAAGGAGACGCACTGCCAGACGTGCTCTCTCGCGCGTCCCACAGCACACAGCCGTAGTCCTGTGCAGATTGTGGTGCTGAGATCTGGGGACAACACACATATGGGTGATTCTGTAAGCAGTGCAAAAATAAATCAAATAAATGCATAAATAGAGTTTTTCCCATTTCCCCACATATTGTATGAGCTGTTAATGTGGACAAATTTAGATAAATTAATTTGAAAAACTAAATTATTTATTTTTAATTTAATACATCTGACTGAAAGAGTGTGATCGTTATTGATAAAATATATACTATCAATAATCACTTCATTATCATATTTGGTCACCATACAATGAATACTACACAATTGATGAAATTTAAGAGCAAACACTTAAAATTAAACTTTTATGCAATAAAAAAAAAAAAAAATTAATCATCATCATCTCCTTATATTGTAAGAAACATACATTTTCTGTAAAGCTGCTTTGAAACAACATGTATTGTTAAAAGGGCTATACTAATAAACATGAACTGAACTGAGTGTTCATGGGGTTTTGGGGACAAAATTATTACATAATACAGGTCTGTGGTTAGTTCATTAACCCTTGGCTATTTTTTGTTAGTTGTGATATGGACAATGTCTAGTGGTAATGATGCATTTCTGAAAGGAGAATTTTTTTTTTTATATATATTTTAAGGTAATTTTCATTTTCACAATTTTGACCATATATACAGTATGTACATATGCAAAAAGTGTCATATTTAAAAATAATATAGTTTGAAATATATGTTGTCATATATGTTGTCTCTTTTAATGGATTTTAAAATGCAAATTATTCAACAAAGCTGAATTTTCTGCAGACATTACTCCAGTTTTCAGGTCACATTATCCTTCAGAAATCATTTAAATATGATGATTTGGTGCTCAATATACTATTTTTTCATGGAATATTTGTGGAAAATGTGATGCATTTTTTTCATGATTCTTTGATGAAGAGAAAGTTTAAAATAACAGCTTTTGATTTAAATATTTCTACATTTACATTTATTATTATTATTATTATTTTGTCCAATGCAACTTACGAATAAGGAATATAACAAGCAATTCATCTTAAGAATGCAATAAACATGAGAAGTGCTAGTAATACAAAGTTTCAGTGCAACATTCAAGCAATCACAACTTGCTGAAATATGAAATATAACATCAACATCTACATCACAAAAAGATCCACACTACACAAAAACGCCTTTCTGTATAGTCACAACACACTAGACAGAGTTAACGTGTCAGGGACGCATCCCTGTCAAGCCGCATTACGCCACCGCAGCAAATAAATCCTGACTTGCATCCCTCTCTAATGAACGTATCAATGATATATGAACAGATGTATTTTTAGCCGCCTGCGCAGACTGGCTTTTCTAGAGAGAATGTCTAATGCAATGTGAAATCTGTTATTGCCACAAAACTGATTTTATTGCCTTAGCTCCATCTCTTGAGGTTTGTTTTAAAGAAAGTGTGACATGAGAGCATGTCCTTGAAATGTGAAGCAAAAAAGAAGACGGTAATGTGTTACATTAATCTGTGGTCTTACTTTTAATTACACTTTGGCTTGTAATTCATCCCTCAATGTTTGTATTATGGACATGAGTGTTATCACAAATTATGGCTGGTTGAGATGTGCAATTTTCGTTTGTAAGCAATCAAATAAGAAGGATTGTGGGGATTGTTGACATTGTGGGGACCGCAGGCCGGTCCCCACAATGTCAAATTTTTTATTTTTATTTTTTTTATGTAGCATAAACAAGTACACACACACACACACACACCAAAGGAGAAACTCAAGTGACATCTACAGGTCAGATTATCATAGAGACTTTGGGAAGGAGATCATGCCTCACACTAACTCCTCACATGTGCAAACATTCATTGCTTACTTAACACCAACCAATCATGGCTTTAGAATAGGCCTATAAATACACATCTACACATGGTTGATATATTTATTTTCTTCCGTACTGTGTAACACTTTATTCACAACCACAAATGCTTACAGTATAAAAAACAAAAAACAAAGACAAGTTTGGTTTCAATTTTGCTGTCATGTTTACAGTGATTTTTTTCAACATCCCAGGAGCTCATGAAAGAAGAGCTTTAGGTTCTGAATGACAATGTATATCCAAAAATATAATATTATGGCAAATGAGTTTGCAACATAAGACAAATGATTTCTTTTGAGACGTGTATGTGATATTTTGAAAGCAGCGCTTCAATTTGCAAGAGATGTGACGTGACATTTTGTGCGTGCAATTCTTGGGTTTGTGTGTAAAGTTTTGAAAATGTGTTTAAGCAATTGCAAAAAACTGTAGGATAAGAGCAGTGTTAAGTGTGACGTACAGAGGAGCAGGTCATTACGTGTGTTGGCAGGATGGACGGGCAGTTGGGTGGGATTGATTTATGGCCTGATGCCTGTAAGGCAAAGCACAGAAACCCTGGGAACTATCTGTGCCTTCAGCTACAGATTCAAAATCTGGAGTCACTTAAAAGCTGGACGTCTTCTTTATTTGCAGAATTAAGTTATTTTCTGTCACTTTTTTTCTGATTTGGACTAAAGACATTGTTTTGTAAATGTGCCAGAGCCACTTTCAACCCCCTCCATCAGTGACCTCATAGAGTCACATAAAGTGTTAAAGAAGGAGTAAAATGAAACCAGAGGTGAAAAAAAGGAAAGAAAAAAAGAACCATATGCTGAATTTATAAGATAAACAATTTCAAAGCATTATTACATGTATCCTTCACAGATAAAGCAATCTTAAGAATTACAATATATATTAATATATATCAATAATGTATTACTTTTTATTATAATATTATTATAATTATTTTTATTATTATAATTATTTGTAATATTTTGTTTAAAATACCAGTAATAATAATAATAATAATAATACAACTGTTATAAAATATAATTGTAAAAAACCTGCTAGCATGACAGCACAGAGCTGATTCTTTTTTATTTAATGCTCGTGTAAAGATCTGTCCTGAAATTGCTCTGAATGAGTCTAACGTCTCTGTATTCTACAGCATTAATACAGAAATGCCCAACAGAGACTCTTTATTTCACCCCAGCTGAACTTGGTTTGTTTATGTATGTGTGATCGGTAGAAAATAGCTGTGCGTGGTGATTGATAGTATAATGTAAGATTTGGTATAGTCAAAGTGTATATCTTAATAACCTTTTCCACAGGGTTGAGTTTAACACAACTGATGGCAAGCGGATAACGTTCACTTTAGAGTGAGGAGTGCAGCTTTGATGTCAGATGATCTGAAGCAATGCAGAAATGCAGAAAGACAGCAGGCCTTTATTCTGAACGTTAGGAGTTATCATAGAGAAGAGAACAGCACTACAGACATGTAATAAGAACATTCATATATCTTCATATCTCTATACCAACAACAAAATCTCACATGGCTATTTTCATATAGAACTACATGTACCTTTGAAACCAAGCTATTTTCAGTGCACAATCACAAATGAAGGCTGTTTGTGATAAGGATGCCACAACAATCAGCTACTGAATAACATGGACTGCTGAAACAGCAAGCAAAATAATGCATGCCGTAATAATTTGGTCACATCAGGCTGGGCATCAGTAAGATTCACTGTAACTTGATGCTTTAGTGTGTCAACGACTGGATGTGATGTAACCAAATTTAAATCTTATAATGCCCCCAGCACATAATAAATAGCCTAATAATCAATAATCATTGTGCTGTTTAAACCAACAGTCTCCAGATGCTGTTAAAAGCAACACTCTCTTTTCCCACAAAGCCACAGATCATTTCAGCGCAATTTGGATATCATTCTCTTTGGCCGCTTGCATCCTGTTTTCCACAAATATTTTACAATACAATGCATATCTATATCTTGCCTTGTTTTTCCATAATTATCTTCACATCTCAAGCTTTTATAAGAAAGCCCATTTCCCCATTTCTGGCAGGACGAGATGCACATAAATGTGTTTCATTGAGAAAAAGGCAGCAAGAGGAGATTCGGGGTGTAGTAAAAGAGAATTACTGCCGCAGAATTGGAATACGGCTCATAATTAGAATAGGAATTTTGCCACTGCCAAATTATCAGAATTATTTGCAGCTGAGAGCAGAGGGGAGATGGGCGCTGGGGTACTTTAACCTAATCGAAAGCAGGAAAAAAAAAAAATGTGTTCCACTTAATTAGCAGATCTCGTTTGACTAATAGCTAACCGCTCCTTTTTTTAATGCAGTGAAGTTCCTACATATGAGAAAAGTGCTCGAGTCTCTATAAAAACTGAAACATGGAGTATGTGAATGTTTCACACACTGATTCACCCCTCCAGTGTTCTGGCTCTTAGGTCCAAACACACTTCCACACCCCATGTACGCAAGGAAGCCGAGTTCAAGCCAGCGCAACATGTGTGTGTTTATAGGCCGGTTGCGTCTGTCGGTAGGGAATCTCACATGGTAATGCCCAGACCCACTGAGTCTAATAAACACAGTGGAAACATGAAGTCTGTGAATGCACCTGGGATCCACTGAGAGTGATTATGAGCAGGTTATTCGGCAGAACCTGGGCACAATATTTCTTACTTTCATAGCATGAGTTCAGTGCTTCCTAGTGCTGCAATGGTGGATTTTAGCAGGAAATGAGTCATCAATTAATGGGATCTTGAACATTCGAATCACTGAAATAGGCAAATAAACAAACTAAATCCTGCCCAGAACCAGAAAATTTCAGTTCTTTAAACTGAAATGTGTCTATTTTGCAACAGTGGCTTCATGCAACTAGGCCATAAACTCCACCTAAGACCCCACAACCCAAAAAATAAATAATCAATTATGTGGTGTGTACATATTTGGATTAGCCTACCTTTATATATATAAAAAAATAAATTTTACATTTACATGAAACAGCAATGTTTGTTAAACATTTTGTATACATTTGTAAGCCCTACCAGCCACAGAAGATGGTAACTTTTTTTTATTAAATTTGATATTATGATCTTCTTAAGTTTGATAATGGTACAGCTACTTTTGCCACACATATTGTTTGTTAAAAAGTAAAAAACTTATCTGATTTATCTGTTTGTGGTTTATGAAGGAATATAAAACCTCATCTCCCCTGCTGCTGGTAGTTATGTTGTATAGACCAATTTGGTGTTTGCAAACAGTGATGACGTTTTTTGTGGGCGGAGCCTATCTGGTGGCAGAAAATTACAGTTTTCAAGTGGCGGTCTATGGAAACCATGGAATAAAAGAATAAAAAAGGTAAATTTGAGTCTATATTTCAAAATTCTGACTTTATTCTCGCAACTCCGAGATTATATCTCACAATTCTGATAAGAAAAATCAACTCGTCATTCTCTGTTTTGAGTTTATATCCCACACTACTAGCTTTTTTCCCCCTCAGAATGGACAAACTCGCTATTGTTGAGTTAAATCAAGTTATAAAGGTATAAAGTTGCATTTGAAAGAGAAAAAAAAAAAGTCTCAAAAAAGAATTGTGAGACAAAATAGGCAACGTTAAATGTAAAATGTTATAGGTTTAAATAGTATTTAATGCTGTAACTGTAGGGCAAATATAATATGTTCCCTATGAACTGCATATGTGAATATTATATAGACCAATTGTTTAAATCAAATTTATGCTTTAAAAGTAATCATAGCAGGTTTCATTCATTAGTCCGTCCGTTTAAACGTCTGCGTTTAGCTTCAAACGGCGTTTTTGACGACAGTATTCTATAAATAATATGTGCATTCTGATTCTGACATCCAAAGGCACAACAGTAATGCTAATCTGTTAAATAAAGGCACTCAAAGAAACCTCCACTCAACACTTTGAAAATAAATGGTCTCTTACTCAAACATAGAACCATGTGCCCTTGCACCCGATAGCAGTCACCCAACAGATGCATAAGACAGGAAGGACATTCAAAGGGACGTCAGAATGCCACCAAAAAAAGCTGCAGGTTTTGACCCACTATTCACTGAATAAATCTGTACAGACTGCTGTCGCTGCAAATCCTGCTCCATACTACCAAATCCAGACCCAGTGTGGCCCACAAGAACATCAGAAAACATGAACAATTTCAGAACCAAGCTCATTTCACATATACTGGCCACAAAACGTACTTGGAGGCTTAGAGAATGCTAAAATATCAAAACAAGTGTCATTTATTTTAAAGGAATATTGCACACATTTCATGCGAAATATTTAACTAAAAAGCTTCATTAGGTTTGAAATGATAAAACAATACATTACTATTCAAAATGTAAAAGGTATTCTGACACTTTACTGAAACAGTTATAATTTCTAATTATTAATATTATAAATATTAATTTAATGAATTCATCCTTTTTAGAATGTTTGTACTTAAAACCTTCATAACTACCGAATGTTGTCAGATTCTTGAGGTTGTACAATTTCTAGTTTTATATTTCTTTAACTAAAGAGAAATTAAAAGACATTATAATTTGCACGCATCTAAATAAAGCTGGTTATGTAAATAACTCCTAATAATAAATAGCCTAATTATAGATAAAAATCAAGCATCTGCTAAGAGAAACTTCCACATTAAATCCACATTAGTCAATCATTAGTCATTCAAGTGTAAATGTTTAAATTTGCAAACCTGACTATGAGAAACTAAAAGGACTGTACCACCTAAACTGGGCTCTCACGGAACTGACACACTATCACACTTTGCATCATGGGTAATTCAAACTGTGATAAAATCTTCTGTCAGTTAACTCATTCATAGGGCCAGATATATTCATTTATTTACACAGGCAAGAAATACTACTTTAAAGCTGCACAGCATGTTTTTGCTGGCACTAAATACGTATTTCACTAAAATGTCCCTCTTTTTTTAATGTTCTGTTGTGCAAACGTGATTCAGATACATCTGTTTATTTTTTGGCTACAATTTTGGGAAAACAATTATATATTAATCTGAGTTGTCTAGTTGTTTATTAGTGCAGCAACCTCCTGAGACTTCCTGAACATGTTGTTGGAAGTTTAATACTGACTATTCAGTTCATGGCCTTCTATTCAGATGGACACCTCATTCAAGTGCACTTGAAACTAGGGCTATGGGAAAATACACAACACAAACACACCACGATTCAGCCGCCCACCATACCACGACCGGTCAGCCGCTCTCAGGCCAACAGCTCGTCAGATTTGACAGTTCTGATTTTCGCAAAGTCAGAGGCCATCTATACAAACCTGGTCATGAAGTAGCGTATATATATATATATATATAAATATATATATATGTATGTGTGTGTGTGTGTGTGTGTGCGGTGTTTTGATGGTTCCCAGGAGCCTCCTAGCACAGGAAAGGGCCCATCAGCCCCTGAGGTGACTCTATACACCTCCAGACAAAACTACCCACAGTATTACATCAGAATTGATTGACCTGTGACTCGAAGACAGAGGAACGTGGGATGTGAAACTTCGGGCATGCTCTGCTCACACATGGCTACCTCGGCACTCACAGCAAACAGCGCCGTAAGATAATTACTGAGATCTACAATTAGCGTAACAAAAATGTCTTTGGGTTGATATTTGTGAAACCATCGAACCATCAAACCATTGAATTAAGTGAAAGTACACTTGTGACTATGTTTCTTTTGAAAAGTGCATTTGGTAAAAATATCAAAGTAAAACTTTTACTTGCAAATATTTTTTTTTATATTCTTTTATTTATAAATAAGTATTACTGGTATTTTGATGCGTTGACTAAATCACATGTAAAGTGCTTGATTATAATTTTGTAGTGTTATTCAACATTACATTTAAAGTTAATATATTTTAAATGTACTTATCTGCAACTTCATCCCTACCAATGTGTAATTACATATGAAATGTATACAGTAAAGTAGATCTCAGTTTACCATAAATGGTTGTCAATACGTACACTTTTACCATATTTCAAAGACAATAGAAGTAATTATGATTTTTTTTTATAATTATGAAAACATTTTCATTTATTTGCAGTTAACAAACAAATAATTTCAGGTCGCACACAAGTATATCATTTAAAAGTTTAAAGTTTATTTTTTCGTAATAAGTACTCTTTTTAGTGTACCTTTTTTCAGAAGAGAACACAGGAAAGAAAGTTGCTCTAGTCAAATGGTTTAATAGAAAATAACAGCCATATTCAGCTGCAGTGTGTATGTAGCCAATGAGAGAACCCACACAACTTAATAAATAAAAAATAAAATAAATAAAAAAATTGGAACAAAAAAAGAAAAAAAAAAGAGATCCATTGTCAAAGGATGGAAAGGAGTTTTGTGAAAGGAGATGGGAATGATTGTACAGATTTTGGAAGCATTGCTCATCCTCAGGAGGAAACACAGACCCCTCATCTTTCTCTTTTTAGGACAGGAAAAGTCACAGATATAATTGATATGAGATTTGGGGGTATATTTCAGTGTAATTAGAGTCTTGATAATTGGGCTAATTAGATATAATTGTTGTGTGAGACTGAGTTTGATTAAAACAGGTTTCCCCAAAACGAGATAAGAGGGAAAATATTTAGTTGACAGGATGACATCAGCGCAACATAAATATGCAGAGTAATTAATGAACAAACACTTGCATGCAGTGGAAATGACTGCAAAGTTAAACACACACATGAGACAGGAATCTTTGACAAGAATTATCTGCAGAGAAACTGCAAAACTATATCTCAAGGCAACATTCAAAGGAAATATTCAAAGGAAAAAACAAGACAGAAACTTCTGTCACAGAATAAATAAGTCATTAACAATAGCTGCCTCGCTGTAGGCAGATCTCTTCTAAAGCAGTATCCCTACCAACAAGAAACATCACAAGTGACCGATTTGATATGATCAACATATAGGTAGCAACTTCACACAACACGTAAAGTGCTCCTCGCAAGAGACTTAATTCCAGTAGACTTTAATGTCTACATGTTGATAAGCTAATAACCTTTAATAAGTATGAAAACAATGCAAAGAAAAAAAAAATCATGTTTAAAGAGACTTTATATTACCGAATGTAAAACAAGTGTATTTATAATCAACATTTCTCTCAACTTTGTCCACCATTTTTACAGGATGCGTTTTGGGATTGTGTGTGTTGGAAAAATGTGACTATGACTTGGATTTTAGCCAGACGCCATTTGCGCATATTTTCTTGGTTAGCATCCAACTAGCGTTTGCCATTTAATTTTCTCTTCTGTATCTGGAAGAAAGAAAAAAGAGACGACAAACAAACTACCAGATCAAATAAGGTGGAAGGTCTTCAAACTCTTTTTGTCATACTTTCTCATTTTGAAACGAGTGCACACTTATCAATATTTGCGCTTTGCTGCATTTTGTTTGTTCTTTGAAATTGTAATGTATGGTTTAAGGTTATTACTCTGGCAAAGGTGTTTGATATGCAAATCTGGGAGAGGATCAAATGAGAGGAGGATAATAGAACTCAAAGAGAAAGAACAAGAGCAGCTCTGCCCATTCAGATAAACAGCTCTCTGAGCGATCAGCATTCCTTTCTCCCAGTTCACTGAATACCACAAGCCTTGAGACACGCGTTTTTGTCTGAGCTTTGTTTTTGTCTGAGGCGCTTTTGACTTTCTACATCATATGAGCGTTATGCTGTGGATCCCCCCAAAAAAGTTCCCATTAAAAATAAACAACATTGTCTACACTGGAAGCTTATACAGAACTGAAGAGCTTCTTTATTTTTATTTGAATAAAGTGTATTTATAAATGCCATATATGTGATATGACTGCTATGCATTCTATGCACTTATCAAATTCAACTTGTGATGTTTCTAAACTGGTTTACAAATTTAATCTTCTGCTTCTTCCCATTTACAGGTGTGTATACGCATCCACATTTTTCATTAATAGTAAAATTATCAATATCAATAGCTTAAAATAGAATAGCAAACTCTAGCCATTTTATTAAATTACATCATGAGGTGCATCCTGGGATCCTTTTTAAATAGTACTGAAGGAATGCAATTTGTGGACACCTGACCTTCTTCATTCTTTCTTTTTTTTTCTTTAATTACAATTTTATTTTTAAAGAATTCATGCACATGCTCAATTTGTAACATTTCAAGAATCTCAATATACAAGCGCCACTGCACAACAGACACTACACATGCATCACCCTCCAGGCCAATGTGTTAAATATATTAACCAACAAGCTACTCAAGTAATACTTTACATATATAATAAAACTAAAGTTTCATAATGTACAGTTTACTTAGTAATACAGCAGGCTCAGCCCTGTTTGTTTGAAGTTTGTTTAGTCGGCACACATTGTACTTTCAGAGGTCATACCAGCGGGCTGAGCACCAACTCATACGGATTTTCCATGCAAACAAATGGGACAGCAGTTATCAATAAACTCTTGGCTGTGAACTGTCAACACCTCTGCCTGAGCCGCACGCATTTCACAGCAGCAGAAAAAATAAATTCAAATGCAACATCAGAGTCTCTGCTGATTCTCTAGATGGCAGTAATATGCCTCACTCATTCACATATCAAACGGTGATGGTTCTTTAAAGAACCTTTGACTGAATGTTTCTTTGTGGAACCAAAAATGGTTCTTCTATGGCATCGCTGTGAAGAACCTTTTAAGCACCTTTATTTTTAAGAGTGTATTTAAAGCATTTATTGTTTAAACCAAAAGTCATAAAATCTAATGCACATTATTTGAATCAAATTAGAATTGACAACTCATGGTTATTTTAAAATCATCCTGGGAGACAGAAAAGATCACTTCATTGAAGATGACACACACACACACATTACACTAATAATACACCCTAATGATGGCATGACTGAGTTTGCATCCAGTGAAATGAATCAAAAAGTTTTCTCTAAAGTCAGTATGATCGCCGCAGGATTGGCTGTGCGAGAGCCATGAGAATTTTATAAAATGTGATTTGCATTTCAAAACAATATTAACAAACAAAGAAACAGTCGATTGAATTGTATTTCAGATGACTTACATGAAAGGCAGTGAGACTAAACTCTGCCCGTCGATGTTTGGCTTTACGTTTTGAAGTCCTTTATCCTGCTTTGGGTTAGCAGTTGTGCTCCAGCCCTCTCTTCTCTGATGTGTGGCCTGAGTTTCATTTGATTTCCTCTCATACTTACAGCAGCACAGCTTCTGATCTTGTTTAATACTAGTCCAGCGGCAACAAATTACCAATTTTCAGAAATGAGCAGAGGTAGGCAGCTCTAAATCCTATAAAATGAGTCGCTCTTTCTTTCTTCTCAGAGAAATATACAGCGTTGGCAATAATTCGGGCAAAATCAAAATAAAAACACACACCTCAATTTTTTCCCCTCTGTGGATTTAGGCGAGCGGCTTTCATCGCAGGCACGTGCAGTGAAATTTAGGTAAGTGTTTTGTGAAATGCAATTTGACGAGGCCGTTTATAAGATTTGTTCGGTGCTGCTGTTTGTGTCGGTGTGTTTTCACTCCTGTTTTCTCATTAATATCAAATGCTGTAAGCCACAATAAAACGCAGAAAACACTCATTCGTAGGCCTGCTTGTGCACTTTGCATCACTAGAGAAAAAGCAATTATCCACCGCGCAAGGTTTTATGTGTTGCTGATGTTAATGTTACCTTGATCCCTTCAATAAAAACACACATTGAATCTGACAATAAAGCGACATTCATATTGCGGACAGCGACATTCATATTCAGCCTCAAATAAATCACGCAAGTTGATGTATGTTAATATATGCACTGAGAAAAAGCTGCAGTGTTGTAGGGTCACAACTCAACAATAACAATTTTCAAAAAATATTGGAAAATTAGGTGTTGTGATTTATATATAATCTTAGTATAAAACATGATACATTCAAAAGATTGGGGTTGTGTGTGTGTGTGTGTGTGTGTGTGTGCGTGTGATATGAAGGTCTTTAATGTTTATCCACAAACTGTCACACGGTATTCAGAATACCATACTTTGCTGTATGCTGTGGTTTTATATATATATATATATATATATATATATATATATATATACACATATATATATATATATATATATATTATGAGGTGCCGAACAGGAAATAATTATATAAATATCTGAATATATAGATGTAAATTGTGAATATATAGTTATACGTCTGAATATATAGAAGTAAATCTGAATAAATAAATGTAAATCTGAATATATAGTTATAATTCTGAATATATAAATGTAAATCTAAATATATAGTTATAATTCTGAATATGTACATGTAAATATTAATATATAGTTATAAGTCTGATTATATACATGTAAATTGTGAATATATAGAAGTAGATCTGAATATATAGTTATAAGTCTGAATATATAGAAGTAAACCTGAATATATAGTTATAAGTCTGAATATATGGAAGTAAATCTGAATATATGGTTGTAAGTCAGAATATATAAATGTAAATGTGAATATATAGAAGTAAATCTGAATAGATGGTTATAATTCTGAATATATAAATGTAAATGTGAATATATAGCTATACGTCTGAATATATAGAAGTAAATCTGAATATATATAGTTATAAATCTGAATATATAAATGTATTTTGTAAATATATAGAAGTGAATTTGAATATATAGTTGTAATTCTGAATATATAAATGTAAATTGTGAATATATAGATTTAGGCCTTTCAAGCACCTCACATTGGACAGGCAATGTGCCATTCACAGCGAGAAGCTGCTCAGTGCTCTGAATGGCCTTTGATGCATCAGAGCAAGTGTGACAGATGTAGTAGCCCAGTCGCACACTCGGTAGTAAGCTGGAGTTATTGATTGTTTCAATAGTATGCACAACAGTTAGAGTACTTACAAGCGAGGGAGGGAGATTTAATCTACAGGGAAATGAGGGAAATAATGATTAGAAATTAAAACAATAGCATATTCACCTTTCTAATATAGGAAATATATTCTTACTATTTTCTGTATATAAACAACCTATGAGACAGTTGTGTACAGTTTATAACAGTCACTACATTTGTATGAACAATTAAAAGGGCTTGATATTGACACTGATTTTCAGATTTGGTTTGATTCTAATTTGCTAGTTCTCAGTTAAACTGATATAACTTTGCTTATTCTAGCTGTGCTACTAAATTAAAATATTCTAGTTACAGTGTCAATAGGTTACTATGAACAGCAATAACAATTGTGAAAATATATTCAGATTTGCTTCTATATATTCAGACTTATATTTCTGAATATATAAATGTAAATCTGAATATATAATTATAAGTATATATTCAGATTTACCTTGATATATTCAGAATTACAACTATATATTCAGATTCAGATTTCTATATATTCAGACGTATAACTATATATTCAGATTTACGTCTATATATTCACAATTTACATTTATATATTCAGATTCAGATTTCTTTATATCCAGACGTATAACTATATATTCAGATTTACGTCTATATATTCACAATTTGCATTTATATATTCAGATTTATAACTATATATTCAGATTTACATCTATATATTCACAATTTACCTTTATATATTCACAATTTACCTTTATATATTCAGATTTACTTATATATATTCAGACATAATATATTCAAACTTATAACTATATATTCACAATTTACATTCATATATGAATATTTACATATATATATGAATATTTACTTCTATATATTCAGACACAACAATATATTCAGACTTATAACTGTATATTCAAAATTTACATCTATATATTCAGATTTTTATATAATTATTTCCTGTTTGGCACCTCATTTTATATATATATATATATATATATATATATATATATATATATATATATATATACACATACACGCACACACACACACACACACACACACACACTGCACAGTATTTTTAAAATGGTAACTTAAACACAGTCGCAATCAGGTCATGTCATGTTGCAATCAGGTCAATCATAAACGCTATCAGACAACAAATGTATTTCTGCTTAAAATATTTATATTGGCATAATGCCTGCTTGTGCATTATGGAGTAAGTATGCTTGTATTCATTCTGAACATAACCATATATACCCATAGACATGAAACTGGCCTTGAGAAATGACACTTACCTCACAGAGAAGGTGAACTGGTCTTGCTGATCTTTAGGGAGAGGTTTGAGCGCCTCACTGTTTCTCTCGATTATCTTCTTCTGCTTGCCGCTCTGTTCGGAGAGACACATGTGCATGTCGTTTGTAATCATAGCAGGAAACAGTTGCAGTGATTTATCTTGGGAATACAATGACAGCGGCACACTTCACCCTGACATCATCTCTCAAACACACACACACACACACACACACAAAACAACCAGTACAGGAAACGAATGACATTCACATTACAGACAACATCTAATCAAAGTTGTCGGAAAGACAGAGATTGGATGAAATGAAAAGAAAGGCAGTCACAACAAATTAGACAAAAACAAGAAATTATATGTTTAAAACAACACACCTGGCATACTGAATTCAACTGTATAAAATCATTAATCATGAAGTCACGAGTCATGAATCTATGTAAAAAACACCAGAAGTGTGTTTCCAACTCAAAGGATATTCCAAAAGAGAAGCATCATATTAATGCTTTCTCCAGATATATTATTTTGCCCATTTCTTGCAAAAGATGATGATTATAAACAGTACTTCATTCAATGCCGAAAAGTAGCAGCAAAAACAGTTTGTAGCAGCAAAACCAGTTCAATACAATTAAACCAGTCTAAATCAGTATATTTTATACAATACTTAAGTGTTTTATTTTATGTATTTTTTGCTTATTAGAGTATGGTGTTGATAACTTAGCAACATGTTAACAGCAAAGTTATTCACTTGAGTTGAGTCTCCCATGGTAAAGTGTACACTTTTCCTAATTTGTGCCATTTATGAACTTCCATTTGACTTAAAATGTAGGTAGCTCTCTAGGTTGTTGAACAGAGCATGTTTGGGTGCTGAGTAGAATTTGGAAGACAGTTCATATCATTTATATGTCATTTATGAAGGGCTGCCCTACAGTCACAAGAATTACTGCATGCAATGAAATCAAAGCAATATATCCAAAGAATAAATGTGAAATATGAACTGGCAACAAACACGTTTTTCTTCTGTAAAAAAAAATGGTCACACTTTATATTAGGTGGCCTTAACTACTATGTACTTAAATAAAAAAATAAGTACAATGTACTTATTGTGCTCATATTGTATTGCAACACACTATTGCTGCTATTGAGGTGGGATACGGGTAAGGTTAGGGACAGGTTTGGTGGTATGGGTAGGTTTAAGGGTGGGTTAAGGTGTAAGGGATGGGTTAAAAGTGTAATTATAAATGTAATTACAGAAATTAGTTTTAGATGTAACTACATATAGGCATTTTTAAAAATATAAGTACAATGTAAGAACATGTATGCACACAATAAGTGCATCGTACCAAATGATTAATTTCAATGTAAGTACATAGTAGTTAAGGCCACCTAATATAAAGTGGGACCAAAAAAATTATATACTCTATACTGTACTACTGTATCCGACAACATATTCTGCCACAGAACCTCTTTTGACTGGCCTGTTGGAAACCTGAGGATGACAATATGAAAGCTGTTTATAGTTTTTTTATTTTATTTTTTTTTAACCACATAAAATCTTGCCAATATTTGACAAATATGAACAAAATCGGTGTCAGGTGTTTCTGTGAGTCAGAGGAACAAGCCAAATCAGAAAGTCTCTGCCTGTCAATTATTTTGCATATACTGTATGCTTTTGAAGGGTGTTTTGAGGAACATGTGGTTGGGATTAGAAAAATAGCAGAAGTTAGCCAAACGGCTGAAATCACTTAAAGTACAGAAGAGTCATACGCAATAAAAAGGAAATTCAGTGATTTAAAATAATTGTATATAAAATATAAATCAATTTTACCCAGTTATCCATTAAAACTCCAGTCATTGTGAACACCAGTCAGAAACGTTATCGGCAGAATTAGCCAGATATCCTCTCGTAATGAACCACATTCAAGCTTTTTAAATCAACAATAAAATCAACACCACCACCAGAGCCCAGAGCTGTAGCCACCACATACAGTGAGGGGGACAATAATTAGAATCAAAGTAGGCGGATCAATGCATAAATTCCAGTATCAGTTTTATCAATGAAGGACAGACAGGTAAGAGCAAAGCGTTTAAGTGAAGTGACATACTTCCAAGTATGGTGACCCATACTCGGAATTCGTGCTCTGCATTTAACCCATCCAACGTGCACACACACAGCAGTGAACACACACACACCGTGAACACACACCCGGAGCAGTGGGCAGCCATTTATGCTGCGGTGCCCGGTGAGCAGTTGGGGGTTCGGTGCCTTGCTCAAGGGCACCTCAGTCGTGGTATTGAGGGTGGAGAGAGCGCTGGACACTCACTCCCCCCACCTACAATCCCTGCCGGCCCGAGACTCGAACCCACAACCTTTGGATTACGAGTCTGACTCTCTAACCATTAGGCCACGACTTAACATTTGACAATTGTTTTATGATAGACCAACATGACTGATAGAATGATAGACAGTAATCTCCAGCGATACAAACTACTAATTTTTTCTCAAAAATTGTAAATTAGCTATTATCTATGTGATTCATGTAATTCCTAACTGAATGTGACTAGACAAGAAACGTTTTCCATTTTCAACATACTATAAATAAGAGTGAATGTGTGCATGTTTTCAAATATTATTTATTATTTATAATTTTTTTAAAGGACTCTCCCAATATTCCAGACATGGCCAAATACAGACCGCTCAGTTTAATGTTAGGATGACATTTTTTAAATTAAATTTTACGGTGGTCTGGCAGAGGTCTAACATTGGCAGATGGCCAATCAAATAAAAAAGAAGAGCTTTACAGAAGTCAAACTTGAAGCGTGAAGCTTCAGAATTAAGTTTTAAAAGAGGTAAGTACGTAAGCATTTGGTGTTTAAAAATTAAATGACAGACAATTAAATCCAGAGATGCAATGTGTTCAGCTGTTTTGTCCTATTTTGCTTTTTGAATTGAATTGCCTTTATCATTTACATGATTCATGTAATGTATTTCATACCTATACTCATATTCTATGTTTTTTCCTCTTTCAGGGTAGTAGCTTAACTTCACAGGGCTGGAGCAAATTTTTCTTGAAGATCCCCCTCATCCAGACACACTAAGTACTAGTAATGTAGCAGTAGTTTGGCAATACAATAATTCTTCACAGTTCCTCTAAAATACTGTGGCTTTGTAGACACAGAAACAGAGGTAGCTAGAACTAGCCAGACATCCCCTCATAATGAACCACATTCAAACCTTTTAAACCAAAAATAAAATCAACACCACCAAGAGAATTTGAGTCAAGAACAGGGGTAGATAGAGCAAAACAAGGCGAAAACAGTGGTCCAATTCTGACCCCGCATAGCTCAAGCATACAGCAGTGTATTAGAGCAGTCCTGTCATAATTGGAGTCCATTAGAGTTCAGAAGTCATTTTGAGCTGTAGCAGAGAGAAACACTGGGTGCTGATATTGTTAGTCTGGCATTCAGTCTGATGCACTACGCCCTTGGGTGAGCTCAGACGCGCTGCTGCAGCACAGATACTGCCTGCATCTACATGTCAATGAGTTCCCCCGTATGAAAGATCACTGTCACCAATCCAGAAAAGAAAAACACATTGGACCACATACAGCAAACTACAGAGAAGAACAACACAACAGAGAAGAACATTATAGCTAGAGAAAAAGAATAAGAAGGAGAAAAAACAGGATATATATGCCTTTATGTTGAATTTTATGGCTGGCTTCCAGGTTTAGGCAGGTATGACATTGTTCATGTCATCACTAGACTACTGGTGAACAATAGCTGAAGTAGAAGCCAAAGACAGGCAGGAATATAAATATACCATCAAATTTTAAATATAGTCCAGAAAAAGTATTGGTCACACTTTATATTAGGTGGCCTTAACTACTATGCACTTACATCAAAAAATAAGTACAATGTACTTATTGTGTTCATATTGTATTGTAAAACACTATTGCTGCTATTGAGGTGGGATAAGAGTAAGGTTAGGGACAGGTTTGGTGGCCTGTAGGTGTAAGGCATGGGTGAATAGTGTAATTATAAATGTAATTACAAAAATGAATTACAGATGTAATTTTATATAGATATTTTTTTTAAATATAAGTACAATGTAAAAACATGTACAGTACATACGCAATCATTGCATTGTCCTAAATGATTAATTTAAATGTAAGTACATAGTAAAAAAACGTGGGACCAAAGTATTTAAGCAATATGTTCTTCAAATTTAATAATTTAAGTTTTTATTATTATTATTATCAGTTGTGTATCAAGAGTTTTCATTTTAAGATCATCCCCTTCAAATTTACATTGATTTGAAGATTTCACTTGAAAGGATGATATTGTCAATATGACAAAGTCATTTATATATCATAGAATAGTTACTTTAAAGGGGAGAAGTATAAAAATGGTAAAGGTATGTTGAAGCATGGCCTGAAGACACAAATAATATATTTTGTAAAATAAATCTAAATAAAATTTTAGCCATGTATACAATTGACAAACAACATCAACGTGGACTTGATTAGCTTTCCCTGAAAATCAAACCCATGACGTCTGCATTACAACTCAATACTCAACTCAAACAACACAATCTCAATAAACAGATTTAATTGTGGATAGTGATGTAATATGGATAATGAGGATAATTTCTAATACAATGTGCACAATTCCATTCCTGTGATTAATCTGCAGATGCATGTAAATAGCAGTGAGTTTGCATGTTCCTGGCATCCCATGACAACAGTAACAACAAAGACAAAAGTGGCATGAGAGAACACACAAAAGACAGCAGCACCAAATCAGCACAGAGAAGTCGTTTTGCAATTACCACTTCAAAGTGTGGCAGGTAACGACGTAGCTTTGATTAATTTAGCTTAAGTCATGTGGAGCGCAGGAAAAGGCATGTTGAGAGCAGTTTAGAGAGAGAGAGAGCTGGCACTGCTGATTTCACAGAATCTGAGCTGTTTTGGCTTGTCGAGCACATCAAAACTAGCTTTGAAGCCTGAAAAATACCTGTTAGTGTGAAATGTATTTTGACAAATCTCAGATAATAAGGGGAGTAGGGAGGTAAAAGGGAGGAGCAGCAGGGGCCTCATGCACATTTTTTAATTTTTTTTTGTAAAGGGGGCATCAGTGGCGGTCCTGGCTCACTGTGTGCCTTGGGCTGTATAAGACATGACTAAAGAAATAAACATGTCACATGATTACCTAAGATAAAAACTATGTGTGTGTGTGTGAATCCAATTACAATTAAACAAGTACTATAGTATACTTGCTAGTAAAGTGTTTTTTTTTTCTTTTTGAAAAAAGTCATATGAGTTTTATGAGATTCCATGCACAGATTTTTTTTTTTTTTTTTTTGCACGCTATGCATACCAATGGCAATAATAGTATGATAGTACAGTAGAATGTGTAATAATTCAAACACTTTTTACCTACTTATTATTACAAAATAATATTATCGACTTTTTTTTTTCTTTCTATTTTCTTTTTTTCCCCACTCTTTTAAGCTTGCACGCTTTTAATCTTCCAAATGTTTGAATGGGCATGGTGCCTCTGAGGAGAAGTGAGAGAGAGAGAGGGGGCCCATCTTCAAGGTCAGAACGTTTCCTCATTCAAGTTACCTTGCTATGAATTTCGGCCTTGGTTTTCTCAGCGATGGGGCAGTTTGTCTGGTTGCTGGGCTCAGAGGCTGACACAGCTCCACTGGGGCTCTTACCTGCAATGACATTACAAATGAACCTTTGTTCTTGTAAGGCAGACAATAACTTATGATCAGTGATTTATGGTTTAATTAATTAAATGAGGATTGCATAATCTCCAACTTCACAGATGAAGCACGAAACCAGAAACTTTGGTATAGTTCACCTATAACGTAAGGTAAAATAAAATAATGCTAAAATAAAATTAAATATAATATCAGGGTTTCTGCAGGATTTTTAAGCTCAAATTTAAGACTTTTTAAGACCTGCTCAAATAAAATTAATACCATATGAGCAGGGTAGGGCAATGTCTGTAGTACCATATTAAACTGTAAAACGACTGTCAAAAGCATCAAGTTTTCACAAAAACAAAAAGTTTTATAAAATGATAAACTTTACATTTCAACCTTTAAACCATTTTTAAGAAAATGGATAAGTCAAAAGTATTAATTATATTTTACATATAGATTTAGATTATATTTTATTTTAATTACATTGATTTTAATTATTATCAATTATCATAAAAATGAAATAACATGAATTAGGGCTGTGCAAAATTGACAAAAAATGCTATCTTTATATTTTCTGGGATTGTATCGATAACAATAATTAGACGATATTTTGCTGAGTGTGTTATTGTGCTGGTATCTTAAAGATTACCATGCACAGCTGACTCTTGAATTTTTTTATATTATTCATATTCTGTGAGGTCAGTTCACAGCAGCGATAGAAATTAATCTTTTGAAATTAATCTGCATCATCTTTTGAGTCAAATTCTTGCATTTGGGCTATTACCAAGCAAATGAAATCAGTATCAACAAAATGTATCTTTGCAATGCATCTGAAGTGGCATTTAAATGTATTTGCACACACTTTAATGCAGTTCAGAGGGACACAGAATGTTAACCTGCAGTTACAAATGCATACATAATGTTTTGATATTTGAAACATAAAACGTTGAAAACTGAAATTGGAAATTATTTTTAAAAATGTAGATAAAGTAAAGTAAAGTAAAGTAAAGTCGTGATGGTGACCCATACTCGAAATTGGTGCTCTGCGTTTAACCCATCCAAGTGCACACACACAGCAGTGAGTAGTGAACAAATGCACACACACACACACCGTGAACACACACCCGGAGCAGTGGGCAGCCATGCTGCGGCGCCCGGGGAGCAATTGGGGGTTCGGTGCCTTGCTCAAGGGCACCTCAGTCGTGGTATTGAGGGTGGAGAGAGCACTAGATAGTTTAAATGTGAAATTAAAACCGCCAGCAGGAGGCAGCGAGTCACTGTTAACAAGTGAGTCATTGCGATTGAACTGAATCGTTTAAAAGGTTGATTCATTCAGGAACGAATCCCCGTCATTTGTTTGGAATTATTTTTGTTGGAGAAATAGAACAAAAGCAGGAAATATGGTGTCTAAAAGGTAAGTCTCTTAATTGTAACTTCTTGTTTATTGAACTGTCGCATAAAATCAAAATCACATTTGTAATCAATAATTAAGACTTTCTTGTACAATTTAAGATTTTAAAGGCCTTAAATTTGATACAACTAAATTTAAGACTTTTTAAGACCCCGCAGAAACCCTGAATATAATACAATAAAATAAATTAAGCAAATGTACATAATTTCAGCATATTTTAAAATAAATGAAATAAGTGAAAAACAAAATTATATATATATAAATTTAACACAGAACGTTAAATGCCTGTAGGCTTTCAACAACAATGAAATGTACAGCTAAAGAAAAAGTGATGAAACTTTCTCTTCACATATATTCTGTTATTTCTCTCCCTCACACACATCATCAACATCTCTGAGCCCAACCTCTTCTCTCTTTTTTTTTTCATTGCTCTAATGCACACAATTAGACATGATGAAAAATCCCCAAAAAAATTAAATTTAGTTGTAATACATTTTGCCATTCTTCCTTCCTTTGGAAAATTACTTTTGAAGTGTTTTCTCTCGCTCTCCGTCTGTAATTTAAATGGTAAGCTGCCAGATGTGTGTCTCATGCTTGAAGTGCAGGAGCTTTGCATTATTTAGCATATTAACATTCACAGAATTTAAAAAGAGGGTTCCTGCATTGCCTGGAGCTTCCAATTAAGTAAACCTTAGCTTGATGCATGTAAAAATTTTACCATGAGAAACTTTTTTCATTGCGTTTTTCTCTTCGCCTCAGCCAGTCACATCTATATAATAAATATGGAAACTTCCCAGATGATATAATTTTTCTCTTGCTGCGGGATTAAATATATCAGTAATAATAACTTTTAAATATAGGCAACGTATCAGGAAGGCTTCAGAAGACTCAAATAGGTTTTAATAGCAGGAGCGTTCAGGGCTGGTATGTCCTCAGTGCTGTTTTTGAACTGATATTACATTTAATCTGAACGCAGATGTAGGTTTTAATTACAAGTTATACCAGTAAACATTTGAGATGCCTACAGGTGAAAGCATAACATCTGCCCTATCTTAACATAAATATGGGTGGTTATTTCATTATAATGAATGCATAATCACGTTCAATTGCATGGCTTACCTCTGATGCACTGTTTTTTCACTGTAGTGACAAGCCTTAAGAAATACCGTAGACATGGAAACAAATTGCAGTCATTTTCTACTGCTGAAGCTTGAAAAAGTCAAAAAGTGTTGGAGGGGAAATTTGTCTTCTACAGATATGTCAGTCTGTTTTCTCTTGGAAGAGACACAGTTAATGACCCACGAAACCATATGGAGTTATATGTAAAAAAGGTTTATTCAAAACCTTCACATTATGAGACCGGCCCCAATGGCTCTCTGCCATTCAATATTGGTGTGTTTGGTTCATAGTGGTTTTGTAATAATTTCTTCACATGGTTGCTTACAACAGTTTGTTCCAGTTCTGTACCAGGGGAGTTAATAGCCTATTTTCTTTTCAATGTTTAAACTTCCTGCACTATATTATTATTTTGTCCAACATGTTGCTCATTAAAGAGTACGGACGGCAGCGATGCATTAATTAGTTTCAACAATGGTGTTACATCTCCAAGGTAAAAGGTAACCAATACGAAGACTGACAAGTTTAGCAAAAGTTTAGCACCATACAGCAATGCAGTTTTCAGGTTATATATCACTTAAATCAAGAAAAGAATGTAACAATTTGCCTTCAAATGGATTTTTTTCCCAACAATGATACTTTCGACATGCATCATCAGAATAAAAAAAAAGATACTGACACAGTAATAAAGACATTAGCCTTACATAAACCAAAGACCCCTATCTCTGCCGTGTGCAGTGGATGAATTTTTATCTAAGGTTTAGCCTGTTACAATCTACGGCCTGCAGCGATGTGGAGCAAAAGCCTGCCCTCCACCTCTGTTCTGCGTCCAGAGACTGTAATCCCTGTCAGCAGAGCACTCTGCCTGCCTTTGCACCACGATCATGCATGTTTTAATGGGCCAGCCAACACAACTTTGCAACTTTGCCTTTAATTATCCTTCCTCCAGCCTGATGCTCAGATGGTGTTGGGTCTGAATTAGTGCAGCGTTTACAGCTGTAGGCTATGTCCATGAACTTGGAGTGATGCAGCCACAACCCATGTTCTCCCAGGGTGAATAAGAGAGGCTTGTTATCCTCTGCTTACCATGAACGCACAGAGAGTAGGAACCGGGCCTGAAGGGTTGGGTGACCGGCGGGGACCTGTGCGCTCACCTAAGTTTCTAATTGCCCTGATGTCGGATCCAGAGTTGCCGAAAATCAAAGGTCAGTGAATTATTGATTACCCATGACCATAATCCATGACTCTCATAATTGCCCGATGTAATAGGAATAATCAAAACAAAGGCAAATAAAGTAGAGACATTTGTTTTTGTAAATAAATTATGAAAAATACCATTTTTAATATATAAGGTTTTTTAAAAATATTGCTCTAACAAGGAGCAACTTTTGGTCGATTGAACATTTTTTGTGCAAAAGTGTGTGTGTGTGCGTGCGTGTGCGTGTGTGTGTGTATTTATATAATACCAAATTACATATAAATTAAAATAATGTACTAAATAATTTAGAACTACACTGTAAAAAAAAAAAAGAAAAAAAGTTGAGCCAACTTAAAATTTTAAGGCAACCAGCTTCAGCAGATTTTTGAATATTTTCAACTTGTTGTTTTAAGTTTATACAACAAAAAGTTGAGAATCTGAGAACTCGTAGCCTTAGTTCTGCCTCATAGCCTTAGCCTTTAAGTTGGCTCAACTATTTATTTTTTTTGTTACAGTGTATAAATTTATCATCATCATATCATTTATTTAAAAATAATGTTCTAATTATTAAAGAGCATTTTATATAACATGACATTATATTATACTTTAATTATTATAGACTTACATAAGCATTATTTTACAGTCATTCCCAGGTTTCATGACTGTGGGAATTGTGAGCTTTTTCAAATATTTGAAACTTAGCAAGTATCTGCGCATTTACAATGATATCATGTTTAAAAATCTGCATTATGCAAAGCTTGTCACTTCAGAACAGTTTGTTTTTCTTCACATAAGCTAAGCAGCCTTTGGGAATGTCTGTCCGACTCTATCACACTCACCACATGAGGCTATGTTTTCTCATCAACTAAAAACCGAGTTTGATGTAAGCAAGGTTAATTCATCCATTTAAAGACGAGCAGTGGTAAATTAATTGGGTTAAAAATGCAGTGTGATTTAGTGAGTATGATCCTGTATTAGGGTTATCTGCAGTGACCGGGACTGGCCCCTCAGGGACAATGATATAAAAGAGCACGGCTGTGTTCCAGAAACACTCCAAGAGCAAATCTTGGAAATTGTCATTGTGCTGAAGGGCCGAGTGTACTACGATGCATTTACTTAAGGGGCAGGATGCAATCAAACACAGCTTCCAAAAGCCCCACTGCATGCAGTTACAGATCCACTAAGGGTGATCAAAGCAGAAAGGTCTAATTTAATTAGTCATTTGAATTCAAACAGACCTAGTGTAACTGGATCATTCACTTAATGTGAAAGGTCAGTTAACTCATAACGCCTGCAGCTACGTCATATGTTGCAATGAACATAGAAATGAGGGAAAATAATATTAGCTGTCAGTGCTCCTATTTGACATGACTGAGCATTACAATAATACCCAAAAATGACAAGGAATATACCTGTATTCTCAGCTGATTTTTGGAAAGAAAAAGACTGGAATGAACTGAGACATAGATATATAGTGTGTTATTATTAGTATTGCTGTTGTTATTATTGTTATAAATGTCTGAACACACACACACACACAAAAAATATGAAAAGAAATATTGGGGAAGGTACTTACTAAAGTCAAGCTAAAACAAATAATAATTTTAAACATAAAACTATCAAACAATATTATATAATTCAATTATATAGAACAATATTAGTGCCCACCACCTCCAAAAAACACATCTCAATAAAGGTGCCAGATAAATCTACCATAGTTAAAAAAAAAAAACGTTAGTCTGTGGTTAGCCAAAGTTGGATGTTCTCTATTTGCAGTTTTTCCTCACTGAATTTGATTTTCATTTCAGAGTAATGTGAGGTTGTCAGTCCAATCCCGCTCTCTCGCTTGATGGGAAACCTCCATCTGAATATCATAAGAGTGTGTAGCGGTAATGCAACCTGAACTGATCCTTATGCTAACGTCATCTCTGCTCAGCGGTTTGACGATGTGATGTCCAGTGAGGGACACCTTTTGATCACTTATTCGAGTCAGATTGAGTTTTCCTCTGTTTGTCCGATACCTGCTTCTTTTTCATGCTATTCTTTCCTTCCTCCCTTTTTTTGGCATGTATAGAAAGCAGAACACAACTCTCCCAGAGTGCCATAGCATGGGGACACTTCCCATGTGGGGTGTTAGGAGCACAGTGGGAGGTCAAAGTTCACGGCAGAGAGGAAGTGACAAGCTGTGAAATGTAAAAGACCAATTTCTTCCACATGTTGCGGCGCTCTGAGAACAGCGCCGAGCTGTCAGCTAGCATCACGCTTAAAATGGGACAGGTTGCTACCCAGCAGACCTGTCACAACTCATTTGTAATTAAAAAGCCTATGTGATGTTTAAAGCTGAGCACCCCAGAAACTTTTTTTCTGGTTCTGCTCTGTTAAATAAAGATGAGTACTGCCAAAAAAAAAAAAAAAAAAGAACAATGGTATTTGCACTAGATCAATACCAAATGAGACTGCATTGGCGTCAAGATGTTCTGTGACCCATGTGAGGACAGAACGCTCGGAGACAGGAAGGTGTGCCTGGGAGACACTTATTGAAGTAAAAACTGCTCTACACATGGACGTGAGTGAAAGGAAACTGCTTATTTGCCTCTTTCCTGTCCAAACTAATCTTTATACAATGGGAGTGCTGGATATTTAAAAGCATAAATTACACAACTGCTTATAAAAACTAGAATTTTTTCTTCTTCTTCTTAAGAAAATAAGAAATGGTGCTTGCCTGTTAAAAAAACTCGCCAGTGTAATTCTAGGGTGTGGGAGGTTGCCAGAGCATTTCAGTTTCTAGCATATTTCTGTGTGGATAGGGTGTTGTAGGTAGCAGGTAAACTGATTTGTTAAACACAAAAGTAACAAATCTAACTATTTAAATGCACTGTAATCAATTTAGATAAAATAATCTGCTAAAATGTATACATGTAAATGTTTTCCAGTTCTGGTTTGTTGCTAATGTGTTCTGAGCATTTTTTTTTAACTCTTTGCTATGCAGTTTCCAAAGTGTTGTAGGTGGTTGCCAGGACGTTCCTAAATTCGGTGCTAACTCAGTATTCTGAGTGGTTTTCAGTGGCTTACTTTGCAGTCGTTCATTTGTTCTGAGTGGTTTTCAAGTGATCCTGTGTACTTGCTAAGGCGTTCTGGGTGATTGCTAGGCCATTGAAGAGAGTTAATCTTAAAAAAGTGCCCACCTTCAAGTCTTGATGACTCTAGATTTTCAAATGGGGTTCAGATACCAACTTCAGTGTAATGGGATATCTTTGTGTGTCTAAATGCTTATAAAAGTAATTGCACGACTCTCCTCAAGTCACACAATTTGAGGTATCATTCATGGCTGAAAAAGTTTAATACTTCAAGTTAGTTGTTTGAAAATGTGGGAGCTTATGACCAAAGTATTGAAACACCATCAAAAGACTGAGGCATATACATGCTGTCTAAATAATTTATAAACAAAATAAGCCAACAAAGATGGCATCATTTAAAGACATTACGCAGACAACAACACAAGCAAAAGGGCCCAAGTGACGTAACGTGAAAACAATGCCTGACTTGGTTCATTTGTTTCAATGTGACTATGAAGATTTCAGCACACAAACATATGCCACGTGTTTTGAAAGCTTTAATCTCTATGTGTACCGTTCCAGACTCGTATGCTATTTCCCAAACAACTGGCAAACAATGAACGCACTAGAGAAAAAAAAAATCAATAAGCTAATGGAGGCACACACAAGCGAATGAGCCCTATTAGTGATCTCGCTATCACCCCATCCCACTTAACGTTGACTGCTCACGGTTCGACACAACAATTTGAGCCGGCTTCTGGCTGGGAGTTTTTATTAGAGGAAATATGTGCCATTTGCTAACGCAGCAATGGATGATGATGATGATGGTGATGATGATGATAGCATTCAGTGAGAAATGTCAATCACGTGTAAAGCTGAACGTCTTATGTTAGTGAGCTTCATTTACAGTGAAAACAATTTTGGCCTAAATGGCACCTATTGTGCTGCACAAATTGGATGTGCTTTAGTCTGAACGAAGAAGGTTCATTTTCTCTGCATGAATGCCCCACCAAATTCTAACTGGCAGCTGCCATTCTGCCTCTGTGTGGGAGTTTGTGGCGGGCCGTGACATTCGCTGACATTTCTTCCTTTCGGGGGGGTGTAGAAGTCCTACCTGGCAGAGAAGCAGAAGAGCGGGTGGAGGTGTCCGGATGGGGATGAAGCCCCTGGCTGGAGCTCAGCTGGGGGTGAGAAGGGATCTGCAGGGTGAAGCTTCGCTCCGGCACCCCGGTGCTGCCCCGCGGGAGTCTCTTCACCTGCACAGAGGGATGTCTGCTGATTGACAAAGACTGATTATGAAAGGCATTATGAGACAGTTGGGAAAAAAAGATGCTGTACAGCAGTGGCTCTCGTCTGGATTTGCTTCAGGACCCAGATAATTCAGGAACCCAGATTTAATGTAGTTTGATTGGACACAGCCTTTGACATCAACAACAAAAGACCTGGGAAGCGTTACTCCATTTTAAATACAGTTTAAATAAGCTAATTTCCTTTGCTATCGCTCCTTTGCACAAATATGCTTACTTGCATTTAATTTTTTTATTTACTGTTGTTGTTTCTTTTACTCTCTGCATGGGACTCTTCCAAAACAAACCTATATTTTTTTTTACATAAAATCACAGACTGCTTCATTCTCATATGGAATCTGAGTCTTTTTGTTTTTGTTGTTGTTGTTGTTTTTTTCCACTTTATGCACCAGTTTGGCTGGTAAATCTGCATATTGATCTGGATTGAGTTTAAACATGGTAAAATGTGTCAAACTGTCAAAGTAGCCAAAATATTTTTTAACAATCACGGGATTGTGAATGTGTAAAAATTTAATGGACTTTTTGTGGAGTACAGATTCCATAAGGATATATTAATTGGTTACACTCACTACACACAATATTTTCTAATTATATGAATGCATACGATTGAGAAAAGCCTTTGTCCTACTTTTTAATTTCATTAAGCTGTTGAGTATGTATCAATGCTTCTCCTCAAATGTATCTGGATCTGTTTAGTAAAGATGTGGTTTGTTTACAACCTGGCTCCAATTTCCAATTTTCTTGCTAGAGCCATTTACACTCTCTCACAAACAATCACATATACAAAACAGGCACTATTCTCCTAAAACTGTCTTTTCTACAGAGTTCGGTTAGGGTAACTACAGTGGTTTACTAGCTTAAAGCAATTGCAACATAAAGTAAATAAAACTGTTATTAATTATTATTATTTATAGCATGAATCATTAGACTGTTGAGTGTCTTCATAAAAGTAAACCTTCAGTACATTTTATAGATGTACCTGGAAGTAGAGGTTGCATAGCCAGTTGTCCAGGTCAGTGGAAAGCAGAT
Source organism: Barbus barbus (assembly GCF_936440315.1). Taxonomy (NCBI): domain Eukaryota; kingdom Metazoa; phylum Chordata; class Actinopteri; order Cypriniformes; family Cyprinidae; genus Barbus; species Barbus barbus. The sequence goes on from NC_136724.1 coordinate 7,365,019, forward strand.
GCTCAATTCTGCGGAACTGGTTAAGTGAAGGGTTCGGACTGCCACGCAAGAGAGGGGTCTTGAACTTGCCATTAAAGAGTTGGAGGGAGCAGTCGCAGACGGGAAATGCACCCCAGCCCACCACAGAACTCACATGACTGTGATCTCCAGGCAGAGATAACAGCTTGAACACTAACACACTGGACGGCAACAGATCACACGATGCAGGCAAGACCTGGAAGAGACAGAGAGGTTAACAATACCTACAGTGAATCTAAATCTATCATTTAAAACAAATCTAGGAAAAAAAGGGGACAAAGAGAGTTCAGGGTCAAAGTCAAAATTATTTATAAGCACATTTAACACAGAGACGACCAAGGCGACTGATTAAAATAATTTGCATAAAAAAAATAAAAAAAAAACACTACTCTGTTTAGCACAAAATAAAATTACAGTGTGGCAAATGCTAACAAATCTTTAACAGACAACTTTTACTTATATCAATAGACAGAGAGGATGCAAGCTTATTTAAAAAAAATGAATAACTAAAAAAAAAAAAAAAAAAAAAAAGATTTAATGTAATTAGATAGATTTAATGTAATGCGGTCCCAAATTAGCTAGCCTCTAATAATTCAGATTTTGCATCCCTGTTACATTTAATCCTGCAAAACATTTAAACTAGTGTTTTATTGATGTTTATTATTATTATTATTATTGCTAGAATTCAGGGAAGAAAAATAAATTCAGTGGATACGTTCCTATGTAACAGGTTAAAAAAAAACATTAAAAATAACAAAATAAATGTAAAACAAAATCATTTTTATTTTGACTTTTTGACATCCCTTCATTGATGCTATATATTCTTGTAATAGTCTAAAATAAAGCATCCTCTAATTTTCACTGTGGCACACAAAACAGCTAACGGTTTTAACACTACCCGTTAGAGAACGTATAACATAGAAAAATGGTGCAATCTAAAGACAGTAAGTTCTCTCTTACAAAACAGATATTTTGTATCTAATTTCCCCGATTTCCTCTCTCTAGCTAAAGATGTAAATGTGTTTAATACGATCTAAAGTTTGAACCTAGATGATGAAACATCGGAATGTGATTATGGTTGTTTTCAGGAAGCCATCTCAGCAGGAGCGCCAGCATGTGACGATCCCAACATGACAGCCGTGACATCACTAGAACATATGTAAACCAGGCACATTTTAGGAAAAATGTGGTATATCAGGAAAAACGTGGCATGAGGAAAATCAGCGTTTAACACGCAGAGATCCTTATTTACCCATCAAGCAAGAGACAGACCTTTAAAAAATGAACTGACAAAAAGAAGCGCTTGACTTCATCAATCACTCCAGGAATATTCTATCCCTCCATTAGGAGTAATGGAAAACGGAGAAGACTTGTTTTATCACATTCATCATGTGTTTCTCTTCTAATCGCTTTGTGCTCACACCTAAAAAAAAAATGGCACAGATTCCCTGCATCGGGCCTCAAATTTATGCCATAATCTCCTGCATTATACATATTGAAAAATATTTCAGACGCTTAATTCACTGAAAAATAAGCAAGAACACTGCTGGCTGTATCAATTGGCAAAGAAAAAGAGATTAAAAAAGGAAAGAGTGAAAACACAATGAAATGACTGAACCATTGTGTTTTAGGCCTGTGTCAGTTCCCAGGTGGAACTGCTACATGCTGGGAATCTATTAAAGCATCACGGAGACCAGATTTTATTCAAAACAGACCTGTGCTTACTGAGCAAACTCCACAAGAGGAAGAGGGGAAAAGAGAAAACGCAAACATGTGAAGGTATAAATAGAAAAAAAAAAAAAAAGCTTAAGTGCATTTCCCTCATGGACTGCTGGTGTCATTCTGCTTTTTTACATTAAATTACTGTCTTTAGATGGAAGCGCTATGAGACAACAGAATGAAGATATGTGAAAATGAGACTGAGACTACAGACTGGCAAAGAAGCGAAAGATTCTTCTTATCTTCTGCTTCCTTGCCTGGACCATCACATCTTTCACATCCCACTTGAAGGAAAGACTCAAATCTGCAAGATGGATCAGACCAGAGCATCTCTACGCGCCAGCCAGAGACACTGAAGAAAAACATGATGAGCTGTAGCTTTCCTCCTACTAACGTTAATTCCTTGTTTCCTCTGCGAAAGCTGTTGAGAAAAACAGACGAGGCGAGAGCGCACGGTAATGTGGGCAACTGCGAAAAGCAAATGAGCCAATTACAGACAAATCTGATGGAAATCTTCGAAACATAAACATCAACAGCAACAGGATTGGCTATAAATAAGAGCTGGTAGAGGATAGAGGAGACTGACACTAGACAATCTCAATGGAGCGCTAAACGATTGCCTGCCAAATAAGAGCCCACGGTTTTGGACGAGAGAGGAGGAGTATTCAGTTAAAGCGGCCCACTTTATTTCCTTTGTGTCAGACGCTTCTATCTGCAGATATAACTACACAAGCGCATGCTAGATTTGGTGCTTTATTTATTGATCGTGATCACATTTTTAGGTTCTTTATTTACAGTGCTTGGAAGGCACTACTGAACAAACATTCTGGTGAGGGTTTGGTCTGAACTTCTGGAAATAATTCAACCCAAACCCCTCAAACAAACTCCATTAAAACTTTGTTTTGAAGATCATTTCGGTATTGGGTGTGTACAGACAAAAAAAACTGATTTTGAGGATCAAGTCATAATATTACAAGAATATAATTGCAATGTTTTGTGAATAATCTCATAATAGGCCTTTTACAAAAATAAAGTTGAGAACAAAGTAATATTTGGAGAATAAAGTTTCAGAGATCTTCACATTTTCAGATCTCATAATATCAGAGCTTTATTGTTGAAACATGATCGCTTAATTCATTGTAAAAGCCTGATAGATTATACTCTTTTTTTTTTTTTTTTTACATAACACTTACAACTCATTAATCATTAATCAATATCATTACAAATAATGAATAAATCTCCCATTGACATATAGTACATTGATATATCACAGTGTGCTAAAAGCTAAAGCATTGCTCCCTAAACTAATCTAAAATTGTAACACTATTAGTTTGCTCTGAACAGCATTGATAGTTCCTTAAAAGCACTTAGTTATTTATTTTTTCTTATTTTCTCAGTAGTTCTGAGTTCTGGAATTCTGGTTTCACAGCATTTGTACATCATTTTTATCCCAATAAACCGTCAGCTCTTGTATAATGAATTATAAATATGATTTACGTTCACACACTAAATGTCATGTTAGAAAAGCAGCTGTTTTATTCACAGTGACTGTCCCTCAAGTCAAACCCTGAGCTTTCAGCAGCAGTTTTTAATACAGTCTCTTTCCACTCCTATACACACACTCACTGTTTAATATTACATTTCATAAGCCTCATTCTGACTCTATATTCAATAGTTGAAGTGGAACCACAGAGAGAAAAACCAGAGTGGTTCTGTTCTGGAATTTAGTCCTGTCTGATAATCAGAGAGATTTCTGTCCCTCCATTCTACACAACTACCACTTTGATGCATAAAAATGTTATTAAGTGATCGTAAAACGGTTTAGTCAAACTACTTGATTGCTTCGTATAATGAACAACCTATATTTAAGCTTTTATTCACATATTTACATTGAGCTGTTTTCCATAACTGGTGTGTGTGTGTGTGTGTGTGTGTGAGAGAGAGAGAGGTTTATATGTGAATAAAAGTCTAACTTAAATATGTTCATCATATAAAGAGATTGATTAATAATAATTAATATGGATTAGTTATACGAATATTTTGAAGCGTCAAAGTGGTTTTCATTTCACTGAATTTTCATTTTTGAGTGAGTGAGTTTTTTAAAAGTGAGTGCGAGTTATTTCTCATAAAGCTTTTTGATGTATGCTTTGTGATATATAACAATATTGTAATAAAATTGATTGATTAATTAAAGGATTTTTTTCTGGAAAGGACGCTATAAATTGATCAAAACTGACAGAAGTTTATAAGGAATATTTTTTTTTTTTGTCCTTTTTAACTTTCTATTTATTAAATAATCTTGAAAAAAAAAGTATCATGGCTTCTACAATAATTTTAAGCAGCACAACTATTTTTCAATATTGCTAATTATAAGGAGTGTTTCTTGAGCACCAATCAGTGTATAAGAATGATTTCTAAAGGATCATGTAACACTGAAGACCAGAGTGTTGAAAGTGTACCTTTGCTACAATAAATATAAATTCTATTATATATAAGAAAACATTGTTTTAAATTGGAATAATCTCTTGGTGAGCTACAAAAATACAGAACATAATAAAATAATGGGGGCAAACCGAGAAAAAAAAAAAATTTAAATATGCTTTCAAAACTCATTACTTCTGACAAAAATATGACAAATGCCCTCAATGACAGATGGCCCCTCTGAGCAGCACCCATGATTGATAGTGGTAAAATATCCCACAATATCTAACGTATAGGTGATGACGTTTGATTGCTGTGCTCTTTAATGTAGCATAAATCCACTCACATCAACAATCATCAAATCGGTTCTTTGAACATTAACCATTTTGCTGTTCAGGTTAAATAAACTGCAGTGCTGTGGGCGTCTCAGGAGGGCAGTTTGCTGGGGTTTTCTTACCACGTAGAGGCTCTGGTTAATGTTGAGCTCTATGTCAAAGTATCGGCCCTGGTGTTCTACGGGTTCTGTTCTTCCAACCCACTGCTGCTCCTGCAGACAGGACCAGCGCAGCGTGCGGCCGCCCAGTCGACTCTGAAGAGACACGCTTAGTGAGTACAGACCTCTGGGCAGCTTCTCTCTCACGGCCCTCAAACACAAAACAAGCACCTCAATGGGCTCCGGGGTCCGAGTCCATTCCACCTACACAGAGAGAATGAAATATTTCACTATGTGAAAAAGATTTGAAGAGAGTAAGAGAGAAAACTTTCCAGAACATATTATTCATCTCTACTTTTATAGCTTTGTGTTGAATATTTACACAGAATTTGTCAACATTTGTTAACGTTACCAAGATATGCACCCTGCAGAACTGAGATGCATTGAGATTAGTTTTGGAATGGGATCATGACTCCCTGAATCAAATTCCAATAGAATAATTAACTGGCTTTTCAGAGACTATGATCAGAAAAGATACTGGCTTAGTTTATTAAATACTGCCCAGTATACATTGTAAGCATGCGTTACTGGCTACTATTTGAAAAAAAATAAAAAAATAAAAATGTGATGCATTGCTTCACAATAAAAATGTAGCATGTGAGTGTCATCTAGTTATCATCTGAAATGGAAGGTCAAGTACAAATATGGTATTATGGTATGCAGTGTGATGTATACTGCACATTGTAGAAAATTTACTCGGCCACTGAGCAGGATCTGTGCACAGTATACATTCTATATACTACAGAAAAAGCAAAAGTAGCATGTTATTCGAAACAGACAGATTCTCAGGAAATAAAGGTGAGGAGGACGTTGCATTTCCTGCAGCTGTGGCGTAAGTGGTGTAATTCCATAACACTCGCCTAGATGACATCAAAGCAGCTCGCCAGATCTTTTACACTTCTCATCCCTCGCTTTCTGGCACGCAGGCCGGCTTTCGTTGAAATCTCACTGACAGATCGACAAAACACATTGCAAACAGGAAACACCCCCCTCCCCCTCCAAAAAACACACACACACTCAAGCATACATACACAAAAACTTATTTTCTTTCTAAGTATAGCCTAATATTCCGAGATTAAGCTTTCTCCTTAATTATTTTCATTTTAATTAGTAAATCTTAATTAACAATGAACATTTACCCTTAAAATTTTTGGCGTGAGAATGAAGGAGGGTGGGGGGGGGGGGGGGGGGGGGGGGGGGGGTTAGCTAGTGAATAAATATGACAATCTTTTTGAGTCCTGAAGGCAGGATTACCGATGCAGGCAGGCTTAGTTATTAAACACGTTCTAAATTAAATGCCTCCATGAATTTTGTACAGAAATATATTTTCATAGTTTTGCATGCCAAATGTGACATTTTATATTTGAGATTCATCTGCCACTGTAATTTTGGAAATGTCATATAAACAAAGATTTTGTCATTTACCAATGAAATTACTATGCGTGGCAGGTCGGCCATTGCTTTTCTGGCTGTGCGGGTTGTTTCAAGTCAGCAAGCCATAAAATATCTTTATCTCTCTGAAACACAGCAATTTGAGAGATAATGGAACAGTGACTGGGGGGCACGGATGCCAGGCTGAGGAATTATACTACAATCTCACTGTGTTTACTGCCTCCCTCAAAGCTGATGCTCTGTCTGCAAACCAAGGTTGCTGCTGCTACTGTCGAGGCCCTCTTACAGGAGTCATTACAACGCAAAACCTCACCGCAACAACATCTCACATGCAATTGAACAAGCTGCATTGGCTGTTGTCCTCTTCCTTTAGTTTTGGTCAAGTCGGAAAATTTAGGTGTGGCTTCCTCTTCTCATACCTTTTAATTCCTTGCTTATTCTCATTAAACGTGTAATATGTGTGCCCCCATGACTGATTCCATTAACCTAATCACTTTATTTGATTCAGCTATATTTAGTCTAAAATGCAAAACATTTAAAACATTAATTGTATTTCTACCTTTTATTCTTTCTTTATAATATCAGCCAATTTGCATGCTCCTCTTCATCATCATTACATTTTAATGGATTCAAACAGAATCAAATTCTACGTAAATTTGAAATGAAAATACCAGGGCGTCACTAAAATGCAGAATTTGTACTTGCAGTTCAACCTTTTTATGTTGTGACTTTCAGTTCTGCCTTTAAAATAATGGTTTGATCTTTCTTAAATCCAATTTACTTTAAGGGAGTGACATCAACATCTTTTTCAACCGCATGGTTCAAATAAGGCAAGTGTCTCTTGCAGTCTGTATCATTAGTAATAGTATACATCAGTATATATTTAATTTACATTAAAGCTATGCTATAAGAAAAAGTGATACATTTTGAAAGGGAAAATAATGTTCTTGATAAACTCAAGTACAGTGCAGTGCATTATTTGCTACAGTGCACTAGTTGGCAATTGTTCCACCATTAGTACCGCCTTCAACCTTCATTTACGTAATCTATTAAAATTACATGAATTATGACAGTCCACATTTTGGGTTTTCTGATTTTTGCATAAAGGCAGAAAGATGTTCACTGTAAGAAAGAGAGACAGAGAGAAAAAGAGAGAGAGTGTACCTGCCAGTGGGGCTCAGATTCAGTGCTCAGTGCCTCTGTGTTTTCTGTCTCTTCAATAATTTCACCATATTGGTTGATGACCTCAGCCTGGCGTTGACGCAGGGAATTCAGCAAGCGATTCTCCGCCCTGACGATATACAACGATACATATTTAATTATCTTATCTAAATGAGGACATACCATTCCATCTTTAAATAAATAAATAAAATATACTCTCTTAGAAAGAAGCATCTTTATAATAGAGGATGTCAATAGAAGAATAAGCATTTATCTTAAATAATTAAAAAAAAACTGACATTCACACCACACCAGATGAAATGATATTCTGCAATACTGCCACTGAAAGTTTCTATCTTGAACAAAAAAACTGTTTTGGAAATCTGCTAAAAAATAGACATGTCACAGTATTCTTTCAGTTAACGTGGGTGGTGTGGCCCTGATCTGATACAGACGTCTCATCTGAGTAACAGCCATCCAGTGTTGATATGAGAGGACATAGAGAGGGTCATCTAACAAACCTCTGCACCAGTGTCCAACTAACAGCCCTGATTTCATTAGATCAGTCTGTGTGGTGCTGCACAATTATTAAAAACTTAAACACAGCCGAGCCTGCAGGCCTGACACTCAGAAACAGAGAGCACGAGAGAGAAAGGGCTGCAGACTGAAGTGAACAGGATGAAATTGATGCTACTTTGCGTCCAATGACACGAACAGATTTCCTCGCCTTTGGCAACTTACCCAGAATGCACTGGTAGAGACAATACAATGTGGAGTATATTACATCTCCTCACAAATGTCAGCAAAATGTAAATGGCTTTGGAAACACAGATTAATGATTATTTCACATCAGATTGGATGTAGAGAAATTCACGCACCGCTGGAACACAGCATAGATTCTGTCCTGCAGAACAGCTTCCTCCTCATCTATGCGCTTAATCTGCAGAAGCAAATAATAAATCAAATGTTATATATATATATATATATATATATATATATATATATATATATATATATATATGTACATACAGTAAATGTCATATATAACCAATATGAAGCCAAAAACTATATATAACCAAAAACTGATTTGCAATAATCCAAGGGGTACATAAACCCAAAATAAAAGCCAGGTAAAAGGATAAAGCACAACAATTTTAAATGTTTTATTTATTTATTTTAAACATACAATAACCTTTTCTGGTAAACTCTTAATAATCAAGTCCCTGAGAGAGAGAGTACTACATTAAAAGGTTTTCTCCAATATTATGAAGAAACCACATTTTAAAATGATATCCATATTAAACCAGAACATGTTACACAATGACAATGAAGAGTAAAACCAAACATTTAATTTCCTACCACTGCTTGCAAATACATGTTTAATATGCATTGCTGACACTTATTGTGTGTCTTGCTTTCTGTCATCTGCACAAATTATTGAACACATTTTCTGTTCAGGAATGAATACCTTATAGCTTACTAAACACTACTCTTTGTAAAGAGTGCAAAACAGTACATATTACACAACAGTAACAGTAGTTAAATCAACATTAGTTGAGTCAAGAAAAAATTTAGCCAATTTTAGTTATAATAAATTCATCACACAAAGTAGAAGGTCAGCTCAAGTGCATTGCATTGTGGGATACAGTATTTCATGCGGTGTGCTTTGGTCAACTGGAAATAGTAATATTAGTATGATAGTAAGTTATTTCATAAAAACAAAGCAAACACACCTAAGGCTGAAGAAAATTTGAATGATTGCATAAGCATTTGTGGTGAAGAATGAATACATATATATATATATACACACACACACACACACACACACATATATATATATATATATATATATATATATATATATATATGTGTACTGTATATATGTGTATATATATATATATATATATATATATATATATATATGTATATATATACACACACACACACACACACACACACAAACATATACGTGTGTGTGTGTGTGTGTGTGTGTGTGTGTGTTACAATTATATACATATTTAGGTGTTACAGTTCTATACAACTACATAGACTTGTCCATATTAGAGTGTGACTGTGTGTTTGAGTGATAGTACAGTGTGATTGATAGGCAAAGACAGCAGAAGGTCTCAGCAGCAGCTCCTGTACCTCAGGAAATCTCATTTGACATACCTACAGTAATCTTTCCTTTTTCTGGACACACATCAGTACCTTTGAATTTCCCCTTAAGAGTGACATTACTCTCTGCTTCCTCGCCCACACCTTTTCCTCCGTCTTCCCTCGCTCTGAACGCTCTTCCTGCCAAAAAGGAAAATCCTTGTTCTTGTTTAGGACCAACAGACTGCATTCTGCCGCTGCATGTGGCTAACTTGAATTCAAAACATCTAAAGAGACGTGTTAATACAATCTGCAGGCAAACCCTACAGACACCCACCGCAGAATTCAGACAGCACAGGTTTTATACTCGCTGACTGACAGCAGTACATCCTGTGCTGGTTAAACACACATTATTGTGAAATGCTTGTGGAGAGTGGTAGGGATGTTGTGTTTTCCGAACAGTTGGAGAGCTCTCATCTGCAGTCGCACACAAACCAAGAGTAAGTAACTAATTATGATCTTGTTCAGTGTAATTTCTTTTTGTGTTTTTTTTTACAGATCCTCTGTATATAGAATTAAATATAAAGTGAAGCATCTAGAATATGACCTGAAACATCCCAATATTTTTTTTGTTTTGGTTGCAAATGAAAAGCAAAAAATGACATAAACAGAACATACATAACGTGAACTTATACTACATTAAATTACCAATGTGACATACATTCAAAGAGGGTTTTCACCATAAACAATAAATCTGAGCCATGTACAAACAAATCTTCTACTAAAATAGAAAAAAGATATACAGCACCCATGAGTTATATTCAAAGCTGTGTAACACACTGAATGCAAAATAAAATTACACAATAAGTAAAACTTCACTTTGTGTGAGCCTACAGAGAGAGCATTTTAAGGCATGGACACATGTCTGTTGTCCTTTAAGACAAAGCTCAGGGAAAAACAAATTCAGAGAAGAGAGAAAAGATGATTGTGAATTTAGCTTAGCAACATGCTAATGTAAAGTAAAACTGTTAGAAACCAAATCCAGATCAATTCACTTACAAGGTTCTATTTTAGTCAGGATGCTGCCTCTACAGACAGTATAGTTTTGTCTGTTGTACAATAATAATGTATTTCTGTCATAATTTCTTCAAGTTAAACCAAAATTTTATTTTGAATGAAGTTTCAAAGTGTATAATATAACAATAGTCTCAAATGAAATGGTGAAAAGCTGGTGAAATGAACTCTTAGAGCAGCTCTGAAGATGAAGTTCACGTGTTCATGTGTTCATGTCGTCATATAGTGAGATGACAGACACTGAAAACACCATGATCATCACTTGTGCTTCAGTTTGGGTAGTAGACAAAACTGTGCCATTCATTCACACAGTGACAAAACAAAACTTGTAAACTTTATATTTAAATAATTTTTTGTAGTTTACTTTTCACAGTCCATATTGCAATTTGATTGTGTACAGTGCTATTTTTTTATTGATTTAAAAAAAAAATTTTTTTAAAAAAGTCCAATCCCATGATATTCTGCGTTATGCAGAACATTCCATTTTTATGAATGGATTCTGCAATTCTGACCACGTTTTCTGCATCGCACAAATAATTGGGCATTACTACGGTCTTAGAAGTCAGTCCACATGTTCATGACATCTTAATTTTCCACTGCTCATGCAGATGATTTGATTGCTGTGTCATGTCCCATTTCCTCCCTTTAACAATAAAACTGATAAAACCCACAAAATCAAACAAATAAAAGCATAAAAACTGAGAGTGCTGAAAGAACAGTATGTTCTGAACAAACCCTGTCTAGAGTGGGCAACAAGAACACAAACTAGTTTCATTAAACTAAAAGAAAATCAGAGTGAGGAATGTGCCCACACAAGTGCAACTGAGTAGTGTGACATGACTAGATCAAAACTACAAACATCCTATTGTAAGCAACATTTTAACATTTAGTATACACCTCTTTGTTGATTTAAAAAGAAAAAAAAAAGCTTTTTTCTTGCCATTTGCTGACAGAGTGTAGACTGGATGTAATGCAGGCCGTGATACGATGACTTCACAGCAATGATCATTCTGGCCATCAGAGATTTATGGGCTTATATATAACTGACCTGTTCTAATGTAAGTCTGCTCACTGGGATCATGTCTCTCTGAACACGCTCTTCAAGCTGTTCCATGTACTGAGGGATGACCTCCACTCTCCCCTCCAACAGCTCAGCCCTCCGTCGATCCCTCCATCCATTCTCAGCTGCTGGTTCAACATACTCAGAATTCTCAGACGTCACCATACCTACAATACACATGCACTATGATTATAAATTGAATACAAATATACACAATGAACACAAATCTGAAAAGTCAGTGATAGTAATGTTAAACTCTGCTCAGAGGTTTAGACGCATTCCTCATCTGAACCAAATTACACAGAAGTACAATTTAATTAAACTAGTGAGTTAATCAAACAAAGTAGTGCTAATGAAGCCCTAATGTGATTGTGCTTGTTTCACAGTGCTGCACAACACACCAGTGGGGAAACACCTGGATCAAGACAGGCCAAAGTGCAAAGATCCATACGTCTTTTCCAAAAACCTAGTGAGCTACCTACCTAGACAGCATTTTAATGTATCATAGGCACTCTGACGATTTAAAGGATGTTCAAAATGGTAGAAATCTTCTTTTGGCCCAATTCTTAGACTGCACCTTACGTATCCTTCACACATAAGCCAATCCCATAATGCACTGTGACAGGCTCGGTGAAAGCATTCATGAAAGATGGCAGAAGAAACAAGATGCTGGCTATAAATACAGTTTATTCAATACAAAACAATATCGATAAGAAGAGTACAAATAAGTCTGAATAAAAATGGACTTTTCTAGAATCCAATATTTGTCTGTTGTATATTATTATATTTAGAGTGTTGCATTGTTAGCTTAGCAACTTGCTAATATTCATCACTATTTGTATTGCACATATGATTTGGAGTGTTCCAAATCATTCCAAATCAGGTTTCATTTTAGTTAAAGTGTGCTCATATTCACTGATGTTCTGCCAAATCCAGTCCATTCCATAGGAATCCATGCAATCAGGAATTTCGTGTGAGGATGATATTTCCCCATGCAGGGAATTTTATGTGAGGTCCCCAAGAAGATCTCGCATCACGTTCAGTTGGTCACACGGATTTGCTGCATTGACCAACAGAAAGCTGCTTGGTGTAAAAGTGACTTATGTATGAGCTGTGCTTCATGCAATACACTATACTGACAATAGATAATGGGCCTTTTTTGCTAACATGACCGCAGTGAAGCTGCTATGGAAGGTAACAGCCTATGTATAGACAGCAAGGCAGCTAGGTTTTGGAACATCTGAATCAACCAATTGGTTCCCTCAGAGTTTTACACACAGCATACTGGACTGTGTCCATTCTGCTAATGATGCTCCAAACCCTTTAAGTGTTAGAAGTGTGGAGATATTTAGAGAATTACCAGACTATGGCCTACACTAAGAGGTGGCGGTGAAGAAAGCTTGAAGGCAATTGTTTCAAGTCTATTGTGACAGTGTTAAAGCCTCATGGATGGATGCTACCCGTGATCGTCCTCCTCCTTCTACTGTGTGTGTGTTAATCCTATATCCTCTTTCCTTCTGTTTCTTTGAAGGATTTTATGAGCATTCTAAGACAATAGTGAAGAGGCTAATCTATATACTCCAGCTAAATCCACAACAATCCAGTTGAGTGTTAGACAGCTAACACCGTATTCGCGTGTACCATGAGGCCTAAGCCCAATGACAGTCTGGCAAACTAATTACACCTGCTGTGCGGTTCCTCAGCCGATTCACAGGGAGCATTTTACACCAAGACAAAAGAAGCATAAGCCCAACACTCTACTTGGGAGAGAGTCTTAATCCGACCCTCTGCTAATGGGACAAACGCTGGAGTCACGCACAGCAATGGCTCTCACACAGGAAGTTGAGCTCCATGCCTACCTGAGAGCTCAATGTTTTGTTGGGGAATTACACTCTTTGCACTGAAGCTTCAGATCAGTGGGCAAATATATCACCTGCTTGGTAAAAACATCTTACATGAAAAAAATCGCAAGCATCTGATAATGAAGGTAAAAAGCAGAGATTTGTTATTTTTATAAACAAGGCTGATGTAATTTGTTTACAACATTCACATCGTGGCTTCACATAACAGGGCTTGATACAGAACCTGATGCAGGTTCAGCCCTGTGGAAACTTCTACTGCTCAGTGGACGCTCCTTCAAAGCTCATATGACTTCTCAGGTATGTTTCATTTAAGAATAAACTTTGTTTCAGAGGTTTCTCCTAAAATTCCCAATAATAGAAACACAATGACGGAAAATAAATGAGCATGGATAACATGAAAATAATTTGTTCTTAGAAGAATTTAATGAGAAATGTTTGATCTCATAGTGGACTTTTCTAAGTACAATTTGAAACATTGTTAAAAGCTCTCCTGAAACTCTAGAAGAAAGACTTGTGAGACTGCTGGGTTTGTTTTCTAAAGAGAAAAGGCTAAGCAGAAGATGTAGGCAAATACTTTGTTTGATCCTGTTCATGTCTAGGAGAAATGATTCCAATATTAAAGCAATTGTGTTTTTTTTTTTTTCTTTCAAAAAGGTCAATAACCATTACCTGGTAAATCTATGACAGTGGAGGCGTCTTCTTCTTGAAACATTTCAGAAAGTTTCTCATAAAGGATTCTCTCATCTTCATTCATAAATTCTGGGAAGAAAAATCAGACTTAATTTATATTACAGCTGGCATATGGTACATTTTATTTCTGTGCTCTTAAACACCTCTCACTTTCTGATTTCACATGTATTGCAAAATCCAAACCAAACATAAAGGAACATGCCGTATGAATTTCCAACAACTGACACTAATTCCTGACCTTCATTTACATTAAATGATTATAGCTCAAAGCTAATAATAACACATGAGTAAATCCAATGTAAGTCGTTCGACAGCAATGAAATTTATGCAAAATATCATTTGAAGGTGTCCCCACCTCTGGAGTGTCATTATCAAAGGTTTGTAGGTTTGTGAGGATTGTGGAATATTACAGGATGGCGATGTCCAACAGATACAGTCAGAATGGCTTTTCTGTTAATAGCCATGTTTCATTATAACATGCATATGACTTTGCTCCCCAGAGCACACTTTTAATAGACGCGCCGAGGTGCACGTAGCGGTATTGGAAGGAACCCCCTTCATTTAAAGGAAGTTAAGGGAAGCATAGGGATCGGAAATGGAACTGACCAATGATAGGTGACCTTCAGCAATGACAGTCACAGCACCACCCTATCTCATGACCCACTGGTAAAAGTATTTACATAGACCGGCCCGCCCAGCGCTCTGACTGGCTACGAGTGATCTCCCTCACCCTGCTTTAATGAACTGAGACGGCCTATTATGAGAAAAAATGGCATACTTAATTCCAGCTCATCTCTGCCTCCGACCCCAGACATCCTGCACCGCCTTGGGTCACCCTCCGCTGCCGACGAGGGGTCAAAGTAATTTTGGGCACCTTCATTTCCTGTGGAAAGTCCAGGCGGGCAAAAGAGAGAAAAGAGAAAGTGAGGGGGGTTAATGGTTGGTGGGCTGGGTGAGGTTAGTGATTATTAGAAGCACATGAAGTGAAAATGTTAATTTTGAAAGTCCACACCACTCTCGCCGGCTGGCACAGGCTACCTGATAAGGCCCTGCTCGGTCACGTTTCCCTGAGCTGCACTCATGAGGGCCCAGCGCTGTTCAGGGGCCTAATTAGCATGCTAGGAAAGGTCAGAGCAGGCAATCTTTTAAACACAACCTGCCATATGTTACCTATGTTCAAAAGAACTAATAAGAAATGTGCATAAGCCAAGGAGCCCTGGATTTCAAAGACAATACCCTAACACTGCTCTGGGGTCACTGGTCAGACCGAGAGGGAGAGAAAACGAGAGAGGGGCGACAAAGCAAACGCTGTATCCCATTGACTCCTTATTAGCAATCGCTGACCTTTGAGCATCAAAGCGTCTTGCCAGAGTTTTATAGAAACCCAGCAGCTAGAGGGGTTATTCCTGTTAAACAGTCACTGCTCTCTGCTCTTCACTACTCAACACGTCC
Source organism: Barbus barbus (assembly GCF_936440315.1). Classification (NCBI taxonomy): domain Eukaryota; kingdom Metazoa; phylum Chordata; class Actinopteri; order Cypriniformes; family Cyprinidae; genus Barbus; species Barbus barbus. The sequence continues at coordinate 7,380,455 of NC_136724.1, forward strand.
ATGTCTCAACTATAGGTTTTAAATCTTGACAATGGTTCGAAAAGATGAATCTGAGGAAACCTCATCTATAAAAGACTTGAAATGTTTAGAACTTCATTTCTGTTTCAAATTAGCAAAACTTAATGGTGGAAAAAATTTACTGTTTCAATGAGAGTCATCAAGTAGTCTACTTAACCTACCGTCTACTCAAATGGGTTAAGGACCAGAATCTCCAAAAATCCTCCAAAGATTATGTTTTAAAAACATATTTCAAATCAGCCATGAAATTGATCATGCATCTGGCTTAAATCGTGTTAAAAATGGAGGGAGAAAAAAGGAAAAGAAAAGCAAAAAATAAATAAATAGGCAAGTTAGTAACATTCTGCACAATGCTACTACCAAAAAGGCAACCGAGTCCTTAAGATCTAAGTTGGGACATTCATTCCTACAACAGCCATAGTGAGAATTGCAATTTATTTTATCCATTTATCTAAAAGTATATCCTCCTACTTATACTGTCTCTGTTTCTGCCGTCATGAACAAAAGCGACCTTTGGCAATGCAACAAAGTTGAGTTGATTTCATGCAAATGAGCAGCGATGCGAGGCTGCAACTACCAATGGGAGTGCACACAGCGATCCCCCACCTGATACAGTTCGACCTCAAGCGATTTAATTGTTGTCAGTGTGAACGCCCCTTTTGACTGACATTCACCCATCAAATAAATTGAAGTGACTTGAGTCCTGAAGTGAAGCTCTTTTCCACGGTAAACACAGTTTGGCTTCCATATCTGTCCTTGTTGGAAGGGGCTGCACATTTGGATTTGCATAACGTTGGCGGTCTTTGAAATGATGTCTTTGAATTACATCTTTGATTTAACTACACTGCCTGGCCATCTTCCAGTGTTTCTCATCCTTAATCAAACTCTCCTCTGTTCTCCATGAACACTATCAATAATGCAGCTCTGCAATGCGCTCTGACTTCGCTAGAATAACGCTGATTTGTCAGGGAGGCTGCTTATAGATTTAAGATGGGGCAATCATGCAATTTTCGTACATGTAAGTAAATACATTCTCAACTATGCTGACAAAATTTACAAAAACACCCAAAAGACAGCTTCTCTTAGGACAAAATGATCTGTCCTTTTTTTTTTCTTTTGCAGTGTGAAATGAAAGTTGATGTAGTATTTATCAAAGGAATTGAACACAGCGGTTTTACTTTTGAAATTATGCATAGGCAAAAGCTAAGGTTTGATCTCTGCTTGAATTTGATAATCATTTGAATTATTTACATGCGGGAATATGCCTGCCAGCTAAAACACACTCTATGTTCGTTCCAGTGCTCTGTAAGCTTTCACAATAAATTAAGACGGTAACCGCCTGAAATTTAAACTCCACTCCAACTTCCTTTTCTTAAGCTTTTTTTTTTTTCACTTGCTTTGTTGCATATTTTGTGGTTTCAGTTATTCTATGTATATATTCTACATTTAATCTGAGTTATTGTTTAAGAAAATCAATTAAAAGAGAGACAACTGAAGTACAGAACTAAAGAAACTTACATATATCTGTTTTTTAAACAATTATTATTAAAAAATGGTAGAGTTAGTGTATTGCAACACTCACACACAGTCTCCAAATATCCATTATATGAATACAGAATTTTCACACATCTATTGCTTACATAATCTTGCAATTTAACTTTTTATCTGTAAAGATACTTCCACCTCCAAGCTGAACAGAAGATGTGCTCTTCCTGAAATGAGTCCTACTTTTCTGTCACTATTCCTGTTAAACGTAATGATGTTAATGTACTGTGATAGTTCACTAGTGATCTGGTGATTATATGCACAAACTGTTAATTTGCTCTTTATACCTGAACAATGATCAGCTTTAAAGTGCGTATTTCTATGTCACCAAACAAAAATGTAAATCTAATGACTATTTTTAAACACATTTCACAAACACTCTGTCTGTCACATAGTTATCAGCCCGCCATGCACGAAAAATGCAAACTTTACAATCTGTTTTAAGACTAATGCTTTGAAAGTCCCACAAAGCTGCAGTGTTTTTACGACCTACCAATGGCTTAAATTTAGTTGAGGATGCACAAAAAACAAGGATATGAGAAATTACTTATACACTTACAAACTACACATCTGATTCATAACCTGCTATGACAAGTGGGCGTATGTTCCAGGTGTAGGTCTAAACTGGTTTCTTTTAGATGATGAGCTGTGCGTTTAGCACAACATGATATAATCTCATGCAGATCCAGCACACACACATTTTTTTGTAAAAATTATCTCCTGCAACATCTGCAGATGCACCTATGCTACACTGGGATACCTGTTGGGACAGGCTGCACTGGAATGTGAGGTCAGGCCTGTGTTACAGAGGGAGGGACAGCATGAAGCTTCACCTCGTGCCGTAGATGCGGCCTGCAGCCCCGCACACTGCTGAGCTGCAAGCGTGCTATCGTGCCCGCCACTTCTCATCTCGCTCTCTTCCTCCGAGTCCTCCTGGAAAGCAGGATTCACAGCACCCTCCATCAAGACTCTTTCTGCTGAGAACAGAATATCAAAGCACATATGAAAATAAAACAGAAGGTCAGAGTGGTACATTATTCCAAAGCATATTTAATGGCAACTGAAAATTTCACCCTCCTAAAATGGCACAGATACACAACGAGGTTAAAATTAAACCCAAAGCATGAAGAGGAAGGGTGTGTGAAAAAGAGGGAAAGAGAGAAGACGAAGAAGATGAAGGAGACGAAGAAGAAGAAATGATTAAAATAATTACAAATTGCGCCCTGACAAGCAAGAGCAAAATTTAGCCCAGAGCCATTTGTCTGTAATTAGTTAATTAATCCTTACACAAATTATGAGCAATAACTCATCACGCGGGACTCACCCATCAGAAATTCAGCCGACATGGATTTCTTCTGCTCAGGTTGCTCCACAGCCTTCTGCTGCAACTTCTGGAGGGAAATTGTTAAATGAATAAATTAGCTGCAGAATGAAGATCATCATTTCTGATCCGCAAATAACGCAGTATTTTAAATATGGGACGACACGGAAATGTCATTTAATTTACAATGCCGCTAAAGGGGTCAAGCGCTAATTGAACAACAGAGTGGAAGAAACTGGATTCATAAATAGATAAGTTGACATGAATGCCTGATGAAGGTCACATTAAAATACTTACAATGTCCAACCCCCACCTTCCCAAATCCCACCCCAACCTCCAACCCGAGAGAAACAACGATTTCTCTTAAAAAAAAAAAAGATGCATTTTCATGAGCACTACGTGAAAATGTTGGAGGTTTGCCGTGCACATGAATATGCAAATCATTATAAACACATTGCAAGCAGCATGAAGGCTCAAACATACGAGGAAGAAAATAGGATGAGAGACCTCGCACCAAATTAAAAACACAAACCAGGGTTCTCAAACTGGTTACCATGTACTAAAACTTTAACATGCTGTGAAAAAATATGAAAAAAGGTTTAACATTTAAAATGAAAGTCACGGCCCAAAACACTTAGGATATCTCTTAAAAATATCGTTCATTGTTTTAGGACTACAAGCATTATATAGGCTACTGCACATGAGCTATAATTAAACAGGGTGTTTATATTATATCAGTTTATACAAGTACAAAATTAACGTAATGTGAATGAAGCACACAACAAAAATATGACGTGCAATGTCTCATATTTGCATGAGTCAATGTACATTTTGATTAGTTCCAATAAAACATTGTTACAATTGTGAGATCAAATCTGACACATCAATAACCACACTTATTTTCAGAGTATCATGTGTCTTAGGGGAAACCAGGGCTAGTTGTCATGTTTACACCAATGCTTGTTCTTTCTTGCAGTGGTTTGTAGGCTCAAACACATAATTCAGTTTTTCTTTTTTTTTTCTTTAACCCTGTGGATATTTTACATTTATGAATGTAATTGTAAACTATAAATGTACTGTAACTGAATGAATGTGAATGTAATTTAAAAAGATCAAATTAAAATAATGATAATGAAAAAATAGCTATATGTTTGTATAATATTGTTGTATGGCAGGCCTACATTTAACATACATTTAACAGTAAAAGTTTTGTGGTTTATATATCTTTTGCTGTTAAATTTTGTTGAAAAGCATAAAAATCTGTCAAAAAAAAGGCAAAATCCATAGCAAATTTACAGTACTCACGCCCTATAGTGTGTATCCACACACTATGGATCTGCATGTGTAATAAATATAATTAAAAATCAGAGTTTTTATGTTTTTTTTTTTTGTTTTTATTTTAGTTTTTTGGATTACACTCAAAGCTGAGATGTGACTGCAGTACTTAATTCTTGCACATGTAAATGAGTCCTGAATGGCACAGATTACAGTGATAAACACTGCGATATATATGAACAGAGCGTAAAGATGCACAAAACATAAAACATCATCTTAAAGACAGCAGTTAAAGTGGGAAATGTTTTTCATCTTACATGACAGAGCAATTAAAGTTGAGCAGGACACATTCCAATCTGGAGCAGAGTTTAGAAATCTGCTTTAACATCCAACAAGCCCTAAAGCCACACATTCATTTGCACCGCTGAGATTAATGCTAATCTAATTGTAATTTATTTAAAAACCATTTGCTTTTCCCCCTACTGTCTTCAAATCAATTTTTCCAACAGGAAAATGGTAAGACTGACCAGAAATTTTAAATGTGTCAATTAAGTGTTTTTTATTTTTAAAATTGTTTTATGTATAGTCATTCTAGAATGGCTTATGTATTTTTGACACTTTGGTGCATGTCCCACATGCAAATTTACGAGCAATAATTGGGCCACCACTTGAGAAATAAGCAAATAATGATTTTGCCAAAAGCAGAATGACACATAATTATCCTCACCAATTCAACATTTCATATTATCCGTCCAGCGCTCTCTTACACTGGTGGATTTCAATTATCTCCCAGTAACAAATCTCTTTAATTACTTTCTGAAGTTGTCACACCAGCATTGTCATATTCCTCTATTTTTCTCAGATGAATTTCTGCACATGTACACATGAACATGAATTTGTATGTGTTACAAACCAAATTTAGTGTTACAGCTTGACTTGGCTTCTTTAAGAATATCTTGTTTTAATCTGTACTGTTTGGTGCAAACACTACTGCAACCACCTGAGACAAACACAAATTAGTAACTACAACGTTATACTAAAAGCTGTTATATATGTACAGTATATATGTATATATATATATATATATATATATATATATATATATATATATATATAGATAGATAGATAGATATTCTTACATATATATCTATATATATAGATATTCTTAAAGTTGTGATTTCATTTGAAATCACAATCAAAATTTCATGCTAAGATCCCATTTACTGGGATGTCACTAGGATGTAACTGGGATTACATCCCCATTTACTGGGATGTAATGTCACTTCACTTTACTTTTAATTTTGATAATGCATTGTAATGTCGATCAGTCTTGCTAAGAATGTGATGCTTTTATTTTACAGTCACTAATTCTAGTGTTCTCATCTCTCTTTTGGGATGTAAACACATAAACATGTTCTGGGGTCAGCTATCATCTGTTTAGCATCTAAATTAATTAATCAATCTTACTATGATAAAATAAGGTAATGATCATTATTCATCAGCAGCAGGGCCCTGTGCCAAGCTCTTTTACCAAACACTGAGCAACTGCTACTTGCTTTTAATATCTTAAAAACAGAACAACATAGATGGCCAGTGCATTAGCAATTCCGTGTCAGGACTGGTGTAAGGTGCCAAGTAATCATGTTGATATCCGCCTTAAACACACTATAAAATAAGTATGAAAAAAATGGTTCCGCTGACATCCGGAGGCATCCCGTCTGCTGTTAGAAATGAAAATGCTGCCCTTATCTCTCAATAAACATTAACAAGATGCCACTATGTGCTGCACCATGGACAGAGAAGAGCAAGAAATCCTCTCTAATGGATGACAAGAGAAATGTATGAGCTTTATAAAAGAATGTGATTGTTGTCGAAAAGAATTGGGAACACAGATGCCATCTTCAGCCTGGGATCCGTTCAGAGTGCAGCGGCTAGGCGTAAGGCTGGTGGGCATAGACCAGTTCCAGAGTGAATTTTGCATACTGTACGGATCATTGCCCAGTTCAGAGCAGTCACATTGAATCTGCCTTCAACCAATTGTGCTTCATGAAACCGTCAACCCTCATTTACGTCTGACTGTTTTCTTCTGCTGGCTGCGGTAAACAAGCCCAACGACAATCTCTCTCTCTCTCTCTCTCTCTCTCTCTCTCTCTCTCACCCTGTTGATGTGCTGACAGCCTCTGTCCTCTATGTTGCAGCTTTAACCTTAAGCTTAAACACACACACACACAAACACTTACGTGCACACAACTCAAAATCCAAGGACTACACTGAATCTACATACATGTTCTAAAAATGGATTTTAATTACGGCTGTCACTAACGATTATTTTGGTAACTGAGTTATTAGTTGATTATTCTGTCGACATCAAAATGTGTAAACTCAGAGTGAGAGTTTAAACTTTTATTTTGAAATTGTGATGAACAGTTAGCATATTGAGAAATTTTGATGTATTCTCCTGTGTGTAAATGATAACTGTTTGTGTGGAGCAGTATTTACTGTAAATGGAGCCACTCTGACACGCACATACATAACGTACACACATGTAAATAATTAAGGTGCATATATTAAACCTGCATTGCATAATTTTATTTAATTGAATCATAGCGTTTGTGAATTCATTAGCATTATGAATAGCATTATTTTTTATTATGATTTTTAAATGGGATTAATATATCATGCTGCCTTAGAAAATTATATATATATATATATATATATATATATATATATCATTTATATAATATAAATTAATTAATTCTAAATTAATCCCCAATTGTAAGTCGCTTTGGATAAAAGTGTCTGCTAAATGAACAAATGTAAATGTAAAATCGTCTGTTTCCATTATATTGCAGGTTACTCGACACTTTTTTTTTTTTCAAATCTAGTACTCAAATTGAATCGAGGAATCGTGACAGCTCTAATCTTAATATTAATTATTTCATCATAAATAAATAATTAATTCAGGGAAACTTCCCCTCTCATAAACTATTAAAGGAACACTCCACTTTTTTTGAAAATAGGCTCATTTTACAACTCCCCTAGAGTTAAACAACTGAGTTTTACCATTTTTGAATCCATTCAGCCGATCTCCGGGTCTGGCGGTAGCACTTTTAGCTTAGCTTAGCATAGATCATTGAATTGGACTAGACCATTAACATCTCGCTCAAAAATGACCAAAGAGTTTCGATAATTTTATTTTTCGACAATTTAAAACTTGACTCTTCTGTACTTACATCATGTACTAAGACTGACGGAAAATGAAGAGTTGATATTACGCAACGCCTGAAAGTAGTCCCCAGCTACATAATAACTAGTTATCTAGCTGGGGACTACTTTCAGGTGCTGCGTAATATCATTGCGCCTGCTGCACCCATGGTACGGCAGCAAAGTTCCTTAATTATTACGCCGGAATTGCAACTTTTCATTTTCCGTCGGTCTTAGTACATGATATAAATATAGAAGAGTCAAGCTTTAAATAGGAAAATTATTGAAACTCTTTGGTCATTTTTGAGCGACATGCTAATGGTCTAATCCGATCCAATGATCTATGTTAAGCTAATACCGCCAGACCAAAAACAGTAAAACTCAACTGTTTAACTCTAGGGGAGATGTAAAATAATCGTAAGAGTGTTCCTTTAAGTTAGTTCTGTACAAAGTAGCTATTTTATTTCTGTCTGCTGAAACCGAATAAATAATTAGTTGTCCATAATAACCTTGAGGTAAAACGTGTGATTTTCTAAATTCAGAGAAACATCTGGAATGTTACTTCTCTAATTTCCAATATGAGCTCAACTACATGAATCTGTAATTGTGAATAATAAAGCAATAAACCAAGAGAGGCTTTTACAGTGATTTTAACACCAGTACAGTGTAAGTGGTGTTCTTAGGCATAATGCAAAACTGAGCCCCATTAAGCATGGTAAAATCATTGTAACACATAGCCTCGAATAATTATTGTTTTAGTTAAATGGTAGCAACAGCAATATCAAATAGAAAGCCAGGCAAAGACTGTACCATCTGCGACAGCTGAGGAAATTCAGGGTCTCACCAGCAATCCTGAAAACTTTCTATTCAGGGACCATAGAAAGTGTATTGACTCAGTGCATCTCAGTGTGGTATGGAAACAGCTCCAATCAGGACTGCAAAGCACTACAGAGAGTTGTGCGCTTAGCTGAGCGCATCTCAGGGTCTGCTCTCCCCTCTCTGCAGGACATCTACCTCAAATGCTGCAAAAATAGAGCTGTCAAAATCATCAAGGACTCTAATCGCCCTGGTAACCGTCTATTCACTTTGCTTCCATCTGGTAAGCGCTTCCGTAGCCTGATGGCAAAAACTGAGAGACTTAGGAGGAGCTTCTTCCCCCAGGCCATCAGGCTCCTAAACTCTAACTCTGTGTCATAACATCACATGACTCCATGTAAATATCACCAAATCAATAAGCTATTCATAATTTTTTCTACCTCATATTGCTGCTATTTAAATACCCTGTACAACATTTTGCACATTCTTTTTGCACATTCCTCTTTATTACTAAGTCAACAACATACTGACCTGCACATTTATATTTATATTTTTTATCTTTTATTTTATTATTTTTCTACTTTTCCTTAATATTTGTATACTTTATAATTGCACTTTCCTTGGAGCAGACCTGACCTACATTTCACTGCTGGTTATACTCTGTATAATTGTGTATGTGACAAATAAAAATCTTGAATCTTGAATCTTGAATATCCTAAAAAGTCACAGATGTTAAATGTACCAATATCAATCACTGGAAAAAAGCCATTATTCTGCCAAGTACTATTTTTCATTAGACTACACAAAGGCTGTTTACGGTTGCTAAGCAGTGTAGTAACATGCATTAATATATAAAGTGCAGTCACATACATGTTTATAGTGATTTTACAAGCTTTAAAGCTGCTTTAAAGATAAATCAGAATTGGAATTTCATCAGCACAGACCTGCATCTATCAATGCGTCATTATATATGTGTCATATATATGTGTGACTGTTTCACAAACACTGCATGAGATCTAGATCTTTTAAATTCATATTTTGTCTGAAAATACATTCAAAGAAAAAGACTGATGAAAAAACTAGCTCGCTTTGTACAAACCTTCACTGCAGCTCTATCTTCATGTATTTTTAGAGCATGCATTTTCACAAAATACTAATTGTTATTAAACTAAAAGCTTTATGTTGGACAACAACCATGTCAGTTTGGTGCAAACAGGAAAACATAATTAGAATTCAGACTTAATTAATCTACGCTGGCCCCTTTAAGTGAATTAGCCAATTATTTATGCATGTGTGCTCCTTTGATGCTAACTGATTAAGAGGGAAAAACAGAACCTTGAAAAATTACAGAACTTTCTTTGTCGTTTACAAAATGCCACTAAAAAACTAAGGGAGAAAAATTTGATCCTTGCATAAGCTAAACATATTTGATAAGAGATGATTTTTTCAGAATATCTAGCTTACCTCAGAACAGCTGGCATAGTACTTGCTTTCTTTATATAAACAGCACAATTCAGACAATACATTGTTGTCACATTAATTTGTGCGTTCGTTCCAATTGTCTGCCCAGTTCGTGAGTGGCATCCAGTTATCATCTTTTTATGAAAAAATAGCAGTCTAATCAAGCAATTTGTTTTAAAAATTGATGTTTAAACACAGCATCTACAATTATTTCTGGTTTACTTATTACATGTAAGGTCGAGTTGAGCAAACTGCATTGTGGGATGTAGTATGCCTGGACAGTGTACATCTGGGAATTCCATGCAGGAAATCTGCACGCTGTAAACAGTATTACATACTATATACTGCAGAAAGAGTAAGAGTGGTAAGTTAGTTTGCACCTTTACTTTACATTCAAGCAATTCAATAATGCTGAACAAGGCAATGTATAATAAACATGTCAATATGTACTGTTTTGTGTGAAAAAACAAGTGGCAGTCTAGCCCAGCTGAATGAGGGGCCAGGTTGGGATCATGGGAACTCTTTGGGATTTTAAATAGGTTTTTTGTTCAGCTACTTGAGAATTCCTCAGCTTTCTGTTATGCCTTTTCCTTCACTCAATTCCCAGCTGACCTCTCACAGGACACTGCAGCAAATGTTAAATGTGAATGGTAAGTCTGCCTTTGACTTAATAGAAAATTGTAAGCTAAAGTCTCTGACCCTCTACTGAAAGCTTACTCACATCCATCGCCACAGAGGGTACGTTTTACTACTCCTTGTGTGGTGACCTGTGACCTTTACCTGCACATACAGAATTACAGGTTATTAGTGTCATTTGGCTACCTGTGTTCATCAAGTATGTAAGCATGTGTCTGTGTTTTAAATTATTTATTTATTTCAGTCATTTGGCACAAAAAAGCACTGTTGCATGAACTATGGCAAACCTGAATTTTCAGCAGCTATTACTTCAGTCCTAACTAAGTGTCACATTTAAACTATTCAGTTATCATCAAATATTAGTGGCGTTTAATTATTAATAATGGTTTGTATTATTAAATATCAACAGGTTTTGCTGATTATTATTTTTGGGGGAAACCATTTTTTTCTAAGAACAGTTCAAAAGAACAGCATTTTTGTCAAATTAGAATATTTTGGTAATTAGTAATTTTGTAAATTATACTATTATTTTAGTAAATTAGTTAGTAATAATGGAGTAAATGTTTCTTGAACACCAAATCAGCATATTCAAATTATTTTTGAGGATCAAGTGACACTGAAAATAACGCTACTGAAAATTCACCTTTGCATCACATGAATAAACAACATTTCAAATACAATTGTAATAAATATTTCACAATGTTAATGTTTTTACTGTATTTTTATCAAATAAATGGTGCTCATTTGAATTAATACATATTTTTAAATAGACTCATTTATAGCATTTTGGACATTTATAAATATACTCATTTATAACATTAAATAAAACATTTTGTCAGAACCTCAAGTAAATTACATATTATTTTGCTTGGTTGTCTAATGTTTTGTTTTCAGAATCGTGGGATACTCGTGATCAATATTCTAAAAATCAGTAAGTCATAGCTTAAAAATACACAGGCTAATATAGCTGTCATCTAACTAATACAATTACTAATATTTCTAATATTAAAATGTAGTTCTGCAAACCACCGACCCCAAGCAACCCCCAACCCCAAAAAGCAGTGTATTATGTATTACGAGAGAGAGATTGACTCAGCGAGTGTGATTACCTTTAATCTTATAAAGTATTCATTCTTCAGATCAGAATCTCATAATTTCAAAAACAATATTAGTTTGAATGTCCGATAGACAGGCTGGTACCATGCGTTCATCTTTTAAAGGTGATTCTTGATGACAGCGCTGCTTGGTGCATTTGTTGGCTGCATACAGGCTTTTTGAAAGAAAAATAACTTCCTTGTTCAAAACTGCCCTTTAGTATTAAGTCTTTACTGCTATCTCTTAAAACAGTCTTGTGTCGCCATTTAAAGGCGGCACAATGTAACTAACACTGTTTCCTAATACTAAATACTACTATTATTTAAAAAGTGATTTATTGATTAATAATATTTTTGTTGTAACTTTTTAATTTTAGTTACTTTTTCTTATTTGTAAGTCGCTTTGGACAAAAGTGTCTGCTAAATGACAAAAGTAAAAAAGTAAAGAGTGTAAAGACCATCGACTCTACCACGACGACCAATCCACTTTCCAGGAAACTGTTCATCTAGGAATGCTCGGACCTGGCACCCATAATGTGGTGGTGCACCATCTTGCTGGAAAAACTCAGGGAACGTGCCAGCTTCAGTGCATAAAGAGGGAAACATATCATCATGTAGCAATTTCAAATATCCAGTGGCCTTGAGGTTTCCATTGATGGTGCATCACCACATTATGGGTGCCAGGTCCGAGCATTCCTAGATGAACAGTTTCCTGGAAAGTGGATTGGTCGTCGTGGGCCAGTTGAATGGCCCCCAAGGTCTCCCAATCTGACCCCCTTAGAAGAGTGGGAGAAGAGGGTTGCATTGACAATCCAACACAATGGGCAGCACATTGAACACATTTTATAAGTGGTCAGAAACTTGTAAATAACTCATGAACGAATAAAGTTACGTTGAAACCAAGCACACCATTGTTTTTCTTGTGACATTACCAGTACGTTTGATGTGTCACATGGCCCTCTTCCTATTGAAAAAACAAAAGTTGTATCCAAGATGGCCGACTTCTAAATGGCCACCATGGTCACCACCCATCTTGAGGAGTTTGCCCCCTCACATATACTAATGTGCCACAAACAGGACTTTAATATCACCAACCATTCCCATGTTATTAAGGTGTATCCATATAAATGGCCCACCCTGTACATCAAGCCTGGTTTATTTCAGTTAACTGAGCATTACATTTGCGAGTCAAAAGTATATTATAACAATTTACACTTAAAGGTGGTTTATGTAATTTTTAAAAAACGCCTTAGAAAACTGAGTTGGGCCGAGTACCAAAACAAACTTGTAGCCAGTTAGCAGTAATGCGTGTCTACTCATGATGTGGAGGAGAGAGAGTTCAGTGCACAGGAGGTCATAAGCCGAGCCAAGCGACAGAAAGATCGAGATGGCGGAAAAAGAGGAAAACGTTTGCGGAACAATAAGGCAAGAAGTAGGACCCGTGTAAATATCGGATCAGCTTTCTAGCTCTGGCGAGAACTCAAGGAGCGGAAGGCCTGCGATCGGACGCCGAGGTTGCTTTGTTTCTTCTCGATAGGTGAGTAACACCGTGTTTACACCGGATGCGCCACGCCACAACAGCTAAAGTCTGCCTACACTGGACTCGACAAAGTGACCATTGAAAATCAATTGAAATTTGTGTCAGCAGTTCATAAATAGAACGGGTAGCAGTTTTCTGTAGTAGATTTGTTGCGCCGCACAGCATCCAGTGTAAATAGCATCACTGATTATAATGACTTCTATTTTGTCGCGCCGCTCGTATCTGGTGTAGACACGATGTAACATTGGCATTAGTTTTGCTTTGTTTCACAGAACTAATCGTTGCCTGGGTTACGTACGTATGTGTGGGGTGGCGCTATCAAAATAGGGGTGAGACCCTTTTTGGCTAGGGACGTGTTTGTTTTGGTGATTTCAAATATCAACATTGGCTACCAGAAATCGCTTACCCCACGTTTAACTAAGAATATATGGCTTATTTTGTTTACTGTGTTGAGAGGTGCGTTTGGTCTCGTACTGTATCGCGTATCTTATGTGTGCACTTGCTTGGTCATTTTTAGTTGATAAACAGAAAAGTGGGTCCAGCTGAATTGAAATGGTGATTTGTTGGATTGGTATAAAAAAGGTTATTATACCGCGGCAGTCGTCGTGTGAAGCCCTCTTAGTGTGAAGACCGAAGAGTGTAAAGACCATCAACTCTACCGTGCGACTCCACCGGGCAGGGACACCGGCAAGGGATAGAAGTATCGCTTTTTATTTCAGTTTTTTCATTTATATGTTTATTATTGAAATGTTGTTATATGCATGTGTCAATTTTATTTTATTTATTTATTTTCTTAAATATGTGGGTATATAGTATTTATAGAGTTGTAACTTTTAGTTTTAGTTACTTTTTCTTATTTGTAAGTCGCTTTGGACAAAAGCGTCTGCTAAATGACAAAAGTAAAGTAAGTAAGTAAGTAATATTGGCCAAATTTATAACTGTTAATATTCTAAAATAAGATCTTCTTTATGACGTATGCAGCCTACAAATGCAACCTCCGGAGGATGCAGTCTTCTGTTTGAGAAACGGCAACAGTGTCAGGTTAAAAGAAGTTCAACTTTTACACCCAACGCCGCTCATCAATGTCATTTCCAAAGTAGTTGACCAATCAGAAGAACTCTGAGGCGGGGCAAGCGTTGCGAGCTTCTGTTTACAGTAGCAAGTTGGCATGACTATTTTATTTGACTGCAACAAAAGTGCTTTTAAAGACACTCCATTGTTGTTTCTTATGTATTTACACACACATGACGTCAAATTGTTGTATATATGAACTGTTGTGTGTGTATATATATACTGTAAATACACACACACATCTGGTCAGCTATCCATAGGCGTAATGGTTTTTATACTGTATGAACCGTATTTTCTATCGCCCTACACCTAAACCTACCCCTTACAGGAAATGTTATGCATTTTTACTTTCTCAAAAACTCATTCTGTTTGATTTATAAGCATTTGTACCTATGAGGACCTCAAGTTAGGTCCCCACCGTGGCACGAGTCCCCATGAGTCTGTGTATTCAGGTTGTATTCCCACCAGTATATATAAACCTGTACACACACACACACAGTAGTGGCCAATATTATTAGAACAGTATAGTGGTGGCCAAAATTATTAGAACACTAGTATTGCAACCAATATGCATAATCTACTCCAAAAATTCAAACCTGGGTTCAAGTGTATTTTCCTGGCTGTGCTGGGTGTATTTATGCTGTTAATTCTTTGTAATGCATCTAGATGAATGACAATATAAGAAAAATGTATTTATTATAAAAAGTAACAACTTATTTTCCCTTATTGTTTAAGTCCTGTTTATTCATTTCTATCAGATACAGCCTGTTTAGTATTTCTATCGCTTCTCTCCATTGTAATTCACATGGCCTGCACAAGTTTCTGCAGAAATAGCAAAACAAACCCCAGGCAAAATGTGAAAGATTATCCCATACTATGCGGGTTACAGTGAAACACTATACTTTTTCACTCTAAACGCTACTCCACCGGGTGCGATTGTAAAACATGTTAAGCTATTGAATCTGCACTTTGTATATATGGGGAGAACTGTGTGTAGTAACAAGTGAGCCTGTGTTTTGGTAATTGTTTCAAATTACATTGTGTGCAATAACAGAGGAAAAGCTATTCGCCACCTCTCCTGCAAAAGCGAGCGTAAAGAGCACAGGATATCCCTCTGTCTTACTCCTCAGACACACCAGCTCACTCAGATAAATAGGCAGAAACAGTAAAAGGCCTTTCTTTCACTCGCTCACTCTCACCGAATCGCTGTCATTGTGCTTCAATTCATTCTGTAAGTCAGCTCGGTGCTCAGAGCACCCATAATTCTCTCTGATAAAGCACTGGGTCTCTGCGGTTTCTCCACATGTGCATCTTATTGGATTACTGATGGTTTTCAAACCAATGTTTCTCATTTGCTGATTTGTTTTTTCAGTAACTAATAAGTTAGGGAGGATGAATATTTTATAGGGGCCATGAAATGCAATACAGCAAAAAGTCCAGACAATTGGTAGTAAAAGCTGTTAGTTTCTATATGCCAAATGTTGTTTTGAAAATGACATGTATGCCAGCAGCTATTTAACCGCACAAAAGGCTGCTGACTCACTTCTGCTCTGCTCCAAAACAGTCCTTAAAGCAATAAAGACACAGACTGCAACGCATCAAATGGTCATCAGTGAGTGAATTTAAGCAATCAGGTATGAGAGGCCACACAGTATTATACAGTAACCAGTGGCATAATGCTGTTATAAAATGAAACACATACCGGTCAGTGGTGGTTCTACATACTCAGCAATGCAGATGTTACAATGTCAAATGCAAGCCAAACTCAAAAAAACAAACAAAAAGACATCTGGTGGTATAATTTTGGTTTAGTGTGCCGTGGTTCGAGGTTCAAGGTTCAAATAGTTCATCTAAACTTGACAGCCAGTGATCACCTTGCATTTTCCATGCATTACAAATTAATTTTAACAATCAGCTGTGTACATATGAAAGGACTATTTCATTATATCACTTTTTGTTGTTACCGCCAAAATCCACTTGGCTCGCACATCTGACCTGTCCTAACTAGTTTTTCTTTTATGAAAATATCTCAGTAAATGTCCTAAATCACTACTTAGACCTATCACTATATCTAGTTGTAGCAATACCTTCCCTTCAAAAGCTTTGCTTTAACTATTGTTTTGTCCATCTAGCATACTCACATTTACTCGGTTCTTTGGAATAATCATCTCTGATTGGCTAAACATGACACAACTTTCAGTCCAATGTTTTTTACAGAATTTAGAATTTTACAAATAATACATTTTTGATAAACTAAATAAATCTCACTGTGGCACGTTTTAATACCATGCAATTTACATGGAATGCTACTCCAAAGTGCTGAACTTTAGGGCAACATGAAGTCAAAATTGTCTTTGGTCTTATTGTAAGTGATTCATGCATACATTTACTTTATTATTATTATTATTATTTTATTAGAATTATATTTTGACCTTGGAATCTCTAATCAAAATTTCATAACTACTGTAAGTCTTTATCTGACTCACTTCTCTCTGCTTGCAAAGCCTTGCTGTGGTTAGGTCAATCACATTTCATGACGCAGTTCAGTTGTCACTCACTAACTAAATAAATGCATACATACTTATTACTCCACGGCCACTTCGTACGTATTTTGCAACTCATTACTCCTTTCAAAAGTAATATTATTATTTTAATTATTACTCCCTGCCAACAATATTATTAGTATTATTATTTTAATTATTACTCCCTGCCAACATTTCTGTTACACTCCACAAAACTGGTAATTGACCCTTTGAAGGAGCTTGATTGACAGGTGATCTCAACAATCATAATGCCAAATCTGCCCTTTTCATCCGACGGCTCGCTACAAACAAACCAGACAGGAGAGTAGTTTAACGTTGACTTTAACTTGAAAAATTTTCGCAGGATACAAGATACCGTCTGATGTTCATTCATGTTTGTTTTTTGTTTTTGTTTTTCAGAGGAAGTTAAGAGGAAGAGATAATCGGTTGACGTGACGAGTCGATCTATCACGACACATTAAAGAGCCACAAAACAGTATTTATTGTTTTAATTTCGTTTTAAAAAAAAATTAAATTTAGAAAGCTTTTTTTTTCATAACGTAACCTACTCTGTCTTGTCTGTCTGTGCGTTGTCAGTTTCATCTTGCTCTGCAATGTATTTTTCATTGAGAACGTGTGGAGAGTGCCATGGCCAGGTCTGCAAAACAAAATCAGTTTAATTGACCTTTCGCAAAGAGCTTGATTGACAAGCTATATGACCAATCATAATGCCAAATCCTCCATTTTGTCCGACAGCTATGGCCGTAAATTAACAATAATTTAAAAATTTTTCATTTATTTTTTTTTTTTTTTACCTAAACAATCATGCAAAAACAGTAATTATTCTTGTACAGCGTGACAAAAAAATATGCTGTATTGATGTGCACATGCCCAGGAGCCGCAGCTGTATCCCAGCCACAAATCAGCAGGAGGGTAGATTAACTTCAGTGGACTTAAACTTGAAAAGTGGTGTGCTAAGCGGTTAAAATAAAATACGTTCTGATGTTCATTCATGTTCATTTCGTGCTTTAAGTAAATATGAAAATGTTCACATGCCACTTTAATGGAAGCAATACAGTGATTTGTAATTAAAGAACCACAAAATGGCTGAAATGTTTGAATTTCTTTAAAAATGACGAAATTTGAAACCTGAGAGTGCTGAGACCTTGTTTCATACCAGATGTGTGGTGTGAGAGCAGCATTGTTTGTCAGAGATAGCAACAGTAACTAAAGACGTTCTCTAGAACTTCCGCATAAATATAAGCCAGCTCGTAAACTTAAAGGTTGGGTATGCATTTTTTCAAAAACGCTTTAGAAAACTGAGTCGGGCCAGTACCAAAACAAACTTGAACAAAAAGCTTACACCGTGAACAAAAGGCTTACACCGTTTCCGGACGCGACAGTTTGTGTCAATATGTCATAATCGAATGTGGCGGCAGTTTTCTGTCTGGGGTTTGTTGTGTTGCTCCATGGTTTCCAGTGTAGACAGAATCACTGATTATAATGAGTTCTATAGGATTTTGTCGCACCGCACCGAGCCGCTCGCGTCCGGTGTAGACACGGTGTTAAGATAAGGCAAGAAGATGGACCCGTGTAAATATCGGATCAGCTTTCCAGCGCTAGAGAGAACTCAAGGAGCGGGAAGGCATGCGTTCGGACGCAGAGGTTGCTTTGTTTCTTCTCGATAGATGAGTAACGTTGGTTTTGTTTTGTTTCACAGAACTAATCATTGCCGTATGTATGTGTGGGGTGGAGCTATCAAAATAGGGGCGAGACCCTTTTGAGGTAGGGGCGTGTTTGTTTTGGTGATTTCAAATGTCAACATAGGCTACCAGAAATCACTTTCCCCACCTTTAAGGTGAAGCTCATTTGATATGTACCATATACAGGTAGAAACTTATGAGACCCTCACAGAAACCTCTCCTGCATCATAGAAACTGAGAAAAAATAATTGCAACACAGTAAATAATGATAGCAGAATTAACATACAGTTTCATGTTATTTAACACATATAATTTTATATGCTAAGCCTGGTGATCCCAGGCGATTACCTAGACACGTAATAGTACATTTAAATGCTGACAACTAAACGCTGTCATAACTGTTTAGGGCAACTTTCGCTAACTTTTTTTGTTTTGTTTTTATTTGCATTTGCCATACCGAATGTGGTATCCTGTCAGCAATAACCATGGGATTTTTTGATTACTGTCAGTTTAAGTGCCAGCAATGCAGTGTTACCAGATATTGCAATAAAAACTAATAAAAAACGAATAATAAATAAATAAAAATTATTTCAAATATTTTACAAATACGATAAGATAAGGATATCATACTTGCTACAAGTATGGTAGAACCATCACCTCTACCACAAAAGACTGCTTTGTAAGTAATCTTCCTGATTTATCTCAATTCCTCAGCATATCCAACAGCGCAGAAAAACTTGATGATGTAACAGAAACTATGGACTCTCTCTTTTCTAGCACTTTAGATACAGTTGCTCCTTTACGCTTAAGGAAGATCAAAGAAAACAGTCCGACTCCGTGGTATAATGAGCACACTCGCACCTTAAAGAGAGCAGCCCGGAAAATGGAGCGCAGATGGAGGAAAACAAAACTAGAGGTATTTCGTATAGCCTGGCGGGAAAATACCCTATCCTACAGAAAAGCATTAAAAACTGCTAGATCTGATTACTTTTTGTCTCTTCTAGAAGAAAACAAACATAACCCCCAGTATTTATTCAATACAGTCACTAAATGAATGAAAAATAAAGCATCAACAGGTGTTATCATTTCCCTAGAACACAGCAGTAATGACTTTATGAACTACTTTAATTCCAAGATCGATTCTATCAGAGATAAAATTGTAACCATGCAGCCGTCAGCTACAGTATCGCATCAGATGCACTATAAATCCCCTGAGGAACAATTCCACTCATTCTCTACTATAGGAGAGGAAGAATTGGATAAATTTGTTAAATCATCTAAACCAACAACATGTATGTTAGACCCTATTCCATCTAAACTACTAAAAGATCTGCTTCCAGAAGTCATAGATCCTCTTTTGGCTATTATTAATTCATCACTGTCATTATTAATTCATCACTTAGGATATGTCCCCAAAACCTTCAAATTGGCTGTTATTAAGCCGCTCATTAAAAAAAAACACAACTTGACCCCAAAGATGTAGTTAATTACAGACCGATCTCAAATCTCCCTTTTCTGTCAAAGACACTAGAAAAGGTAGTATCCTCGCAATTATATTCCTTGTTAGAGAAAAATAGTATTTGTGAGGAATTCCAGTCAGGATTTAGACCGTCATAGTACTGAGACTGCTCTCATTAGAGTTACAAATGACCTGCTTCTATCATCTGATCGTGGTTGTTCGACACTATCGACCACAACATTCTTTTAAATAGACTAGAACACTTTGTTGTCATTAGTGGAAGTGCATTAGCATGGTTCAAATCGTAGTTATCTGAACACCATCAGTTCGTAGCAGTGAATGAAGAGGTATC
This sequence comes from Barbus barbus, assembly GCF_936440315.1. Lineage (NCBI taxonomy): Eukaryota > Metazoa > Chordata > Actinopteri > Cypriniformes > Cyprinidae > Barbus > Barbus barbus. The sequence goes on from NC_136724.1 coordinate 7,400,472, forward strand.
ATATCGATCACAAGTGCAGTATGGACTACCTCAAGGCTCATACTAGGGCCGTTACTTTTCACGCTTTGCATGTTACCCTTGGGAGATATTATCAGGAGACATGGTGTTAGCTTTCACTGTTATGCTGATGATACTCAGCTCTATATTTCTTCGCGGCCCAATGAAACACACCAAATTGAGAAACTAACGGAATGCATAGTCGATATAAAAAACTGGATGACGAGTAACTTCTTACTGCTAAATTCTGAAAAAAACAGAGGTGTTAATTATCAGACCTAAAACCCCACTTGTAATAAACTAGAACGCTCTGTCAATTCTTCTTCATCAGTTAGAAACCTAGGTGTGTTGTTTGATAGCAACTTTTCATTTGAAGGCCATGTTTCTAGCATCTGTAAAACTGCGATTTTCCATCTCAAAAACATATCTAAATTGCGACATCAAATGCAGAAATACTAATTCATGTGTTTATGACCTCAAATTTAGACTATTGTAATGCTTTATTGGGTGGTTGTTCTGCATGCTTGATCAACAAATTGTAGTTGAACAACAAATTGAAGAACCAGGAAGTACGACCATATTAGCCCGGTTCTGTCAACACTGCATTGGCTCCCTATCAAACATCGTATAGATTTTAAAATCTTGTTAATTACTTATAAAGCCCTGAATGGCTTAGCTCCTCGGTACTTGAGCGAGCTCTTATCACATTATAGTCCTCCACGTCTGCTGCGTTCTCAAAACTCTGGCCATTTGATGATCAAAATCGACTGTGGGCGGCAGATCCTTTTCCTATTTAGCACCCAAACTCTGAAACAATCTACCTAATACTGTTCGGGAGGCAGACACACTCTGTCAGTTTAAATCTAAATTAAAGACACATTTCTTTACACATTTCTTACACATAACACACTAATACACTTCTATTATTCAAATCCGTTAAAGGATTGTTAGGCTGCATTAATTAGATCAACCGGAACCGGGGACACTCCCCATAACGTGCTCGAAACACGGCATCTCCAGCCAATTGATATGCCATGTCAGACGGCGGCCACTCCACAGACCGCGGGCAGGGTGGCCACTCATGACCGCTCCACAACCGGTGAGGGAAGCGTCCGTCGCTAGTGTAACATGGCGACAAGGAGCTCCCAGCACCGGGCCCTGGGATAAGAACCAAGGTTTTCTCCACATGTCTAAGGCACATATGCATCGTCTCGTGACCTTGAAAGTGTGGAGTGGGTTTCCACTCGGGGAGAACCCCTTGGTCTTGAGCCACCACTGTAGTGGTCTCATGTACAGCAGGCCAAAAGGTATCATGCTGGACGCAGCTGCCATCAGACCCAGCAGTCTCTGAAACTGCTTGACAGTGAGTGACTGGCCTTCTTTCACTCTCTTGACTGCTGTGAGGATCGACTCAATACGACCAGGTGACAAGCGTGCCTGCATCGTGGTCGAATCCCACACCACACCCAGATAAGAGGTCCTCTGTAATGGAGAAAGCACACTTTTCTTGGCGTTTAGTCTTAACCCCAGGTCTTTCATGTGGGCGAGAACGACATCTCGATGTCGAGCCGCCGTTTGCTCTGATCAACCAATCGTATAATTCAGTATGCGGATGCCCTGAAGCCACAGCAGGGCCAGTGCCGCATCCACACACTTTGTGAAAGTACGGGGTGAGAGTGCTAGGCCAAAGGGAAGAACTCGATATTGGTAAGCTTCGCCCCCGAAAGCAAACCTCAGGAACTTCCTGTGACTGGGAAGGATGGAGACATGGAAGTACGCGTCCTTTAGATCTATTGTTCCATCACCAGAGCCTGCTCGGGGCCAACCCGAGTCGGAATGACCCTGTTGAATGACGGCAGCGGAGCGACGAATTGAATACGATGGCCTCTCTCTACCGTCTGCAGGACCCAACGAGATGCATTTGGTAGTAGCTTCCACGCTGTCAAGTAACCTCTTGAGACTGACCTCTGGTGTAATAGGAGCAGCTAGGTCGGTGCCCTGAAGCGGCGCACCGGCAGGGGGCGACCGATCTAACTGCTGCAGAGACCTCCAAAGAGGTGGCAAATTTTTCAGTTCTGCTACATCTCCGGCCGGAAAGAACTGAAAATAATGCTCGGTGGGGATGGCTGCACCCTGGAGCACCGGCAGGGTTGGCAGACCGTTCCCCTGAGGGCACTGAGGCGAGACGGGCACCGTGTAATGCGGTGTGCACCTCAACACCCCTGTAGGGGTCGCCCTCAGAAGTCCTGGACCACATGTATCAGGACTTCTTCGCCGAGGACCTCCTAGTCTGAATGACAGCCCGCGGGTCCGTCTTGGGCTTAGAAGTCCCCGGCGCAGAGCGCCGCCGACCTCGGCCTCTCTGCGGGGGCGCACAAGAGGTGACGCTCTGTTTTTGTGTGTTGCGATATGAGGAGCTGGTATGCAGGAGAGGCCGCTCCCGCCCAGCGGCCTCCAGAGTTCGATAGCGGCGAGGGAGGAACCGCTGGAACGCCGCCACTTGTTTACGAGCCTCCTGGTATCTGTCGACGACTGCATTGACGGCGTCGCCGAACAGTACAGAAGGCACAAGTGGGGCTTCCATGAGGCAGACCCAATCTTTATCTTTCATATCAGAAAGGGTCAGCCACAGATGCCTCTCCGCTGCCACTATAGCTGCCATGGAGCACCCAATGGCACGGGCGGTCTCCTTGGTGGCGCGGAGGGCTAAATCAGCGGTCCTCCTGAGTTCTGAAATGTCATCAACTTTGAACTCTTCGCCCTCATCCAACTCTTTCAGCAGTTCGGCTTGGTACGCCTGTAACACAGGCATTGTGAGCAGACACGCACCAGACTGACCTGCTGCCGCATACCCTTTGCTCACCATGCAGATGTAGTACGTAACGGCTTGGTGGGCAAAGCCAGAGCCCTCAGAGACGATGCAACGCTGGGCGACAGATAGCTCGCGAGCGTCTGTTCAACCCATGGCATCGTTCTGTACACGCGCTCACTCAGTCTCACCACATTACCGTAGTAATCAGACGCGGGGATGAAGAGGCGGGACGAGAAAGCTTTACCCCACGATCTCGACACCTCAGTTTGGAGATCGGGGAAAAACGGCAGGCTCCAGTGTGGAGGTGGTGGCCTTGCTCGCAGAAAGCGTTCATCTAACCTGCTTTTCTGCTGCTCAGATTTTTTCTTGGTCAGGCCAGTCGATGTCTTGCTCGGCAACCGCTCGAGTAACCACCTCCAACAGCTCCTCATACTGGGGCGATTGAGGAGGCGAATCCTCATCGACGCTCACCACATCAACCTCCTCGGAGGAAGAGAGATGAAGCGTCAAGCCCTCACCTCAGGGGGAAGAAACCGCGGAACGGGCTTCCGAACCCAAGGAGAGGGCACCAGATCTGGCAGGAGAGGAAGAAGATAGGGACCCGCCCGTCTCCATTCCCTCTGCCAGATCAGCCTGAGAGCCCCTCGAGTGCAGCTACCGCTCTGCCTTGGCAGCAGCGGGTCCAGCACTCGCAAAGGCTCCCTTCTCGAAGAGAGCCCTCTGGGAGCGAAGCATGCGCAGCGCAGTGTAGGCAGTCGGTTCCCTCAAGAGCCGACTCTGCATGCCTCGCACCCAGGCAGACCACGCACAAACTGTGTGTATTCCCGCTCGTGATGTAGCGAGAGCAGGGAGGAACACACGGCTTGAAACGTGATCCGAGATTGCCCTTATGCTTAGACTTGTGTGTGGCCTTGGACATAGTGCTTGATGAGAGGATTTGTTTGACAAACAACACTAAATAGGACTCACAAACAAGTAATAGACTGACAGACACACTGAGCGCTTGCTGAATGACAGAAAGCTGAAGCCGGCTCCGCCTCACGTGCTTTTATAGCTTCCTGGTCGTGACGTCACCCACCTGTGACGCCTCACCCTTCCATTGGACTGATTGTACAGTTGATTCAGAGCGCGGTCACGCTGAAGGCGTTCCCTAAGCGTTTTCGGACGCAGCTCGAGTTCCTGAAGGGGAACTCTATTTTTGGTATATGAGATTTCTTTTTTACTTGATTTAATTTAGTGTGACTTAAATGAATTGAGGGTAAATTGATTCCGCACATTGTTTAAGTCAATTATTTATTTTTAGTGTGTAGTACCATAGTAGATGTCCAAAAACACTAATATTTTTTTTTAGTTGCATGGAGAAAGTGTACTCTCAACAATGTTGCAGAATTATACTTAAAATCTTCTGCACTTTCAATACCAAACAGAGCACAATACAGATCAAATTTGCATATTTCTATCATTTCACTGTAGACAAAACAGCATTTCAATATAAGACATATATGTTGAGACATTATGACACTGGGGTCAAACACACACACACACACACTTCTTACATCACTTACCTCAGTTAGGTATGAAACACTGGAATGTCATTATGGGATGTTAATGTGCTGATAAGCCAGTAAAACAGTGCATTCATTCAGTTAATACACTATTAAAACCTAAAATAATATAAGATGTTATTTTTTGCTTTTGCTTGCAGTGGTTCAGAAGTAATACAAAGTTGATGAAAAACATTTCGGGTCACACTGACCTGCATTACTGATCGTGCGCGGCGTCCATTACTATGGTGACAGTGACGTATCCAGGGGTTCACTGAACTACGGTTCACTCACACAACGGTGAAGGCTTACCTCATGCATATTAATTGATGCTGACGTTGCTTGGTAACTTTGTTGGAGTGTCCAGTCAGGTAAACTAATTAAAATTCATGAGCCCACCCTTCACCATAGTAGGGTTGGTTAATTTATAACAATTCTGTATCGTGTGTGTAAATTTACCCTCATGACATACATTTATAATGTGTCTGTACACAATGATCTTTGAGGGAAAATGTTGTGTTTGTCAGTTCGGCTGACGAGTTGAGAGGTGCGTGTAGCAGATGGCCTATCCGGTCTATTCTAAATGATCTTTCATTATTGATGGAGATCAGAAAGTGACTATGTGCAAAAGAGCCCTTTGTTACCTCTCTGCATCAATTATTGTAATGAGTTCCCATCTAAGGTGAGCTTTCACGCAGCTTTGTAAACATACATTATGTAGTATGACAATTTACACAAAAGTTCCTCATACATAATTTACAAACATACTTCACACAAAGCCAAAGAGAGGAGCCAAACATCTGCTGTGATGGATGATAGGTGCTACACAACACAGTACACTGGTCCCCTGTACATGACACACCACAGCATGGTAAATGTTTGGTCTAAGAACGTACCCATTATGCACACAAAAGACCAGTCACAATATACTTTTTATTTTTTTTTAAGACTTCTCAAAGTTCTGGATGTTTCTAGAACTGAAAAATTATGTGAGTAAATCTAATTATTGGATGTCACTTCAGTTAGGGCACTTTTGACTATACTACTTGAAAAATGAAACTATTTCAAGATGTGTTTGCATGTCCTAGAATGAATATCTGATTAAGCCTGATCGGGTGGGTTTTGGCTATAACGTGTCATAATCTAGCATATTATTTAATTAAATAGTCCTGGGGATGGAGTTCCAATAATTGAAGTATCACCCGTCATAAGTTATTAAAGTTTTAATAATATCAATATACAAATCAATAACAATAATTGAAGTGGCTTCATATCATGGATTGATTGATGTTTTCCTCAAAGACATTTTCATTGACATGATTTTATTAAACCACACTTCATCACATCTTCATGCTTTGATTAATTACTTAATATTACGATAAGCACATCAAACTGCCCATGATGTCTTTTTTTACAGATGCTGCAACTGCCACGGTGCTATTGTTCTACTTTACCGATTCATTATTGTAAAGTATGCCATTAGTGTCCATGTGCTTATTAGGCAGGTTGTTAAAGAATCTAAATAAGACATCTTGTGACGTGGCCGGCGTCTCTTCTCCATTACTCCCTTTGATTGTTCACATGATTATATATAGACCTGAATCCAGCTTCAGCTTATCCAATTAATTCCATGTGTAGGCATGAAAGAGGTTGATGATGTTATCTTACCTAATTAACCTGTGTAAAGCTCTGACTGGAGGACAGGCCTGATCATCCCTCATCTAAGTGTTCATTACTATCATTAGCGTAAGGGGACTAAACCTTGGGCTGCTAGGGCACCATTAATTTATATTGAGTCCCTTTTTACCTCACTTTGCAGTCGTTTTTCAAAACGGAGACCATATAGTCCATGTCTGGATAGGCGGCTGCATATATGAAAAAAAAAACACCTGACCCTAAAAAAATTCTAACAAAAGGTTTCTCAGTTGTTTTTTGTAGTATTAGGTGACCTTAATAACATACTAAAAGTTTACCAAAGTTTGACCACTAGAAAGGTGTAATTTTCAAGATGGTGTCCAAGATGGGCAGGAAGCCCTTAAAATATCCTAACTCCTTCATTATTTGACCTAGCCAAGTAATCTTGGTATCTAACCCCATGTTTTCTTGGTCTATGAATCCATTGGACTTGTCTAAATTGCACTGACATGATTACATACTTATGGAATACATGATTTTGTGAGATTACTGTAAGGTTTTATCATTGTTTGGGGTGAACCAGAGATGTAAACGATTTAGCCTATGTCATGTAACTCCTACTCAGTAAGTGTTTTTGGACACATACCCTTTTTTATGCTAAATAGATGTTTTCCTCTATAGATGTTTTGAGTATAAAGGTGGCATTATACTTATCCCAACAAAACTAAATTCACAATTTTCAGCAATTCAGAAGATGGTGGAAGAGAATACTGACATTTGATATTGCTTGTCTCATTGAAATGTTGTTGGCAGCACAGTGTATACCATTTTGCTCAAACAAAATTCATCCTTGACTACTTAAACCACCCACCCCCCCACCAAGATTTCTAACACATGAAAAAGGCCAACAATGTGTGAGTGTGTTAAGAGAAGATGACATTGTTGAATTAGCTTGAGAAAAAAGTACACTCCAAATGCAATTTTGACCATGAGTCATGTTGTTGTAAACCAAGAAACCTGCCCCATTTGTTGTAAAAACTTAAGAGATGGCTCTGATGTGGTTGAGGTTCATCAGAAGGGAGCTGATGGAACCAACAATGCAAGTGTACAAAGAGACGACGACGTACACATTTCCGCTGGTGAAATAGTACACTCAAAATGTTGACAGAAGTACATAAATAAAAAATACATTAAAATCCAACAAGATAATAAATACCAGAGAAGCAACTGGTCCTTTCAATAGCCAAACTGATTGTCTTTTCTGTGGGACTACGATAACACATGGAAGTAAAGACACAAGTAGTGTTAAGACTGATACGCTCGCAGAGTCCATTCTTGAGTGTCGTGACAATCGTGCAGACTAATGGGCTTTCACTGGATTGGAAAGGAAGACATGAACACAGTGGATTGGGGATGGAAACTGGTGAACAACCGGTTCCTGCCAGTTATGACCAGTAAGACTGCTGCCCCAGAAAGCCTCCTGCAGATGATCCACTGTAATTGCACAACTGCCTGCCGAACACAACGGTGCAGTTGCAGGGCATATGGACTACCGTGCATGCCTGCTTTACCCCTTTTCCACCAAAGCAGTTCCAGTGCTGGTTCGGAGCCAGAGCCGGTTGTTTCAAACCGGTTCTTTGTTTTTTCGACTCCCAAAGCACCAGCTCCGAACCAGTAAAAGTGGTTCGTAAGTAGCACCAAAACATTGCTGGGCTAGAAGGAAGAACCTCTTGCGTCAGGGGCTGGGGGCGGGTTACTGTGACCAACAAGACGACCAGAAACTTGGACCGCCATATTTGAAATAGCAGCTAAATGCTAACACGTTTGATTCGCCGTGTTTGGATGCCGATGTAGGTTCGCAAAGCCATGAACATCAATAGCAACGCAACGTCCGCCATTGATGATAGTTTGTTTAGGCTTGTCCGGGATGGATCGGCGCTGCGCGGACCGTTCGGTGCGAGGCATATCGGGGTGCTGTGGGAGCGACTGGAAAGCAGACTGCTCTTTAAGCTTTTGGATCGCTCTCGCGGTGCTTTAGTGTGTTGTATGCCGATCGATCTGCATGGCGCTGATGCACCTCGAACAAGCCTGTTGTGCCGCGCTAGTGAACCGAAACATGAAACGTATTCAGTGACGTAAGCCCTGGCTCTGTATTGGCTCTCTAGCCTGTGGAAAAGCAACCGGTTCTTAAAAGGTTCGCCAGTCGAACCAACTAAGAACCGGCTGTAGCACTGGCTCTGAACTAGCACCTGGAACTGCTTTGGTGGAAAAGGGGTACTTGTAGTCCATGTCAAGTTGGGAATTGTGAGAATCACTATAATCAACCTCTATGGGAGGAAGAGTGTGACGACTAATGGTAAATCTAGTGAAGGTCACAGTGCAAAAAAGTATAAAATATAAACCAGAATAAGAGGAAACAACTGAAGAAAATAGAAAAGTATAAAAAAAATATATAAAAAAGAAAAAGGCAAAAAAAAAACCCGTTAAAAAATATATAAAAAAATATTTAAAAAAAATAAAACACTATTAAAACAGTAATTTTACAGTACCACACAGTTTTAATGAATTTATTCTTTATTGGAAACAAAAGAATTATGAACCACAGAAACCACCAACACTAGGCAAAACAATATGAGAAAGGAGAAATATGCAATTACTTAAGGGGAATTGTACTTATTTTTCGCATAAATGTGCTTGTAACCAATTGATTTAATATATAATTGTACTTGTAATCACTTATCTATAATGCAAATATGCTAATTAGAATATTACATGGCCAAAACATGTATCAGGCACCAGTATTCCCGGTCTAGGAGGAATACAAAGGAGTAATGGTCATTTTAAGGACCTGACAGCCGCCATTTTGAAAATGGGGCCTTTCTTGGAGTCAAACTTTGGTAAACTTTTAGTATGTTTTTAAGTACATCTGATACTACTGTAAACCACTGAGAAACCTTTTGTTAGAATTTTTTTGGGGTCAAGCCATATTTGCAGCTGACTAGGAGCTAAACCTGGCTGAAGAGTCTATTGTTTATTTAATTGTTCTGTAATGAGAGGAGAACATACAGAATCAGTAAATGTAGAGGATTGTGATTAAAAGAAACTAATATAAAACACATTTGTGTGACTCTTAAAATGTAATATTTATATTCATGTTGCTTTTTGTAAACCATTCCAACCATTTTCAAGAAAATGTTTAATTCACTGACAAAATAGTGTTCAAGTAAAAAGTCATAAAATAATTCCCATACCTTGAATATATCTGAGTGTACACCTAATATTAATCATTAATTGTAAAAAAAATATTAAAAAATATTAATTTTAAAGTTTCACAGTCTTCAGTTGGTTACATCAAATGTAGATATTCCACTTTATGCCCCCCAAAAAATATCCAAATTAATTGTATTTTACTGTAAATCAAAATATGCTAACCATAGAAACTGTATTCAAGGCATTGTCTGCAATGAATAAGAATTGCAATATTAATGTAAATAAAATGTACTGTAATTAGTAGATCTAACCTCAAATTACTGAGCTTTAGTTTGGTTGTTTTGTGTGAACTTGTAAAGTAAGCAAGTTTCTCTCTGACATTAGACAGGCCTTTCTGTCAAAGCGGATCAACAAGCTGTTGGAGAGAAATGACTTTCCTCTGTTTTGTCAGCTTTTCAGTTTGTTAGGAGGCTTCAGCTTATTAATGCTGTGAAATGCAGGCAGATCAATAGCATTCACAGGGCAATGTGTCATTTGTTAATCGGGTATTGATGAGAATATCGACAGGAGGCTAATTAATCGTAGACCTCGAGTAGCCTTCCATGTGTTTTCTTAATTATGTTCTTCATCTTAGTCTCTACTCACACCAGATGAAGTTAGTAAGCAAAGTTCACTGTCTGCTGCTCTCAGCGCTTACAACACCTCACGTACTGCTGCTGGAAAAGAATAGAAATGCTGCAGTCTTTCATTGATGTGAATTTCCTGAGGTGGTACATTTACAGCTTCATTAATTGCCACACTTTCTAAGTTTGTGTTTTTTTGCTGTGAAACAAGAGTATAATCTATCTGAGCGGATAGTGGCTGTATTTAACTTTATTGTGCATCATTTATGATCCAATTTGATGAGAACTATGCAATGACTTTGCTGGGGTTTTTTTTTATGTTGATGAAAATAGCTTTTGGTTTAATTAAGTGTGAGTTTTTGTGAGTGTATTATATATGAAGAGTTTAACTAAGAGTTTAAACGAGTGCCAGGTTGGGTCAGGTTGTCAAATGTTAATATAATTATTACCAGTAACTACAATTTTTGTTGGTCAAAACAATGGTTTTGTATATAATGATTTTTTAACGGCTAAAATGAGTTACAGGCTGTTTAATGTTGTGCTTTGTGTATGTGTGTGTGTGTGTGTGTGGGTGTGGGTGTGGGTGTTTTCTTATATTTAAATTGACTTTCAGAAATCTCTACACCAAGGAATATTCACTATAGACTAAAAAGTCCAACAACTAGCTCCTTTCACCACTATATGCATGTGTGTATTTTCTTCTGATACAGTTTGATTTGTTTTAATCAATTTTGTTGGTTCTTAATTGACTCATGTAACAAATAAAAACAGAGTTAGGTACTAACTGCTAATCCATGTGCCATAATTAGCTAAACCGAAATGCTGACTGCGACTGAAATGTGTTCAAGACTGAATCTGCTAAACAATTAAAACAGAGCTGCGTGAGGTCTGTGTGCATAGTCCTCATTATTAAATCTCAGACTGCACCAGTGAAAAAAGTACAGTCTTCAATCCGTCTGCGTGTCTCTCACAAGTTAGGCCACAGGAGCGTTCCGCATCCCACCCTGCTCTCGGGCTAAATAAGCGTGGCGCACATAGGCTGTTTGAAGTGAAAGTGTAGGGATCGATAGGCCGATGCATTAGCTCCCCATGCAGCCAGCACCAGGCTCCTGAAGGTCAGAGCCGCCAAGGGCAACACCAGGGGACCGCACCGATGTTTTTCCCCAAACTGCAGCATGGCAACAAACAAAAGCCCCTCAACTTTCGCCTGGTGGTTTGATTATTGTTTATAGATACAGTGAGGAAGGAAAGCATGGCCTGGAGGCAGCATAATTATTTACAGCTGAAAACTCATATCATTATCAGCATGCCTCTAATTGCCAGAAGTAATATCAATGTTAGTTGATTAAATGAGAGCTTTTCGCGCTCTCTTCCTCTGTTAGATGCACAGAAATTGCTTTTTTTAACTTCGGCATATGGAGTGGCATTTCATCAGACTGCAGCTGTTCAATTAGACTTTTTTTTGTTTGTTTGTTTCAACTATAAACTGTGTTTAATTGATTTTTTTTTTTTTTTTTTTTACTTCAGTGCCTTTGGCCTCAAACAAGGTCACTCAAACAAAACAATGCGGCAAAATAAAACCTCCCCTCTCCGGAATAATCCACCATTAAACATTTGTGCAAATGAATGCAAAGATAATCAAACCATGTTTCAGAGTCTGGCAGGACGAGTCTGGAGTGGGTGTGGGTGCACGTGCAGTGGCGCTGTAGGAGGTATTGCCTGATGCTGAATTTCAGTGATTGATTAAGTAAATGTTTGTTTGGCCTGCACCAGCCCCTTCCACCATCAAAATGTCACAATATTTTGTCATATATTTAAGCTTGTAATAAAGATGGAGCTATAAATAACACAGCTCATATCAGGGAAAAAAAATACATAAACCTGAAGGCTAATTTATTATTCATGTCTAGATTACTCAAACGTGAAAGCCGCTGCACTACACTATGTTGAAATATATCAAATCTCATATTTGTATGCATTTCAACTATGTCAGTTCAACTTCTGATGTAAACAGGGTATCATAGGGAATAAATGCATCGGTCCTGACACAGAATAACGGGTTTGCAGGCCTCAGATGTCATCTGAGTATTTTTTGTTTTTTTAGCATCTGATGACACATAATTCATTTCTTTTCACATGGTGAAAAAAACATCATTCATATTTTAGAAATATTTAATATTTTAGAATATGAAATATATACTGGGCTTAGTGTTATTGCTGTATTTTGAACTTGAAATGAAAACAACTGAAATAAAAATTCAAACTAACAATAAAAATCTGTTGAAACTAAACTAATGTACTTAAATGCTAAATTAAAAAAAAAATCAAAACTACTGTACTGTACTGTATAATACTTGCATGTTAAGAAATTGTGTATCTGTACTGTTACTACTTTAAGGTACTTACATTTCACTGCTGGTTGTACTCTGTATAATTGTGTCTGTGACAAATAAAAATCTTGAATCTTCAATCTTGAATCTACCTCATCAACAGCTTAGTATCAGGTTTAAATGGACATATTGTATGTCAAGTCTTTTAATGTGTTTCACATGAGAAATGCTATGTATGAGGAATACATAATTGCTGTCTATAGAGTGGTCCGAAAAAATCACATCTGAAGTTCCATTTCACTTAGGATGCTTAGAAGTAGACAGTAGAGAGTGAGTGGGTTTTAGAGCACAGCTGATATCTGAGTGAAAACTACAGCTGTGATGTGTGTGATATTTATAGTGTTTTACAAACTGGATTGCTCAGAGGCTGTTTCTGCCGTGATATATTTAATATGCATGGTAAAGTGAGGAATAAGACTATTAGAGAATTTTCTGCTTTCTTTGAATGTGGCATGCCTGCTCACTGTGATAAAGAAAAGAGGAAAGATCGTGTGAACGAGCCTGGCATGGAAAAGCATCTCTAGTTTAGTATTGTGCATGAGACTGACATGATCGTCAAAAGGGCACCACAGATAATTGGAGAAACTGGCCTAAGGTCATCATTAGGAGTTGATCTTTAGAACATCAGGACCACAGGGAGCATTTAGAGAACATCTTGAGGTGCTGTTGGCATCACTTCCTGACAGGGGTTGGTTGTATTTTGATGATGGACCATGAATCTCTCTTTCATCACTGTGTACTAAAAAACAAACAAATTCAAAATCTATCATCATTACTCACCCATGTTGTTCCAAACCTGTAATGCTTGCTTTCTTCTGCAGAACATTTAGATTTTTATTTTTTTTGTCTTTTTTTTTCCAGTTAATGAGGTCCAAAATTTCCATGCTCCAAAAACGATACAATGCTCAAGAGCGTGAATTGAATCCATACTTCATCCATAACTAGCATGGCATAATCTTCTAAAACAACATTTTGTTTTTTAAAATTCTGAAAGAATTTTCAGTTTTGGCTACCTATAGTTTAAAATTGACATAATATGCATAATGCTGTTTAAATATTTTGGCGGTTTAAAAAGTTTGAAAGAATGCAGGCATTGCTGTGAGGTTTCTATGTGTTCAGGGTAGTTGCTAGGTAGCCTATGTGCTAGGGTGTTTTTGGCAGTTGGTAGGGCCTTCCTACAGTAGGTGGTCGCTAGTGATTTCTGGCTGCTATAGGATGTTTTGGCTGGTTGCTAAAGGGTGTGAACAATGTGAGCTTCTCTCCAAAGACAATTTAGTGACAAGCAAAAAAATGGGAAATGCCTGATGCACACTAAATATAACTTGGAGCATGCAAATATTATATATATATATATATATATATACAGTTGAAACCAGATATTTACATACACAAAAACACAAAAACTTTTTTTTCTTTACTGTCAAACATTAAATCAGAGTAAACTTTTTCTGTTTTAGATCAATAAATATTAACATATTTTCTGCATTTGTTAAATGTCAGAATCGAGCGAGGGAGAATTTTTATATATTTTTTTATCACTTTCATCAATGTCAGAAGTATACATACACTAAGTTTATTGTGTCTTTAAACAAAAAGAAAACTCCAGATGATTCCATTCTGAGCTTAAGAAGCTTCTGATAGGTTAATTGATTCAATTTGAGTTAATTGGTGGCACACCTGTGGATGCATATAACACCTCAAACACAGAGCCTCTTTCTTTGACATCATGGGAAAATCAAGAGAAATCAACCAAGACATCAGGAAAATAATTGTGGACCTCCACAAGTGTGGCTCATCCTTAGGTGCAATTTCCAGATGCCTGAAGGTCCCACGTTCATCCGTTCAGACAATAATATGCAAGTATAAAAAACATGGGAATGTACAACCATCATACCGCTCAGGAAGGAGACGGATTCTGAGTCTCAGAGAGGAACGTTTTTTGGTGCGAAATGTGCGAATCAACCCCAGGACAACAGCAAAAGACCTTGTGAAGATGCTGGCTGAAACTGGTAAGACAGTGTCCTTATCCACAGTAAAATGAGTCCTGTACCACCATGAGCTGAAAGGTTACTCTGGGAGGAGAAAGCCATTACTTCAAAACCACCATAAAAAAGCTAGACTACAGTTTGCAACTGCACATGGGGACAAAAATCTTAATATCTGGAGACATGTCCTGTGGTCTGACGAAACAACAATTGAACTGTTCGGCCATAATGATAAACGGTCTATTTGGAGGAAAAAGGGCGAAGCTTTGAAGTCTCAGAACACCATCCCAACTGTGAAGTATGGGGGTGGTAGTATAATATTGTGGGGCTGCTTTGCTGCAGAAGGGACTGGTGCACTTCACAAAATAGATGGCATCATGAGAAAATAAAATGTTGTGGATATATTGAAGCAACGTCTGAAGACATCAGCCAGGAAGTTAAAGCTTGGGAGCAAATGGGTCTTCCAAATGGACAATGGACCCCAAGCATACCTCCAAATTAGTTTCAAAGTGGCTTAAGGACAACAAAGTCAAGGTATTGGAGTGGCCATCACAAAGCCCTGATCTCAATCCCATAGAAAATTTGTGGGCGGCACTGAAAAGGCGAGTGCGAGCAAGAAGGCCTACAAACCTAACCCAGTTACACCAGTTCTGTCAAGAGGAGTGGGCCAAAATTCCAGCAAACTATTGTAGAAAGCTTGTGGAAGGATACCCAAAACGTTTGGCCCAAGTGAAACAGTTTCGGGGCAATTCTACCAAATACTAAGGAAGTGTATGTATACTTCTGACTTTGATGAAAGTGATAAAAATATATATATAAAATTCTCCCTCGCTCGATTCTGACATTTAACAAATGCAAAAAATATGTTAATATTTATTGATATAAAACAGAACAAGTTTACTCTGATTTAATGTTTGACAGTAAAGAAAAAAAAGTTTTTGTGTTTTTTTCTGAAGTGTATGTAAATATCTGGTTTCAACTGTATATATATATATATATATATATATATATATATATATATATATATATATATATATTATATATATATAGTTTTTGTGTTTTTGTGTTTTTTTCTGAAGTGTATGTAAATATCTGGTTTCAACTGTATATATATATATATATATATATATATATATATATATATACAGTGCCCTCCAAAAGTATTGGAGCAGTAAAGACAAAATTGCTCTGTTGGCTGTGGAGTCAAGACATTTACAGATATGATTAAAAGTTGAATATGAGACAAAACTACAGAATGTCACATTTTTATTATTGGGTGATTCAACACATAGATGTTTTACCAGCTAAGAAGTTCAGCACTTTTACAGTTTCATCCCCCTATCTGATGTGAGCATAAGTATTGGAACAGTTGCCTCACAGGTCTTTGTACGTGATCAGCTGTGTCCTGTTGCATTAATTCTTCAGATATTAAAAGCAGGGAATGTGTCGTATCAGTTATATCCATTACTTCTGCATTCTGAATCTTGCATTCGATGATGACACACACAAACCAGGATGAAGATGAGGGAGCTGACTTTGAGAGAAAAGCAAGCAATTTGGATGCTAAAAGAAAAGAGGAAGTCAATTAGAGCTATAGCAAAAACAAAGGGCATGGAGAAATCAAGAGTTTGGAAACCACCAGCGACACCAACAACCAACAACGACCTGATCGGCTGAGAAAACAACAGTAGTTGATGACAAACAAAATATAAAAGCTGTGAAAATGAACCCTAAAAGACATGTCCGTAAAATCACCAACAACTTCCAGAAAGCTGGGGTGATGCTCTGACAATCTACTGTCCTCAGGAGACTTTGACACAGAATTACAGATGCTACACAGCAAGATGCAAACCTCTGACCAGCACCAAAAATAGAAAGGCAATATTTGAGTTTGGAAAAAAGCACAAAGGTGAGCCAGAAGAGTTTTGTAAGTGTGTTTATGGAACGATGAGACAAAGATGAACCTTTATCTAAGTGATGGGAAAGCAAAAATGTGGAGAAAAAAAGGGAACAGCAAATGATCCCAAGCATACATCCTCATTTGTAAAGCATGGTGGAGGTGGTGTCATGGCATGGGCATGCATGGCTGCCTCTGGAACAGGCCCTCTCAACTTTACTGATGACTTAATGTATGATGACAGTAGCAGAATGAATTTGGAAGGGTACAAAACCATCTTGCCTACAAATATTCAAGGAAATGCCACCAGATTAATTGAGAAGTGCTTCATATTGCATCAGGACAATGACCCAAAACACCCTGCCAGTTCAGTCAAGGAATTTATAAGGGCAAAGAAATGGAAAGTCTTAGATTTCCCAAGTCAGTCTCCACATTTAAATCCGATTGAACATGAATTTCACCAGCTGAAGAGGAGAGTAAAGGCAGAAACTCCCCAAAACACGCAATAATTGGAATTGGCTGCATTAAAGGCTGGGAAAAGTATTTCAAAGGATGAGACCAAGAGTCTGGTGATGTCTATGGGTCACAGACTCACTGCTGTGATTGTGCGCAAGGGATCTAAATAATAGCTTATAATCTTTTATATCTGCCTTATGTTCAACTGTCCCAATACTTATGCTCACATCAATGAGTGGGATGATCTCTAAAAGTCCTGTTCTTTTTATTTGGGAAAACATATATGTGTTGAAACGGCTAATAATAAAATGTGACATTCTGTAGTTTTGTCTCATATTCATCTTTTAATCATATTTGCAAATGTCTTGACTCCACAGCCAACAGAGCAATTTTGTCCAATACTTATGGAGGGCACTGTATTTATGTGTGTGTGTGTGTGTGTGTGTGTGTGTCTGTGTGTTTGTGTGTATTGTGTTTGTGTGTGTATGTGTGTGTATATAGTGGGGGGAAATTATTAGATCCCCTGCTGACGTTTGCCCACTGACAAAGAAATGATCAGTCTCTAATTTTAATGGTAGGTTTATTTGAACAGTGAGAGACAGAATAGCAGCAACAAAAAAAAAAGTTATAAATTGATTTGCATTTTAATGAGTGAAATAAGTATATGATCTCCTATCAATCAGCAAGATTTGTGGCTCCCAGGTGTCTTTCATACAGGTAACGAGCTGAGATTAGGAGCACTCTCTTAAAGGGAGCTCCATGCAAGATCTCACCTCGTGGAGTTTCAATGATCATGAGAACAGTGACGAATCAGCCCAGAACTACACGGGAGGATCTTGTCAATGATCTCAAGGAAGCTGGGACCATAGTCACCAAGAAAACAATTGGTAACACACTATGCCGTCCCCCTGCTCAAGAAAGCACATGTACAGGCCCGTCTGAAGTTTGCCAATGAACATCTGAATGATTCAGAAGAAAACTGGGTGAAAGTGTTTTTGTCAGATGAGAGCAAAATCGAGCTCTTTGGCATCAACTCAACTCGCCGTGTTTGGAGGAGGAGGAATGCTGCCTATGACCCCAAGAACACCATCCCCACCAACAAACATGGAGGTGGAAACATCATGCTTTGGGGGTGTTTTTCTGCTAAGAGGACAGGACAACTGTACATTATCAAAGGGACGATGGACAGGGCCATTGAAGCCAGGCAGGGCATTGAAAATGGGTCGTGGATGGGTATTCCAACATAACAATGACCCAAAACTCATGGCTAGGGCAACAAAGGAGTGGATCAGGCAGAAGCACATTAAGGTCCTGGATTGGCCTAGCCAGTGACTTGAAACCTTAAAAGACTTGGAGAGGATCTTCAAAGAGGAGTGGGACAAAATCCCTCCTGAGATGAGTGCAAACCTGGTGGCCAACTACAAGAAACGTCTGACCTCTGTGATTACCAACAAAGATTTGACACTAAGTACTAAGTCATGTTTTGCGAAGGGGTCAAATACTTATTTCACTCATTAAAATGCAAATCAATTTATAACTTTTTTTAAATGCATTTTTCTGGATTTTTTTGTTGTTGTTATTCTGTCTCTCACTGTTCAAATTAACCTACCATTAAATTTATAGACTGATATGTGGGCAAACGTACAAAATCAGCAGGGGATCAATTTTTTATTTTTTATTTTTTCCCCACTGTAGATATCATCTAGAATAATTTGCATTGTACCAATAAGGTTGAGTTGCATTCATACTAATCATGAACTGTACCTCACAACACTTTCCAAGCAGACTTGGGTGAGGTTTGGTGGTGCACACACAAGTTAGAATCCTACTTTCACACTAATCAGCAAACTAGTCTGACATCTCAAAGACTCGAGTCCACATGAAAAGTCTCTAGTGTGAAAGCGGCAGAAGTGTGTTTGTGTATGGGATGTGATAATGGTAAACTCACTTTTACTTTCTTAGAAGCCAAATGCTGCTAATCATATTTTTTCAGATGGAGTGACGCACTTGCATGCTAATATTAGTTTAGCACAAACTGTATTTGCTTGTGAAACCTTCTACATTACTCAGAATTATTGACACGCTTTAATTTTGGTGCCAGGCCTCATTATTTTTATGGCTTTATGCTAAATGTTCTGAGAAACTCTTGAAATAATTGCTGTAGCAAGTTTGTAAAATAAAGCACATGAAAAAAAAGTCAGTCAAGCATTTCTCGTGCACTTCCTGAAAGCAGAGCTGATGCTAAAGCTTCTCTTTCCACACAGGATGACCTAATGCAGAGGTTTCCAACCCTTTTCCCAGTACTCAATATATTTTGGATGTCTCTTGTATCTGACACCCTGATTTGAGGTCTTGGAGCTGTTGAAATGATACAAGTGTATTTGATTAGGGAGAAGTCCAAAATGTGCAGTGCTGGGGGTTCTCCAGAACCAGAGTTGAGAACCACTAAGCAAATGGACACCTGATTCCCTGTTAGATAATAGTCTGACATGAGAAACATATTAACCATCTAGAGAAAACTTGTATGGAGGGTAACAGTTTCTCGCAAATGAGATGATGTATAGTGTGCATAGTTGTGTGTCTTGGGTAAATGGGAAACCAGCATGTCTAAAAGACCCCTTGATCATCTGAGCGCTGCACCTGTACACACTGAGAGAGTGAGCCGTTGACATGCCGTTAACCAGTAGCACATTCAGCTCGTGCATTAACTCCAGATTCTTTTGAACTTGTAATCATCAGACCAAACTAGTTAATCATTCAATACTGAGCAAAGCAAGGTCATATTATCCTACAGTGGCTATGTTGTGTATTTGTAAAAAAGAAAAGAAGTCAGGAGTATTTCTCTTTTCCTCTATACATAGAATGATGCTAGAATTATGCATGCACGGTATCTGATCTGTCAGTAGACTAAGCTTGGATGAGTTATTGGCCATCATTTGTTTAAGTGAGGAAGAAGGCCAGAAACATACATTACACAAGTATGCAATTGGAGACCTAAATGTTTGGTGCAGTTTCAGCTAATTAGCACCACTGACCAAAAATAAACTACCAAAAAAAAAAAACTCTGACTTATTAACATATAATGATAACATTGCTTATGTGCATAAGAGAAGAATTTTGTCTTTTTTTTCCTGATCTGTAATTTTTGAGCAGCTAGCAAATGTCATTTACACCACATCTCAAATTAAGTATTCAGTTTTGCATTGTATAGAATTGGAAATGACAGTGGAGAAAAAGCATTTAAAAAGTCAAGTCAAGTCACTATTATTTGTATAACGCTTTTAACAATGCAAATTGTGTCAAAGCAGCTTTACATCAGCTTGATATAGCTGGGTGGCTTTATATCAGCTTTACAGTTTTTAGACGAGGAAATAGTGTGTCGAAATAATGTCATTATCCTCTTGTCAGACAAAATAGCAGTTTAAATCTAGGCTAAAGCAGAGTCAGATTGTGCCGAGGACTCATCTGGTTCCTGTGGTCTTATCCCAATGGCCGTCTAGGAGACAAGGTCTTCACTGGGGATCAGTCTCTGCGGCTCATCTAGTTGTCCTGGTTTATGCTGACGTTCAGGGCTGTAGAGGTCATCTCCAGGTGCTGATCCACCATCTGATCTGGATACGGACTGGATCAGGGTGGCTGCAGTGACCGTCTAATCTGGATACAGTCTGGATCTGGGTGGCTACGGTAACCTCGGAATAAGAAAGAAACAGACAAATATCAGAGTAGATGCCATTCTTCTAATGATGTAACAAGTACATCGGGTGTTTTGGGAAGTGTTCCCGCTTCCGGTTGACCTAATTAATGCAGCCTAACAATCCTTTAACGGATTTGAATTATAGAAATGCGATAGTGTATTATGTGTAACCAGGTTAAAGAGATGGGTCTTTAATCTAGATTTAAACTGACAGAGTGTGTCTGCTTCCCGAACAGTGTTAGGTAGATTGTTTCATGAATGCATGAACTAATATTTCTGCATTTGACATTGAGAGCATAGGTCGTAATTTAGATATATTTTTAAGATGGAAAAAGGCAGTTTTACAAATGCTAGAAACATGTTTTTCGAAGGAAAGATTGCTATCAAAAAGTACGCCAAGGTTCCTAGCTGATGACGAAGAATTTACAGACCAGCTGATGACGAAGAAATTACAGAGCAACACACCTCTGTTTTTTTCAGAATTTAGTAATTGCTAGTCATCCAGTTTTTGATTTCAACTAAACATTCCGTTAGTTTTGCAAATTGGAAAGTTTCACCGGGTTGCAAAGAGATATAGAGCTGAGTATCATCAGCATAACAGTGAAAGCTGTTTCTTAATAATATCTCCCAAGGCTAACATGTAAAACGTGAAAAGTAAGGGGCCAAGTACTGAGCTTTGTGGTACTCCATACTGCACTTGTGATTGGTATGATACCTCTTCATTTACTGACACGAATTGATGGCGGTCAGATGAACCATGCCAGTGCACTTCCTCTAATGCCAACATAATTTTCTAGTCTATTTAAAAGAATGCTGTGGTCGATAGTGTCAAATGCTGCGCTAAGATCCAGTAGCACTAATAGAGAGATACAACGATCTATGGTCTAAAACCTGACTGTAAATCGTCGCATATATCATTTTTCTCTAAGAAGGAACATAGTTGTGATGATACTATTTTTTCTAATGTCTTTGACAGAAAAGGGAGATCTGTAGTTAATTAATTATTTGGGGTCAAGTTGTGTTTTTTTTAATGAGAGGCTTATTAACAGCCAGTTTGAAGGTTTTTGGGACATATCCTAATGACAATGATGAGTTAATAATATTCAGAAGAGGATCTATTACTTCTGGAAGCACCTATTTTAGGAGATTAAATGGAACAGGGTCTAACATACAGGTTGTTGGTTGCGATGATTTAACAAGTTTATACAATTCTTCATCTCCAATGGAAGAGAATGAGTGGAATTGTTCCTCAGGGGATCTATAGCGTACTATCTGATGCAATACTGTGGCTGACAGCTGCATGGTTACAATTTTATCTCTAATAGTTTCGATCTTGGAAGTAAAGTAGTTCATAAAGTCATCACTACTGTACTGCTGGATAATGTCTGCACCTGCTGATGTTATATTTTTTGTTAATTTAGCCACTGTATTGAATAAATACTTGGGGTTGTGTTTGTTTTCTTCTAAAAGAAACGTAAAGTAAGCAGATATAGCGTTTTTTAAGGCTTTCCTGTAGGAGAGAGTATTTTCCCGCCAAGCAATACGAAATACCTCTAATTCTGTTTTTCTCCAGCAGTGCTCCATTTTCCGGGCTGCTCTCTTTAGGACCCGAGTGTGCTCATTATACCACGGTGTTGGACTCTTTTCCTTAATCTTCCTTAAGCGTAAAGGAGCAACCGTATCTAAGGTGCTAGAAAAGAGAGAGTCCATAGTTTCTGTTACATCAAAAAGTAAATGATGGTAATATGGTGAAATGTTTCCAGATTTAATGTGATGCCATATAACAACAAAAGTCTCTGTTTGTTGCAACAAAAATCAACCTGTGGTACAACAGCCACATGTGTAACAAACCTCTGTACTCAAGGGCACATTAAAGCAAATGATAATCGAAATTGTATAACTGTTGGGTGTAGAGTATCTTTCAGGCCAAGCAGTCCACAGATTCATGAGTACTATGCAGAAATGTGATCATAAGCCCTTTTCAGAATATACTGCTCTCTCTCTCTCTCTCTCTCTCTCTCTCTCTCTCTATGTCAGCATGCACAAATGTTTAGCCTTGTGCACATATTAAACGTTTGGCATCTGTCATGATTTTTTCCTGCAGTACTTTGAACTGTGTGGTTGCTCCTAGAATGCACAGCGCATTAAAGTAGTGGCAGTTCACTTTATTAAAGTCTCTCATTTGACACTGAATGCCTGAGAGCAGTACGCCACCACAAACACGCTTGATGTCTGTGTTTCGTGTGTGTGGGTATGTGTGACAGGAAAACTGTTGTTAGTGTTAGCAGAAACACAAAGGGCATTTGTATCATATTGTGTGTGTTTTTTAACAATGTTTTATTGTATTCAAGCATGAAAATATTGTCAGTGTTTTTAAAAGAACAAGCTTCGTCATCAAGGCAGCATTCTGGTGTAAAATAAGTTAGATGGTGCATGGGAATCCAAGTGTAAAGCATGAGGAACCCATCTGAAAATGAGAATTTGGCAATTAGCAAATTAGTCATTAGTAGCTGTTGAGTGTTTCCAGTGTTACAAACAAGCACTACAGCTTGTCAATGTGTGTGTCACCCTCCCGAGCCTGATTTATTTGACCACTAATCAGCAAGACGCTTGAACAAGCAGTTAAAGCTGTGGAGGAAATGAGAACCACTCGAAATACGCCAAGTGCACTTGACATACAAAACACACAAGCTGTAAATGCCATGAGCAAAAAGAAAGACTATCAGAATAATTCAGCGGACAAGGGTCAAAGGAGTGTTAGAAAGATTTTTGATAAATGGCTAAATATAGTAGCATTATGACAGATTGATGCAACAAACTTGTGACATTTTAGTGGATTGCATTTTAAAAGAACATTCCAGTTTTGTTTGCTACTTTATGTCTGCCATTTTCAGCATTGTCTTTGTACCAAATGCTGTTGATTACCACTGAAAATAATTTAAATAAGGGGTACTTATTCCAGTTCCTGGACATTTATATTCCTGCAGAGTTCAGTTATAGAGGATTTAGATCATTCAAAGCTTTATAAATAGTCAAGTAATGTTGCGTCACCAGTCAACCAGTTCTTTTTACTCACCAAAGCCAATTGTTTGGCATTTTGCCTCAGGAGGTTGTTTGTGCATTAAAAGGGTACTGCAGAAGTTTTATGATCCACATATGAGCTGTCTTGAATGATAGACCCAAACCCAAAATGCACAAAGTTGCCAAATGTAAATAACGCTATATCTCCATGAAGGTTTGTGTACATTTTTATATGAAAGAAGTCTGGGTAACACTTTAGAATACTGTTCTGTCAATAGTTAATAATTACACAGGAATAAATGAATAATGCAAGATTAGCACTCTAGTAGCTAGGCCTACTATTAACTAACACTGAAACTCTGATTAATGAATTAGTAAGTAATAGTAATTACTAATTATCTGGATCAGTAAAGATCATGATAACTCCGTAGTAATGACTGAAGACAAGAGGTTTTTGTAATTCTGGATTCTGGATTGTTCCGAATGATTTGGTAACACTTGGGTCATTACTATTGGGTTACCATGATTTTCACTTAAGAATACTGATCCAAATAATTAGTAATTCCTTTATAAGTATTTAGTTACACTTGAGTCATTACTATTCAAACCCTTATATATACATCAAAAGCTTACAATGACTTCATTCAGTATTTGGGAGTTATCATGATATTCACTTTAGAATACTTAATAGTAGGTACTCGAGTCTTAATAGTGCATTAGTCATTTGTTCCTGTGTTGTTAATCATTAATGACAGAACAGTATGCCAAAAGTGTTACCCAAATCTGTTTTAATGCATGTCTCTATTCATGAGGTGATTTTCTTGTACTGCTGCTTTGCTGTATTGCATAATGTCCCACCATCAGCATGACCTCCCTAGAGAAAAAGACAAAAAACTTAAAAAATTAATTTACAGTTGCCCATCTTACAGGTAGCAGAGTTGAATGTAATTACCAGGTAGAACTTAAATGACTATAATTGAGAAAAGGCCTACAGCATACTTGATAACGAAGCAAGCTAATGAGAGAGCTAAACGGGCGCTGGTGGGGCAGTGAGTATGGCGCATTTCTGCTATAGCATCTCTTAACTTAAACCTTCCCTTCCTGCCACATACACAGTTGTGGTTGAAATGCAAGATTTGACTTAGCAGAGACTAGTTTTATTTATTCAGCATTGGCTGTTCAGAATTACTACAGATCAGCATGGGGTGGAAAGGTCAGGCCATGGCACAATAATGTTGGGAGGGCTCTGAACTCTTGACATGTGCTATTCATTTAATTTTTATGGTTTTGGCCCGTCATTCCAAATTCAGTTTACATGTCTGAGTTTTCTCAAAACTGACAAATCAATTTTTAAAGTTTTCAGCATATGTTTGTAAGCATTTACAAGTGATAGTTTACCCATACATGAAAGTTTTCATCATTTACTCATCCTCATATTGTTCCAACCTCATTTGATTTTTCAACCCAATCTCATGACAAAACAATGCTGTTTTACGAAGTGACGATTTAGTATCAATTTGCACAATGTGATTCATACAGAAAACATAGTACTTATTTGTGGAAAAATTTAAAAAAAAAAATAAAAAAAACTTAAGCATGAACACTTTTTATAAAAAACTGTTCACCACTTAGATGACTCTTCACAAAAACACAATTAATTTCTTAATGTGTAAAACTTATAAACAGATATGTATCAGGCCTTAGTGTTCAGAAACCATTATCAAAAGAACACAAGTAGAAATATATATACATATATATATATATATTTGATGATGAGTTTTTGGCTCCAGGTCTGCATATAAAGTCACACCAGAGGTGTTCAGTTGGGATCAGGACTTGGCTTTCTGCAGACCAGTCAAGTTCTTCCACACTGACTCAATCAATCATGTCTTTTTGAACCGTGTCTTATACACAGAGGCACTGTCATGTTAGAATAGAAAAGGGTACTGTCCAAACTGTTGCTATAAAATTAGAAGCACACAATTCCCTAGAATATCATTATATGCTTAAAAATTAAGATTTGTACTCATAGAAATTACTAAAGTAGTCAAACATGTCCATTAGAAGAGGGTGACCCCATACTTTTGGCAATATAGTGTATATATAATGGCCTATACATATTGCACATAAACATGTTAAACATTCAGCTCAGATAAAACAGTCAAACAAACAAATAAATACATATATTCATACATACATACATTTCTGAATTACCTTTTCCACAAAAATGATTTCAGAGATAGTCTAGTATTGTCCTTAAATTATATTCTATTACGGTATTATATTATTTTGTATGTACCTTTTGGGGACAGATTTTGTCTATGAACTATTGCTAAGTACACAAACACAGAGAATCTAATCTGTTCCTTCCAGTTGACTACATTCTCTGCATTGACAGACAAACATATGGGTTAAACTCCACACTCTTTAAGCAGGAGGGGGGGTAAGAAGAATTCTTGTCTGTCTGACTTTCTCTCAAATCATCAGGCTCCACTCTGTCAAATGCATCCATTATCTGTCTATTTCAAGATGGAAAAGAGAAAAGTAGCAAGGGAATGATTCGAAGCACTGGAGTGACAGTGGCTGCATATTTTTTTTTCTGACTGGAGAAAAAATCAATACGGCTTTACAGGCCAGGGCAGAGTGACCCACATCCCAAGAACGGCCAGGCTTTTACCCACACCCTGGCCAGTGTGTGTGTGTGTGTGTGAATGCAGTGAGGGAGGGAGGGTGTTCACATACGCCCTGCCCTGCCCTCCTCTTACCGCCTGATTTCACAATGACTGATTCCAAGTGACGCAAAGATCATAAAAGAGCAAAGCTAACTGTCAGGCTCTATTAGAATGGACACATAGACATAGACAAAGAGGAACAGCCTCTAACATTACCTCTGATTATCATGCAGGCCCAGGCCTGGACTCACCTGAACGCTGCATCTTTAGGAGTGGTTGAACCCTTGGATTTAGCTAGCAAGCTCGAGCTTGTTTGACTTATCTTCAGTATTAGCCATCTAAACGCCGCTTAGGCTAATGGAGGTGGAATCAGCGTGTTGGAAATGTAACGCCGGTTCTCATCTCAGCAGCTGTGAGGGTTCTCACGTTAAGGGTTTGCTTGAAAGGCTACTGAGGGTCACAGAGGAACTCCCGGCCTGAGGATGGGTGGTGTTTTTGGGGCTTGTAACCCTCCATAGGGGTCAGAGAGCGTTTTGCTCAGCCTTGATGAACAGAAAACTGAGAAATCTTAATGAGAGTCATATGTGTTATTTGTTAGATTCCCACACCTCACCACAATTTTATGCAAACGCAAAGATAAACAAACAAAACAGTGACTTGAAAGAAACCTCATTACACACTTTTGTATGGAAACAGTCCATAGTGTGTTGCATTTTAGTTGTTGTGATTGGTAATAATAAAAAAGTACAGTCTTGTTGTGTTCCATGTCTCTCCCACACACACTCACACCAGCCAAGTGTGGTCAGTCAATATAGTAGTCTGTCACCACATACACTTTTTTGATGAGAGGAAACAAACCATTCAGATCAATACATTTCTCATCACTCTCGCTGCTCTATCACTCCATGCGCGCCTCTATCAGCAGAGCTGAGTATTTTTATATTATCTGTGCAGATCTCCAGTGCAAAACTCACCACCATTGTTAGGGTGTTGTGGGTATTGCTTTAGCACATTGCTATGCAGTTGCAAAAGTTATTTTCAAGTAGTTATTAGTTTGTGTGTGTGTGTGTGGTTGTGGTTGTTAGGGTTTTGTGGATGGTTTTTAATGGTGTTGTGAATTGCTAGTGCATTTCAAGGGTATTTTGGCTGCTTACTGGCCTAAGTCAACTGGATATTAAACATGCCATTATGATTTCACTTGCTCTGTACATTATTCTGGCTTCTGTCTGGATTTTGACGAATATATCAGATAACTGTACAATTAAAAAATCAATGGACAATTATAACGGAACCGTTTGAAAAATAAGTGTGCTAAATAATGTTTAATCATATTTTTTATCATTTTTTGTCATCTTTAAAAAAGTGCAGTTATTTTGATGTGTTGACTAACATATTAAAGCACATATTAAAATACAACTCACATCATTACAAATCTATAACTACAATTTTATTTAAATACATGACATACCAGTTTCAGTGAAAGTAACATTGAGTTATATTCTAGTTTACCATAAATGCCATGGTTCCATATAAACCATATTTCAAAGACAATAGAAATAATTATGAAATTGAATAGAATTTGCACATAAATGTAAACTTTTGTGGGTTGAAAAAAAAAAACCTCTTAAGTATTTTAACTAATTCCATAAGTATACATTTAAACTATAATTCATTTTCATTTAATTCCAAATAATAGTTCACACTTTTTACATTCAGTTCCCACTTACATATTTATATATAGTATATATAGTATATTCTTATAATACTTAAGTAATAGTACTTTGTTCATTGTGTCATTAGTTTAGCAACATTCTAACATAACACTCTGTTGGTTGTAGTGTTGCTTTCGTCAACGAAAATTATGACTAAATATTGTCGTCAACAAACCTTTGTCACGTGACGAAAGCGAGACGAGACGCAACGTAAATGTTGAATATAATTAAATATATAATGCAATATTGTTGCCGAATAAAAACAAGACTAAATGTGGTTTACAAAATAAAAACTATGCTAAAATGTATCTTAATTTTCGTTGACCAAAACGGGACGAAACTAAATGTTATAACGTTATTTTGTCTCATTTAGTCTCGGCATTATTATTATTTTTCAGTATTTCTGTTTCCTGTATCTCACTCCTGGGGCTGCATCAGGTTGCACTGCGCAGACGCATTTCAAAGATTGCAACTATGAGTGGCTAACAGCTAGCACCGAACACAAGTTATTTTGTTGGCTGTGTTTACTTTTAAATCTGAGTAAAGGGGCATGGAATGACAGACCCATGGACTTTATTTACAAGTGACAGATGAGTGCTTTATTATTTGATGAGTATTGTATCATGCCACTGCTACTAGGTACTTATACTATATTGAATGAGTTAAACAGAATTGCATTACTAAAAAGAGACTAAAATGCAATTTTCATTGACTAAAACTAGACGAAAATGTCATCAGTTTTCGTCAACTAAAACTAGACGAAAATAGTCATGGATAATTCTGACTAAAATAAGACTAAAATGCTCAGACTTTTAGTTGACTGAAACTTGACTAGACTAAAAAGAGTATGAACGTGACTAAAACTAATAAAAACTAAAATGACAGCTTCACACAAAGACTAGACTAAAATTAAAACAGGCCGCCAAAAACAACACTAGTTGGTTGTGTCTCTTGTGCACTTTGCAGAAGGGATGTCATTTGTGTGGCTCAAAGAGTTTTTGCCCATGAAGAGAATTTCAGATGAGTCACTTCCATCCAACCTTTCTTCAAACCACTTGTCCTATGTAAGGTTGTGGGAGAACTGGCTCCTAACGCAGCATCTAGGTCATTATCATTTTTTTAAATGATAAAAATTGTGCCTGTGTCCAAATATATATGGACGTGACTGTATATTTTCTTTAAGAGCTATTGCGAAAGGAATGATTTTCATTAAATAAATTTTGATCCTCAAACAGACGTATTGTATGACTTCAGAACATTTGAAATGTAGTAACCAATGCCCTATGTTCATCTGAATAACTTAGTTTGAAGAAAATCCATATGCATGATGAGATTTTCATTTTTGAGATGAACTTTTAAAGATATGAGGATGGCACATATATTGTATTATGAAGTAATGGGGTAAAGGGATGCACGAGTAAAGGGATCCACGATATTATCAGACCGATATGGGAATCGGCCGATAATGGCTTTAAATGTAAATATCGGCATCAGCCTGATATGCAAAAAAAATATGCTGATATGTCTTGCCGATAAGAGGAATACATTAACTCACATGTGCTCAGGGTGTGCTACCGATTAGATCAGGTCAGCAGTGAGGCTCATTCTTGAAGCAAAATTTTATCTGAATGATGATTAGATTCACTGCTTTGGATTGTTGCATTCAAACTGAGAATGCACATACAGAATGATGGTTGGGTGTGTGATAGAGTAAACAGTAATAGCACGTGCAGCAGCTGCAGTCTCTCCTGGGTCCTAATGACCGTTTGGTAAGGTGTTTTAATTCCGCATGAGGCACTGCTGGCCTACTTCTAATAAAATGAAGGTAAAATAAACAAATAACATTTATACTGTGTTTATGATTAAATAAAGCAGTGATTGATGTCATAAAATCATGAGTATGTTTTGATTTAAAGGTCAGAAGCTGTAGCTTACATGAATAAAAAAAATCATAAACATGACACTTGTAAATTAAATAATTTTATATATACTGATTTATTCATTAATGTGTAATATGTTATATTTTTAAACAAATTATGAGCTTTAAAAGATTTTCAGAACTTTTACAACACTTTTGCTTTAGACCGTTTACAGATGTTAAATCTAGGTTAAACAAGGTTACTCCTGCATCTTTCTGGGGGAACAAAATGCTGCGATTGATATATAGTTTATTTATGGTTAATTTCAAAGCTTCAATGTACTGTCATTATAAAAGAACTTCATTATTGTTCAAATAATTCTAACAAATAAGTTCTTGCTAAAAAATTAACCACAATTTGCTTATAATTTCCACACAGGAGAGACTTGGTGTTGTTTCCAGGCAAAAGGAAATATATCAGCTATCGGCCAAAATACTGTAAGTTGAAAAATACCGGCATATCGGCAAAAATCCAATATCGTGCATCCCTAAATACGAGATATGTACATACATGTATCTTCATATGTACATATCTATGATACATATTCATGATACTCAACTACACACACACACACATAAACACCTGCCTGCCCACCCACACAAGTTTAGTTCAAATGGAATGTATGTATGTATGTAGACCTAATTATTGTAAATATAGATTAATTCTATCCCCTTGTGAAAAAATAAGTACACTTCCTACATGCATAGTATGCATTTAAAAAGAGTACTTATTATGGAAGTAATATACTTATGAGCAAACTGAATGTAATGATTTCAGACATTTGATTGCATGTTATTTAAAACTAAACAAAAAATGTGTTATAATTTACATGGTATTTGGTATAGGGGCCAATTCTCACTATTAACTAGTTGCTTATTAGCATGCCTATTATTAACATATTGGCTATTTATTAGTACGTATAACTTGGCAATTTCAGGACGTGCATAAAGAACATATTCTGCATGACCATATTCTACATCCCTAATTAGGGGTGCTCCAATTGATCGGCTACTGATCCCTATCGGCCGATAATCGCGTTGGGATGTTTGAAAGGCTCTAAAAAGGCCGATCTTAAAAAGACTATCTAAAGCTGATGATGTGCCTGCCGCCAGAGGTTTGACATGACATGAAGCGGCACAGTCTCAGTCTCTGTCTGGTGCAGGTAAAATAATTATAATGCTGAAGGTGAGGTGCAATTCATATTTCTTCATTAAATAACTTCTAAAGTAATTTGAAAAGTTTCTGTGAGATATAATTTCACAAACAGCGCGAGTGAATCACCGCACGCTCTCTCTTTCCCTCTCAAAATACGCAAATGGCTTCAAATCACCACACATCACCTCTGTCTATAAGGAAGCTGCACAGTTGACACAGGAATTGTCACTTGCACAATTGAGGCAGTGTTGCAGCATCACTAAAGTTTATAAATTGCATTTCTTTTTAATTCTTGCCAGTGTTTGAACCATTCAGCTCTGGCACGCTCTCCTGAAGACTGTGTGCTCATGCACACTCGAAGCGCACATACATAACGCCAGGTTCACACATACTCCATTTGCAGTGCGTATGCGGGTTTTTATACGCGCTCATGTTAACGGATTAAAGTGTTCACACACTGCACACGGTTGCAGTCCGGCAGTGCATTCCATGACTGGTGCATCTGCATCAGTGCAGAGATCGTTTCCACACTGAGTTTGCTGCAGGCACTAAATTAAAGTGACAGCGCATTGTTTGCATAAATATAAAAACGAAAATGTAGTAATTACACCATAAATGCATATAAAAGTCTACTGTGTCTACTCTTTCAAAAGAGCACTTTTAGATAAACAAGGCAATAGAGGTAGGAAAACAAAGTTCTTTTATAAACTGCAGGATTGCTTGTAATAAAGATTTAAAAGCAAAAGGAAAGGCAGTAGAGCTGACTGTTTCTGTCAGCGGTAAGTTTTAATTTAGAATGTTTGTGATAAAGTAAGAAAGGTATTTTAAATATTTTGCCACTTGCTTGAGCTGTGTTTGTGGGCTGTGTGCAAGCTATTGTACAACAAAAACAAAACTGCACTGCATGATCGAACATTTAGGTGAGATAAATATATATTTTCTGAAAATGTCTAAAAAATGCTCCCCTCCACCCCTCAAATTAGAAAAATCCCCTCTCACAAGAGGGAAATTCCCCCCATTTTCAAAAATGAAATTCAGGCCCTGAATAAATGATTCCTAATTGAAATTCCTAATTAAATTCCTTATTGGAGTATTACTATAAATAATTCTACATGATAAAAAGAAGGCTTTAAAAAGATCGGTACCGGTGATCGTATCGGCAGATATTGCTTTATGTGATCGGCCTCAAAAAGCCTGATCGGAGCACCCCTATCCCTAATCCAATCCAATATGTAAACTTACAACCACCTTGCTAACTATTAATAAGCAGCAAATTAGGAGTTTATTTTTAATTTTTTTTAAGTGACCATTTACATTATATTAAATGCAAAGCTGAATTAGCTGAAGAGTGTTTAAATGTACTATTGAGTAACAAACATGTGCTGTTGTATGTTTATCAAAATAAGTGTACTCATTTAAAGCTCAACAAAAGATTATTAAAACATTCTTTAAAATGTAAAGTAAAACTTAATTTGACATTACAAATTGGATTTGTGTTAAGAAATAGTTATGAAAGTGTACTCTATAAGTATACTTTAAAGGGCTGCAAAGTTTGTTTGTTTTTTTAAGAAAAATTTTTAGAATTTTTGTATGAATTTTATGTGTGAGGTTTCGTCAAATTTAGCTAACTTATGGACCAATGTGTCCCTAAATGATAGCCAAGTAAACCCATGTACATAGACTTTACAGAGGAAGACAGATAAGCCTGAGAAATGTAGGGCTTTCCTAAAACCCTCTAGCTCAAACCAGCCTAGTGTATGTGTGTGTGCGGTTATCCTTCAGGGTGTCATAGTTGCATCCAGTGTTTGCATCCACCTAACACACACACACACACACACACCCCTGAGGGAGAGAGGCTGTGCGTGACCTCAAGGCCGCTGTGTGTTAGGTTTGTTTCACAGAGAGAAAGAGACAAACACTGCATTACACACAACACATGTGTGCCACAACCACACACTTGCTGGCACAAACAACACCCACTGGTTTTATTGCCCATTTTATTATTACTCTGAGTTGTTGCACAAAGCTCCTCTGCCCTGACATGTTTGTCATGATGCAAATCTTTTCAATTTGTGGTAGCTGGGAGCTAAAGAAAGATTTAATCTGATTGGCTATGAGGTAACCTTCTATTCCATCAGCCAACCAATCAGCTTTGGGTAAGGAAGTGACATCAGCTGCAGACTGCTCTTAAGTAATCTCTCATTTTATATCATCACGTTATTTTGTTCATTTACAGTACAACTGTGCTATAGCATCTATTTTTTTTTTTTTTTTTTTAATTTTTGGACCAGTACCATTATATTGTACAATAATACAGTACACATACAGTGCAATAATGGCTAAAGAAACAAATAAATTATTTGAGATTCTTGTTAGTTTTTCTTAGTGGTTGTAGTGGGTGAGTTCTTCTCAGACAACTGTTTCTCAGAATTCTTAACTGTAACCACAACTTTATTCAAAAGTAAAGTAAAATGTTTGTTAGTTAGTTTAGTTAGGGTTAGTTTACAGTAAGTACACAGTTTTATATTGAACCAATAAAATACTTGGTGTAAATTGTACAATAAAGACCTGAAAGCATCTCCAAGAATCCATAGTATATTTCTGTAAAAATCCTACAGTTTGTTAAAATGTAGGTACTGTATACATATTAAGCAAATTAAGTAATTATTCTACAAATTCAAAAAGTATTTGTGTGTGTGTGTGTGTGTGTGTGTGTGTGTGTGTGTGTGTGAGAGAGAGAGAATGATTGAATGTTTAAAATGTGAATGAGGGTTGAACAGTGTGACATGACTGCATGATGATGGAGTGGTCTGCCATTTACACGTCATGCATTAATGAATATGGCCTTCTCAAATAGTTTGTGTGTGTGTGTGCCATAGTTAATGTTATTGTTTACTGTTTCTGTGTTTAGTGCAGTCATGGTCACTGACTGGATGCTGGTTCTTCCACAGGAAGTGCTACCACACACATGACGTTATCTGTTGTGTTACGATTCAGCGTGTTTGTTTGTTTGTGTACAGTGACTCAAAGTGAAGGCAGAGCAGATGTGTTAGCAGATGTGTCTCGGCACAAAGTTAAGCCTGACCCTGTTCTGTTTGTGTGTGTTAACATGCATTTATTACAGCCAAGAATGCAGATATGTAACTTCAAAGTGATATTAGCACACTATATAGCACAACCCCATACATTAGCACACTGCTTCTGGAGTGAATCCATATTGCTCTTCAAATGTAGAGTATTACGCACATTTCAAATTCATTCTGATATCCTATAGCTTATTGAAAGTGACACCACAGGTCTATGGTAACCAAGTGCGCCGTGAGAACGGATATAACAAACTGAGACGTTTAAAGATCATACCTGTGGCCAAGTCATGATATTCAACCTGCAGAGTGAACACATTTCAGTGTGCAGGAGCACAGGAAAGGGTGTGGAGAAGATTTGACTGCCTGTCAGCGCCTGTCAGGTGTGTGTATGTGTGTGTGTGTGTGGTGGAATCCTGAGTTGTAATCAAACTGGGCATCTAAGGAATCTTCCCACAGAGTTTGTAACACCCACAGACACACCTGACACACTCTCTCTCTCACACACACACTTAACTAAATTAGGACATAATCTTTACTTCTATTGCTTTTATATTAACTTAATTATAAAGACAGTAGGGTTACCCCTAAGATAAAGCATTTTTGCATTTTTAGAGCAATAAAATGAAAAATTTTATTAATGAAACTACATTTTTTTTTATTTTATTAATGAAATGAATGTCTCTAAATATCTCTAAAGTAAGGTTATTCCTCAGATATCAAATTTTGTCCTCGAAGTATAGCTTAGCAAACCCACACACACTTTTTCCACTTTCTCTCTGATCTTAAACATTCCAAAGTTTGATTTCTAATTGAATTTCTGTTCCTTTTTTTCTTTTGATTGCTCCATATTTTTATCCGTGCTGTCGACCTGTGGCTCTTGTCGAATGTGGCGTGATGTCAATCATTCTTGTGATCCGTCATCATTACAGTATCACAGCTCTTTGCTGCGGGGCTTGAAACTTAAACACTCCCCCCACCCCCACCCCTCTCCTCTCACACAAGAAATGATTGAAAGCCATGTGAAATTAGACAAAATCAAGACGCAATAAAGGACATGTGAGTGTCCAAACGCTCTTCCTCTGTGAGACCTCAGTGTTAGAGCGAGCACACTGTCCTGAGTAATCCAATCCGATGAGGCCAGTCCCTTAATCTCTGTCTAGGGAATGTGATTGCTCTAATGCATTTAGTGAAACTCAGGCAAGGTTTTATTTAATCGTGCGGGCTAGAACTGTGGAGGGGAGATGAGAAAAGTACACAATCTTTCATCATACAATCATCCAGTACTATTGCATTTACTATTGTTCTGTTGTTCTTACACGTGTGTGTATCTCTGTGTGTTTGCTCTATAGGGGATGCAGGGTTGTTGTTCCTGGGGTTTTTTTCCCCTTTTCTTTTTAATGATTCAGTTATTGAGTTGCGTATGTTTTTCAGAGCTTCACTGTTTAAAAAATTATAATTTGAGGCATTAATAATTATATTGCACTTGAATTACAGTGTTTTACATTTTGAGATGGTAACCATTTATTATCATATGATATTAGGTTAATATACAAATGCATTTCGCTTAACATAAATCTGCTTGGCGCAACAGAAACCCACAGTATTATCACAGGAAGATGAATTCTTATGTTTCAAAAACTGGAAAAAACTTATTGTGGCCAGTAAACATGACCTTAAAATGCTATGCTATCTATATATGACCTATGACAGGACAATAACACAGTAAACATTAACTAAATAACATTAAACACATCTTGATACATAACTGGCAGGGCATGCTAGGAATCATTTTATATCATAAATAAGAAATGGATCAACATCCACACACACATGAATTTACCATACATATCTCAAAACAAAGTGCTTTTCACAATTTCTTACTATTATTATTATTTATTTAAGCCTCTGCGAGTGACACAATAACCAACACGTTGTCAAAAATGTGTGTTAACCCGAGTGTGTGTGATATAGCCATGTTCAAGAAGCTGTTGAGATTGTTTAGGGAACACTGAGTGACACATTAAGGGTTTATGGGGGAAATCTGTGACATCTGTGAAATCTGTGGCTTCAACTTTACCACCTGAAGAGCTGTGTGTGTGTGTGTGTGTGTGTGTGTGTGTGTGTGTGTGTGACTATCTGCACGCTATTTCAGTCATGGTGTTTTTACACGAATATTAAATTACACTATATATATAACCACTATTATAACTCAAAAGCGGTTTCATTTGTATACATACTGAAACTTTTCCTCTGAAAAAAAAAATCATAATATAGAACAATTAATATAATAAAGAAAATAAAGTTTTAGTCCTCGCTCAGCTGATGTTTACAGTGTGTGCTTGTAGTGTAAATGAGTGATTGGTTTATGTAGATGTGTGCTTTAAATTGCTAATTATGTTATGAAGTGTTTGTGGATAGACATATTGGTGTTGTTTAAAATCTACAGGCACTGGCCTTTAATGTCCCATCAGCATTGAGTGAATTCTGTCCATCAGAGAACAGACTTAATGGTGCACTGCTGACCTACGCTTTTAATGAAGATTCATAGTGGTGATGGATTTCATGTCTGGTACTTCACTAAATATAAATGTTTGGTCAGACAACCTCATCAGAAAGATCAATCTTACGAAGATTTATCTTACAAATATACTAAATAACAAATTTATCGCCAATAATCAGAATCTGCCGATAAAAGCAATTGTCTGCACTATTATTTAGAAACAGACAATGTTCAGAGCTGATTATATCTTGAAAATGTATCTTGTGTAGAATTTAGTGCTGGTGTTAAAGGCGATATAAGGCATCAATGCAATCTTAAAAAGCACCATTAATAGTTCTTTTTGACCAGTAACACTTTAGAATACTGTTCCATGATTAGTAGATTACTACAAAGGAACAAATGACTAAAGCATGTTTAACATTCTAGTAACTACTATTAACTAACAGAAACTCTGATTAATGAATTAGGAAGTAATAGTACTCAGTTGAAAGTGGAAGTTCACTATTAGCTAATCAGTAGCTACTGTTTTTCATACCTCCTGGTGAACTGCTAGGAACTTCTATACAGGTTCAAAATTAATGTGAATAATGCAAAATGTATAATTAAAGACAAATTAATTCAAATGCAGATCGTGGTAATCCACTAGCAATGACTCAAGTATTACCAAATATGTCAGAAGGGGTTACTAATTATTTGGATAAGTATTCTAAACTAAAGCATGATAACGCATGTAAAGCATGCTAACTGCCTAATATTGCCTGAAGTCATTGTAAGCTTTTGAGGTATACAGTATGTAAGGTTTTGCAAAGACTCAATTGTTACTTTCTAAAGGAATTACCAATTATTTGGATCAGTTCTAAAGTGAAGATCATAGTAACCCACTAGCAATGACTCAAGTGTTACCAAATCCATTGAAAAGATTTACTATCCAGAACCTTACAAAAACCTCAAAAGTTTACAAAGACTTCTGTCATTACTAGGGTGTTATCTTGATCTTCACTTTAGTATACTGATCCAAATAAGTATTAATTCCTTTAAATGGATGTAGTAATACTTGAGTCATTAATATCCAGTAATTTACAAAACCCTCAAAAGCTTACAATGATGTCAGTCATTACTAGAGAGCTATCATGTTATTCACTTTAGAATACTGATCCAAATAATTAGTAATTTCTTTATTTACTATTACTTACTGATTCATTAATCAAAGTGTCTTGTTAGTTAATAGTAGAACACTAATATTGCATTACTTGCGTGTTCCTGTGTAGTTATTCATTATGATGGAACAGTATTCTAAAGTTTTACCTAATATGCCTACAAGTTATAGTGGGAATAAACATGACTAAACATCAGAAAGTATGCTGGAAGAACATTTTAATATATATATATATATATATATATATATATATATATATATATACATATATACTATATTGCCAAAAAGTATTGGGCCACCCCCTTCTAATGGACATGTTTGACTACTTTGGTAATTTCTATGACTACAAATGTTAATGTTTAAGCATATAATGATATTCTAGGGAATTGTGTGCTTCTAATTTTATAACAACAGTTTGGACAGTACCCTTTTCTATTCTAACATGACAGTGCCTCTGTATATAAGGCACGGTTGAAAAAGACATGATTGATTCAGTCAGTGTGGAAGAACTTGACTGGTCTGCAGAAAGCCAAGTCCTGATCCCAACTGAACACCTCTGGTGTGACTTTAAATGCAAATGCAAATGCAAAGATGGAAACATAATTAATGTATTTAAAAATTGTATTTCCATCTCTGTTTCCATCTCTCATTATAATTTTTTTTTTTAGACGTTATGACATGAAGCACTTTTAGGTTACATTAAAACATATCTCTACAATGAACCTAACATTTGTTAATGTTTTATTTCAGAAAACTGGGCATTCGCTGTTGATGTTTGTAAAAGGTATGTGAGCAGGAAGCACAACATATATACAAGCCCCGCCCCTGCAGTTCCACCCCAAACATATTGACATTTGAAGGTGTTTGACACTGCTGCCTCTTTGTTTTGGCATCCATGAAGTGAGAAAAGGAGGAGGTCGTTTGGATGATTAACATGAAAAGCGAGCAAGAGAGAGCGTCTGGGGTTAGTGGTAGGTGTTCCTGGGCCCCTCTGGCAGGAGCAGCTGGAGTCTCTAAATTAGTGCTGGGCTTGATTATGCGCCGTTCACCCTCTCCGGCCCCTCCTCTGAGTTTAGCTGCAGGTGAAACTCGCTGCCAGTCGGCCTTCTGCCGCCCCTCTCTCAGGCTTTTGTCCTCCTGCACGTAATTGTAACATGCATGGTGCCGCACAGCAAATGTGCTCAGGGTGATAGTGTGTTTGTGGGTGTGTGTGTGATGCTTTTCATCTGTTGACTGTAGAACCAGCCCATATCTCAAACACACATACACAAACACACTTCCCTCTAGTGGAACTATTAGCCAGCATGGAGTTGCTCAGTGATTCCCAAACATGAATAGGCATCCCCTAAGGGGTACTTAAACAGGTTTCAGGGAAAATCTTGGTTATATTTAAAATAAAAGTTGTTATTTGGTCATCAGTTATTTGAGATTAATGAGATTATTTTATTTATTTTTATTTTTTTTAACATTTCTCTGTTTGTTTAAGCATCTGACCAGCCCCATGCAGCAACTAGCTCCACCAATGGAATGTGTCTAGAATGGGACTGTGTGTTTGGACCGATGACATATGGGATTTTTTTTTTGGGGGGGGGGGGGGGGGGGGGGGGGCGGGGGGGCCTGTCTGAAAACTGACCTTATTTTTGTAATTGCATTTGGTTATGCTGTTGGCACACTTATTAATGATGATAATTGCATGCCAACATACAAAACAAATTTTGTTAAGCATCTCTTGTTGAGCACCATTTTGTCTTAAATTGGTTTTTGATATTGGTGTCGCTGAAGGGATGATAGAGCATCCTTGCCCTGTGGTAATACAGGAGACAAAAATGCTGGGAAACACTGGAGTTGATGTTTGCAGAGAGGGTACCTGTCTTTCTCTCTCTCTGCCATTGTCTCTGTGCTGGGTCTTTGTGCGTGGGATCCTTGGGTGATTTGGGATTTCTCCTGGTTGCAGGCCTGGGGGAGGACCGGTAACTGAGCCACCAGCCGAGGGAGCTGGACCAATTACACTGTTAGGATAAATGTAGCGCCATGCATGGATTGTGGTACTTAACAGGCTGTATGAAGGCATGCTTCACCAGGGTATTTTAAATGGAAGGGAATTTAAAAACAGATTTATGGGGCAGTTAAAAATAGTAAGCGACTGATATCCCTCCCCCATACGTTTGGCTCTTTTCTTTTTCATGAAATGATAGATCTGCAGAAAGAGGGAAAGTTGTCCCCAGCGGAGCAGCCCAACACAAATTGACAATTTCAGTCCTGTAGCATAATATCCTCATTGTCTTTCCTCACTTCATTTCTTCTGTCCTCCTGACCAACAGTGACATATTAAATTAAGCCTTAACTAAATCTGAGTTAATGAATTATTCCAGCACCTATGATGTGATTATTTTAATTAATGGGACAACATACCTGCCGTCACTCTTGTTTGCTAATGAACAGTGCGCTCAGCTCTAATGTCTTTTTCTGACACCGCCCACTACCCCCCTAAATAATGGGAAATTAGTGTTTCTGTGTCTGATAGCCAATTCCCTCCTGTGAAATAAAGCTTTGTGAATCAGTGTTAGCCTTTTCGAGACACACACACTGCTGGAAAAAAGTGGGTTGTACTGTTTTTTAGCTGCATATAATTGGTCGTCAATATCATATCTTCCCCTGCTTCTCCATAGCTCCATAGCTGCACAATTATTCAAACTTTATCAAAAATGAGACAAATCCAAATTCTGCTGTGAAGCAGCTGTAACAAGAAAATAGTATAATTATTCAGCTCAAATCAATTCAGTGTTGGTGCAGTTCAATAAATGTGAAGTTAATCAATTATAAAAAACAAATTGAATTCTACAGAAGACAACAATGTCGTTATTCAGCATTAGTCAGTAGATGTTGATTCAAGTTTAAAAACAGTGTCAATGTTGGAAAATTTGTCAATTGTGAAACTCATTCAATACAGTTAACACTTTCTATGAAGCCCGTATTTATAATACATTATAAGGGTATTCTTAAGGCATTATAATGAATGCATAATGCATTATAAAAAAAAACAACTTATAAAATGAATACTCATAACATCAATTATAATACATTATAGTACTTACGTATTTGTGGTTATAACTTTTAAGAGTGTGATTATTTATGACACACAATGAACACCATATTAAATCTACTTCATTTATAATGAGCTATATCATAGCTGGACATTGTTTATTTAAGATCTGCACAGTATCTTACTACATCTCTTGAGTGCAATGTTTTATATGTGTAAAACTAATTGTATTAGTAGACTTAGGTAGGGTAGGTAGAACATTCACAAAGTTCAAAGTAAATGTG
Organism: Barbus barbus; assembly: GCF_936440315.1. NCBI lineage: Eukaryota > Metazoa > Chordata > Actinopteri > Cypriniformes > Cyprinidae > Barbus > Barbus barbus. The sequence continues at coordinate 7,441,263 of NC_136724.1, forward strand.
TCATATTACACATTCATCTGATCTGATATCTGATCTTATGGCTGTTTGAGAATTTTTTTTATTATTATTGCTTATAAGTGGTCTTTGTCTGCTTTAGTTAAAGTGACATAAGTAAGGTGGCAAGATATGAGATTTATAATACATTATAACTATGAGAAAAATAATCCATTGTAACTTAAGCGGATGGATCGTGTTCATTGTGTGTTATGAATCATTCTACTCTTTAAAGCTATAACCACAAATAAGTAACTATTATAATACATTAAAACTGTTGTTATGAATGTTCATGAGATGATACAACATATTATAAAGTTATTTATAATGCATTCATTATAATGCCTTAAGAATAGCTTTATAATCTATTATAAATACAGGCTTCATAGAAAGTGTTATCAAGCATTTCTTCAAAAGACAATAGTGTCTTCATTCAGCTCAAATCATTTCAAGTTTTGTTCTAATCAGATAGTGTCAGGGAATTCAAATTGATAAACTTATTAGTTTATTGTCTTGTAAGACCCAAAGATATATTAAACAAATTAAGTATAATAAATAAGTAAAGTTAAAAGTATATTAATATCAATTATTTATAATAAATAAATAAAGGATAAAGTGAATGGAGCACAGAGAAGCATAGCCACACTTTTATTTGAAAACTCTTTTTAAAGAATTCTCTGTGGAGAAAATGGAAAGTACAATTCCAGTTTGAAAGCAGTAAAACACTAGGTGTTCACTGTTACTGTTCATATAAGGTATGCGAGCAGGAAGTACAATCTTGTACAAAACCCACCCCTCCAGTGCCACATGTTGACATTTAAGGGTCTTTGCCACTCTATGTGGAAAATGGCAAATGTACAGTTTCAGTTAATTTGCCTCTGTTGTGTCTTACAGTGTATCTGTAACTGACCGGGATCTGTTGAAACATGAACATAAAACTGTCACTCTGCTAAAGAACTTCTTTAACACAGAGACACAATTAAGCAAAGTATACGGCATAAACACAGCCAACTATCAAAGCCAAAAACATCCACCCAGTGCTGATGGTGTCATGACACACCTCTCAAGAACTTCCTTGATCTCTTCTTCACCTCCATGACCACGCACGTGAAAACGGTTGACACGTTGCACCAAGCTAAATTTTACTAGAATTTTGGCCTTAAGACACTTCTTAATAGCAAATCTTCAGATTTCTAATGATTATTAAGATGCAGTCTGTTTTTGCGCTCTTTACTTATAGACAGACATACAGTGGCAGACTGAAAAACCTACTTTCAGTGAGTCCTACTTTTAATCTTTTTTTCTCTCATTTTTTTCTCCAGGTGAGAGTTTTCAGGTAAAAAATTATTAGCTATTTAAATAGCTAAATGTGATCAAATTAATAATTTATGTACATTGTCTAGTAAGACATAAATGGCCATTGATGTTACACAGTCTGCAAATCTCATTTGTGTCATATAGTACAATTTGACAAGTAACAATTGAGTAGAACAGAAATACATTGTACAGCCAGCTCTATACATGTTGTCTAGCTATTTTCTGAAAGAATATCAAAAGAAACTTGGATGTTTGTCTAGTTTTAGTTTTCATAATGTGTGTGTGTAAACAGATCCTGTCTCTGATTCAAACATACACATTACACAACTCACATGATTCTTACATCACACACTCGACCACAAGAAAACACCTAGTTCCCCATGTTCATCCCTGTGCATTCATGCGTTCAGACTGAGCCCTGTAGATCTGTACTTGGTCTGTGGTCTTTGTCAGACAGTAACAGACAGTTGCAGTAAAAGCGGCTGTGTTTGATATTTAAAGTTCAGGCTCCCCTGACGCTGAAGGCCAGACTAGAGGACTGACATGCTATAATTTTCTCTGCCATCTCTTTCACTGAGAGACGGGAACATTACACTGTACTGTATAATACACTGCAAAAGAACCCAAACTCTTTTTTCTATAGGACTCTAGCTTCATCTGCCCCACCTTGTAGTATGTAAAAAAATTGTTCACAACACAATGGCTCATAACTATTAAAAAGACACTTTCACATATAGAGACATATAATACACTGGCAGGGTTCATCTGAAATTATTTCATGTTTCTGTTTTCTGTTGCCAGCATTTATGTCCTGTATATGCAAAAGACTTTAATGATAATATAGGACACCTGCTCTTTCAACTTTCAACTGAAGCTACTTTTCATATTGCCTTTTCTTTTGTTTTTGTTTTTTGGATTTGCCCCCAGGAGGTGATTGGTCCAAACAAGAATTTATTGTGGTAAGGTTTATTGATTTGGACCACACTCAATAGGGTTCTTCTCAGAGCTGTAAATTACCATCCGTAGGCTAGAATGGTTCTGGCTGTAAGGTCTGGTTCTATTGCATTTCTATCTAAAGCAGGATAGAGAGTTTAGAGATTGCAAGAAGAGTGTATCCAGTTGTGTGTGTTACTAAAATGTAGCAAACTAAGCTACTGCAGAATTATGATACAGAATAAGTAGCTAATTGAAATCTGTCCTAAATAAGCTACACTATACAAACTGCATGGAGAATGTGGAATTATTTTATTTTTCACACACATATACATATAATTGTGCTCATAAGTTTACATACCCCTTGCAAAATATTAATAATTGAAACAAAATAAGAGGGATCATGAAAATTGCATGTTATTTTTATTTTAGTACTGTCCTGAATAAGCTATTTCACATAACAAATGTTTACATATACTCATAACTGAATTTATAAAAATGACCCCATACAAAAGTTTACATACCCTTGAATCTTAATACTGTGTCATTTGCTGGTTGATCCACGACTGTCTTTCTGTTTTGTTCATAGTCCCTTGTTGGTCCTGAGCAGTTCAACTGCCTGCTGTTCTTCAGAAGAATATTCCAGCTCCTTCACATTCTTTGGTTTTCCAGTATCTTCTGCATATTTGTTCAAATGTTTTCACCTTTTGTAATAGTTGTGTATGAGTCCCTCAATTGTCCTCAGTGTGAAAATATGGATCTCAAAATCATAGCCACTTTTGGAAAGGGTTCAAATATGCAGAAGACGCTGTAAAACCAAAGAATGTGCAGGAGCTGGAGGATTTTTCTAAAAAAACTGCAGGCAGTTGAACTGCTCAGGACCAACAAGGGACTCTTGTTGAACAACTATCACAAAATATAAAAACAGTTGTGGATCATCCAGGAAATGACATATAGTAAACTTTTGAATGGGGTCATTTTTATAAATTCAGTTATTATTTTGTCTTGTGGAGTATATGTAAACATCTGTTATGTGAAATAGCTTATTCAGGATAGTACTAAATAAAAAAATTACGTGCAATTTTCATGATCCCTCTTATTTTGTTTCAATTATTAACATTTTGCACATTCTGCAAGGGTGTATATACAGTACTGCATATGTATATGAAATGCAATATTACCAAAAGTGTCACTATTTGCTTTAATTTTATTATTATTTATGTATTATATTTATATATATTTAATATATTTAACAGACTTACTGTTGTGACACTTTTGGTGATTTTGCATTCCATTATTCCACAAAAAAAAATTATAAATATTCGATCTTTTAAAATATTAACAGTCTCAGATTTTCTCTTCTCATTCCCAGGTAGCATGTCATGGGCCATATAGTGAATATTACTGCACAAGAGAGAGAAGGACAGTGAAAGTACAAGATATATTGATATGACAGACTGCATGATCAGGACTGCTGTGGCTCCTGTTCTGGCCTGGAGCCGTGTGACACTGATCTGATCTAGTTAAACAACAGCTGTTTATGATTTCAAGGGAAATCAGAGGAAAGATTCTCTCTGGAGACACTGCTCTGTGCCAGACACTCCTCCTTTTCATAAATCAAATACCTGTACAGAAGCCTGTGGGTGTCAACTGATTCCAAAACTAACCAAATCAGCCATTCATTGTATCAGAGCCTCAATAACAGCTTGTCATTGCATTTCAAAAGTGAGAAAATCTGGTTAAGAGTTTGAAAAGAACTGACCTTGAGAAGGTTAACAGTTTGATTGGCACCAACTGTTGTAGGACGTCATACAAAATCAGTGGTCAGGTAAGAAAAGGTGAAACAAAAATAAAGCAGGAAACAACACAAATCAGGTTATGTCAGGTTTGTAGTCCTGCCATGGATTGAAATGATTAGTGAGCTGTTCTATGAGGTTGGGGCTTGTGAATGTTTGCTGTGAGGTCGTTCAGATTCAGGAGTGGGCGGTGTTCTTCAGCCATGTGGACCATGACTATAAATCCCACTGAAATGATGCAATGGGGCAAATTATAGGAGCTGAAGTAATCAGTAAAGTTGGCGTTCATGATGCTGTAAATTCTTTTAGATTCCACTTTGCCAATACATGATATATATTTGTGTGCCAGGCTAGCATATGCTGAATTTGACCAGTAATAACTCAATGAGCTTGTTACTATGTACATGTTTTGGCTTTACATTATAAATTGGTGTTTCTTCAGCTATCAGAAAATTTTGAAATTAAACTCCCTATAACTTTTCAAAAATCCAAAACATAGTTTGTCTTACTAACAGAGTCAAACAATGAAGATACATGAATCACTGGACAATTCTGTCTTTATCTCTCTCAGTCCCTCTGAGGGCCGTCATGAATAAATGCAATCTGCATTTAGTTCAGGACATTTACATTTTGGAGGAAAAAAATGTAAGAACATACTCTTTACTGAAGAGAGCTCACTCTGAAAAATAACGTTAAAAACAGTTGAGAGTGCAAGAAATCGAGAGAGAGAGAGCCTTTCCTGTCTGCATAGTCATCACGTGTTCCAGGCAACGCAAGGAAACACATGTCTCTGTTTAATTATGGTTATATGACCATCATAAACAGACTGATGTTATGAAGGGAGATCCTTTATGGGAGTGTAGAAAACCAAACTCACTCTTTGAAGTGTGAAATGCTCTCTGCTTAGAGCCGTAAAACCGCTGAGCTAAACACACTCAAATGATATTTACTTTTTCCATGGAGCACCTGAGTTTGATGTCCAACTTTATTGTGCTAGTAGAGGCATTAATTGGTTATTTTAAAAAGATTATACAGCCCAACATAAGCATTTTATATACTGAAATGCACATTGGCAGCACATGTATGGAGGCTTGATGTATGGTGACAAGGTGTAAGTCATTTTCTAAAGCAAACACAGACGCGGTGGCTTTACTGGGCCGATTACCTGAACCACAGGGAGGCACTTGTAAAAACCTGAGATTGCTGATGCTTTCTCCTGTCAACAAACAACTAATTTATTACACCAAGGATAATCACAACAATAACAAAAAAAAACATCAATAAACAAAACATTTCATCTACACAAAGCAAATCTCCATAGCCTAGCACTGCAGATTTTTGCTCGATAATATTAGGAAAGTCATACATTACCTACAGTATTTGGTTGTGCTGTGCTGCTCCTGCTCTTGTCATCTCAAAGGTGACTACAGCAATAGTTTACTAGCTGGCCTTCCAACTATCACCATCCAGTACTTACAGACAAACCAGAAAGCAGCATGCTGAGTGGAATTTATATATATATATTCCCAATTTAAATTGACAAGTTATTATGATAACCAAGATTAGTTGTTCCCCCTGCTCTAAAGTGTGCCCAAAATAAATGATTCCTCATTCACTGAAACTATACCCAATATACGCACACTTGTGCCTCCAGATCAGTTTATTTTTATTTTAATGCACCAACTTTTAAACAGCCTACAGTTAATGAAGTAAATAACTTGACAAAATAATTGTTTATCGTGACTATTATTAACAAATCTAATTATTTATTGAGTGTTGGTTCCGTTTCAAGTTGTGCCTAACAACATCCCTTAACCGTGGTAAAACCACTGTAAAGCACAACCTCCCGTGGCTTATTGCTTTAATTTACTATCCACAGACTCTCTCTTGTTAGTTTACACCGTGATTGTATCCCTGGAGGCTAGTAAAGTCAAGTAAACAGCCTACTTCACATGATTGTGGTTGGATACATTGAACTCGCAGTTCTCCTCACGCACACAGGAAGTATCACACTCATCCAAGACTGTATCTGCTGGCTAAAGGGCTTCTATGGTGACTTAAAGAGTCAGAGATATGTAGATTTGTTAGTGTCTCTCAACAATACCACATGCTTTATGCTAGCAGAGTGTAGATCGGTCACTAGACCCATTCATTCATCAGATGTCTCCATTCACAGAGATGTCTTCCAGTGGGCAACACAATGCTTCAGCAGGCAAACACACTCGAGTCTGAAGCCCCTGGGGAAAAAACACATTCAAACATACACACAAAAATGCTTTTTTTAAAATGTAATCACATCATGTCGTTCCAAACCTGTATGGTGTTATCGCAAAGTATGTCAACTCGACAATTTTGTACTCTGCATGACTCCATTTCAGAGCTTCGGCACAGGGGAATATTATCTGTGAATAATGACTTACATTTCAGATTATAGGCTACTTGTATGACGCTTTTTGTCATTTTGGAACTTAACAGACCAAGTCCTTATTTGACTTTTCATTAAACAGAAAGTAGTAGCCAATACAATATTGAAAATGTATCCTTCTACGCAGGACCATGCACAGACCTTTTGAGGGGCATGTGCTGTAACTGAACCCCCCCACCACCTTTATTTATTTAATTTTGTCACTTCTTAATGATAAATTAAATAACTGAGAAGAGAATTGAGAAGAGGGGAAGGTTAAGCAATGAGTCAAGTATTTTTGGCAAACTATTTTGAAATATAATTTAAATAATTGTCCAACACACTTCCAGTAAAAATAGGAGATTATAAGAAACTATAGCCATACTGCTACTATAGCATATCCAACATGTATGTGCCTACCTGGCAAAAAATGTATACTGTGTGGAGGACCAGGGATGTTGGTCTCTTGAAGGTCTCTTATTCGCTACACTTTCCCAAGGCAGCAATAAAAAAATTAACGAAATATTGTGAAAAGTACCGTTGCAGTGAACAGTTTGAATCAAAGGTGGCTGTAAAAATAAATCTGTATCATTAATCTTTTTGATCTTTTATTTAAAAAAATTACAAAAATGTAACCTTTCATTGGAGAATAAGAAATTAAAATGGGACAGAAATCTCATTATGAAATAAATGTTCCTCTTCAAGAACTCAAGCTGCGTCCAGAGACGCTTTGGGGAACGCCTTCAGCGTGACCGGCTCTGAATGCAAATGAAATCTGTCCAATGGATGGCGGGATGTCACAGGCGAGGTGACGTAATGACCAGCTGGCATAAAAGCACGTGCGGTAAAACCGGCGTCAGCTTTTTTCTTTCAGCTAGCGCTCTGGATCTCCGTGAGTATTTAGTGTTATCTGTCTGTTACTAACATGGGAGCAAAGCGCAACACGGGTGGTGTGTTCCTCCCTACAAAGGTTTTTTGTGTGCGGGGGATACACACGGCTTGTGTGTGCTTTGCTTGGGAGCAAGACATGCGGAGGCGGCATGGGAGCCTTCCTCTGCGCGTGCTTTGCTCCCGAAAGTCCCTCCTCTCCGGAGGGGAGTTCTTTCTTTGGCGTTCCTCACGGCGCTGGCCCTGCTTCCGCTGAGGTGGAGCGGAGGCGGAGCTCGTGGGGTTCGCGGCAGGATCTGATGGAGGGATCGGAGACGAGCGAGTCTCTATCTCCATCCTCACCTGTCAGATCCCAGCGGCCTCTGCGTTTCTCTTGTCTTCCTCCGAGGAGGTTGACACGGGAGGCGCCAAGCATGTTGCACTCCCTCTTTCACCCCAATATGAGGAGCTTGTGGAGTGTCATGTCAAACCGCAGAGAGGGTTATATGAGCGTTTTCTGCGGTTTCAGACTCACCTCCACATCGGAGCCTGCCTTTTTTCCCCGACCTCCACACTGAGGTGTCGAGGTCGTAGGGAAAACATTTCGGCCCGCCTCTTCGTCCCCTCATTCGATTACTACGGTAATGTGATGGGGACGAGTGAGCGCGGTTACAGAGCAATGCCGCATGTGGAACAAACGCTTGCGAGCTATCTGTCCCCTGATGCTGCGTCGTCTCTGAAGAGCACACATCTCAGTCTCTTCCGCCCGGAACCGTAGTGGAGCGGAGATGCTCGCCACCCCTTCAGGGGTCTCTGGAGAAACTAGTTCGGCTGTTCCCTGCTGGTGTGCCGTTCCAGGGCACTAGCCATTCTGATTACACCAGAGGCCAGTCTCGAGAGACTGGTTCCCTTAGTAGACTATTTTGCAGCGTGGAACTACTGCCAAATGTGTCTCAGTGGGTCCTGCGCACTGTAGAGAGAGGCAACAGAATCCAGTTCGGTTCTCGTCCGCCTCAATTCAACGGGGTGAATTCCACGTTAGTGGAACCGAGCAGGCTCTGGTAATGGAACAAGAGGTAGATACTCTCTTAAGGTAGGAGGCCATCAAGGTGGTCCTCCTCACGAAAGAGAGTCCAGGTTCTACAGCTGGTACTTCATAGTTCCAAGAAGGATGGAGGATTGCGTTCCATTTTAGATCTGCATCAATTGAGCCGCTCAGTCAGCTGACTGAAGTTCAAGATGCTCAGGTAAGTGTCTCAGATCAAGTCCGAGGTCTGGTTTGTCACGTAGATCTAAAAGACGCATACTTCCACGTCTCCACCCTTCCCACTCACAGGAAGTTCCTGAGGTTTGCTTTCGGGGGCAAAGCTTACCAATATCAGGTACTTCCCTTCGGCCTAGCACTCTCACCCCGCACTTTTACGAGTATGTGGATGCCGCGTTAGCTCCGCTGCGGCTACGGGGAGTCCGCATACTCAATTACATCGACGATTGGTTGATTCTCGCTCAATCAGAGGAGGACGGCTCAACATTGAGATGTTGTTCTCGCTCACTTAAAAGTGTTGGGATTAAGACTGAACCCCAAGAAAAGTGTGCTTTCTCCATTACAGAGAACCACTTATCTGGGGGTGGTGTGGGATTCGACCACGGTGCAGGCACGTATGTCTCCTGCTCGGATCGAGTCAATCCTCACGAAAGTCAGGAGGGTGAAAGAAGGCCAGTCACTCACTGTCAAGCAGATCCATATACTGCTGGGTCTGGTGGCAGCTGCTTCCAACGTGATACCTATTGGCCTGCTGTACATGAGACCCCTACAGTGGTGGCTCAAGACCAAGGGGTTCTCCCCGAGGGGAAACCCGCTTTGCATGATCACGGTCACGCAGCGATGCCTACGTGCCTTAGATATGTGGAGACAACCTTGGCTCTTGTCCCAGGGCCCGGTGCTGGGAGCTCCGTGTCGCAGTGTATACTAGCGATGGACACATCCCTCACCGGTTGGGGAGCGGTCATGAGTGGCCACCCTGCCCACGGTCTGTGGAGGGGTCATCATCTTGCTTGGCACTTGCTACAGGCTCGAGATGCTGGCCGTGTTTCAGGCTCTGAAATACTTTCTCCCAGACCTAAGAGGTTGCCATGTGTTAGTTCGCACCGACAACACATCGGTGGTCTCTTATATCAACCACCAAGGAGGTCTGCGGCGCGCCCCCTGTACAGGCTGGCGCAGCAGATCCTTGTGTGGGCTATGAGGCCGAGCTCTCCTTGTTGGTCGAGCTGGCATTGCTCCCCTCAACTTTGAGGGTCACCTTTGAGCATGCTGCTCCCTTCTGAGCGTCTGAGTTCCCTCTCATGCTGAGAGTTAAGTTCTCCGCTCTCCAGCTCTGCCTTGGTAGAGCTAGCATTGCTCCCCTCACTATAGCGGGTCACCTATGAGCATGCTGCTCCCTCCCGGCTCTCCTGTTGGTCGAGCTGGCATTGTTCCCCTCAACTTAGAAGGTCAGAGTTTGCTAATTGAGTTAGCATCTCAATGTGGGAGCAGACACCCTGTCGAGACAGGGACTCTTGCCTGGAGAATGGATGCTTCACACCGAGGTGTTGAAGCAGAACTGGAGAGTGTTTGGCCAGGCTCAGGTGGACCTCTTCGCTACTCAGGAGACAGCGCAATGTCCCCTCTGGTACTCTCTACTTCAACTAGCTCTGTTGGGGCTGGATGCCTTGGTACAGACGTGGCCGAGGCTTCGTCTGTACGTCTTTCCCCCGATTGCTCTGCTCCCCGGAGTTCTGGAGAGAGTGCGCCAGGACGGAGTCCGGCTGCTACTAGTAGCCCCGTTCTGGCCAGGCCGATTATGGTTCTCGGACCTGATTTCCCTCCTCGACGGCTCTCCATGGGAGATTCCAGTCAGGAGGAATATCCTCTCACAGGCAGGAGGCACCCTTGTGCACCCCCGCCCGGAGTTGTGGAGGCTGTGGCCCCTGGGGGGGCACAGCTCATAGCTTCCGGTCTCTCAACCGAGGTTGTTGAGACCATCCTCCAATCCAGAGCTCCCTCAACGAGGAGACTGTACGCCCCCCTGAAGTGCTACACTCATGGTGCGAAGATCGCAAGCTCGACCCAGTTTACTGCCCGGTTGCTACAGTGCTGGACTTCCTGCAGGCTCGACTCTCTGCAGGGTTAACCCACTCCACTTTGAAGGTTTATGTGGCAGCGATTCGGCCTACCACGCCCCTCTTGGTGGACAGTCAGTGGGCAGACACTCCTAGTACACGTTTCCTCCGTGGTGCACTGAGGCTAAGGCCTCCAGTACGGTCCCGGGTCCCCCCTTGGTACTTGGCTGTGGTATTGATGCTCTCTGTAGGCCTCCTTTCGAGCCTATTGAGGAGATCTCAGATCGCCCTCAAGACCGTGTTTCTTCTGCCGATTTCATCTCTGAAGAGAGTTGGGGATTTGCAGCCCTATCAGTGGCCCCTTCTCTCTTGGACTTTTTGAAGTTCCTTCGGTCACGCCACAGCCTGTCGTACTGCAGGCCTTTAGTCCTCCTCCCTTTCGGGAGCCTGACCAGCTAAAGCTTAACTGTATGTGTCCAGTGCGAGCAATTTAGAAGCTGACGCTGGTTTCACTGGACGTGTTTTTATGCTAGCTGGTCATTACGTCACCTCGCCCGTGACATCCCGCCATCCATTGGACAAATTTAATTTGTATTCAGAGCCGGTCACGCTGAAGGCGTTCCCCAAAGCGTCTCTGAACGCAGCATCTCGTTCCTTTGAGGAACTGGGGTTACATACGTAACCTAAGACGTTTTTCTCTAATACACATTGGCCACAGTTAATCATACCTTTTATTCAATACTTTTTGCAACCTCCTTTTGCCAAGATAACAGCTCTGAATCTTCACCTATAATACCTGATAAGTTTGGAGAACATCTGACAAGAGATCAGAGACCATTCCTTCATCCAGAATCACTTCAGACCCTTCAGATTCACAGCTCCATGTTGGTGCTTCTTCTCGTCAGTTCACCCCACTCATTTTCTATAAGGTTCAGGTCAGAGGACTGGAATGGCCATGGCAGAAGCTTGGTCTTGGTTTTCATATTCTGACCCATTTTTGTTTTGATGTTTATTTGTAGATCATTGTCCTATTGGAAGACCCAACCACGACCCATTATAAGATTTCTAGCATGAACAGTCAGTTTTTAGTATTTAATTGAATCCATGATGCCATGTATCTAAGATGTCCAGGACCTCCGGCAGAAAAATAGGCCCACAACATTAAAGATACAGCAGTATATTCCATTGTACACATAGGGTACTTTTTATCCCTGTGTGCACCGAACCTATCTTGAGTGTTTGCTGCTAAAAAGCTTTTTTTATTTTAGTTTCATCTGACCGTAGAAGCCAGTGCCATTTGAAGTTGCAGTCATGTCTGACAACAGAATATGCTGGAGTTTTTTTGGATAAGCGAGGAGAATTTTTCTTGAAACCCATTTGAACAACATGTGGTGATGTTTGGGGGTTGTTGTTTTTTTTAGGCTTTCTGACCCCAAGACTCAACTAATCTCTGCAATTCTCCAGCTGTGATACTTGGAGAGTCTTTAGCCAATCAAACTCTCCTCCTCACTGTGCATTAGGATGATATAGACACACGTCACCTTCCAGACAGATTTGTAATATCTTTAGTTGATTGGAACTTCTTAATTATTGCCCTGATGGTGGAAATGGGGATTTTTAATGCTGAAGCTCTTTTCTTACAGCCACTTTCTAATTTGTGAAGTTCAACAATCTTTTGCTGCACAACAGAAATATATTATTTGGTTTTACTCCTTGTGATCAATGATTAAGGGAATTTGGCCTTTGTGTTCCTCATATTTGTAATCCTGTGAAACAGGAAGCCAAGGCTGGACGATTTCATGTTCCCAGTCAGCCTGGTGTGATAAAAAATGCAAATATGGATGGTAATATACTTCTGAGATATTTTAATCATAAGAGTTTCTAGGGGTACCAATAATTGTGGCCATTGTGTACTAGAGAAAAATATGTATTCCCTAATGTGATTTTCCCCCACTTTCACTTTTTTTTTTTTTTACTTCAATTAAAGTTTTTTTTTTATTTATTTATTTCATGAAAGATCAAATGGATAAACAATGCAGACTTATTTTCAAAGCCGCCTTTGATCCTATTTACCAAGGGTATGAATCATTTTGAGCAAAATATATGTATGTATGTATACATGTATTTTTTAAAAATCACCCCACACCCCTCTCTGAACACCTCTCCACAGCAACCCTCCTCTCCCCCACACCTACAATTCAAATTAACGAAGAAGATGTGTGCCAGGTCTTCAGAAAGAACAAAAGAAGGAAAGCACCAGGCCCAGACGGTGTGTCACCAGCCTGTCTGAAATCCTGTGCTGATCAGCTGGCCCCCATCTTCACACAGATCTTCAACAGATCACTTGAGCTGTGTGAAGTCCCCTCATGCTTCAAACGCTCCACCATCATCCCCGTCCCAAAGAAACCCAAAATTACTGGACTTAATGACTACAGACCTGTGGCTCTAACGTCTGTAGCCATGAAATCATTTGAAAGACTGGTTTTGGCTTATCTGAAGGACATCACTGGACCCCCTGCAGTTTGCCTACAGAGCAAACAGGTCTGTGGATGATGCAGTCAACATGGGACTGCACTTCATCCTGCAGCATCTGGACAGGCAGGGACTTATGTGAGGATCCTGTTTGTGGACTTCAGCTCCGCTTTTAACACTATCATCACGGAAACCCTTCAGAATAAACTAACCCAGCTCTCCGTCACCACCTCCGTCTGTCAGTGGATCAACAGCTTCCTGAAAGACAGACAGCAGTTAGTAAAGCTTGGTAAATTCACATCCAGCACTCGAACCATCAGCACTGGAGCTCCTCAGGGCTGCGTACTCTCCCCACTGCTCTTCTCTCTGTACACCAACGACTGCACATCTAATGACCCCTCTGTCAATCTCCTGAAGTTTGCAGATGACACCACACTGATCGGCCTCATCCAGGACGGTGACGAGTCTGCTTACAGACAGGAGTTTAAGGAGCTGGCTGTATGGTGCAGTCTTAACAAGCTGGAGCTTAACACGCTAAAAACTGTGGAGCTGATTGTTGACTTCAGGAGAAACCCCCCTGCTCTCCCCCCACTCACCATCATGAACAGCACTGTGACTGCAGTGGAGTCATTCAGATTCCTGGGCACCACCATCTCCCAGGACCTGAAGTGGGATATTCACATAGACTCCATTGTCAGAAAGGCCCAGCAGAGGTAGTACTTTCTTCTCCAGCTGAGGAAGTTCAACCAGCCACAGGAATTACTGAAACAGTTCTACTCCGCCATCATTGAATCTATCCTCTGCACCTCAATAACTGTCTGGTTCAGCTCAGCTACCAAATCTGACCTCAGAAGACTACGGAGGGTAGTCCAGACTGCTGAGCGAATCATTGGTGCAACCCTCCCCACTCTCCAAGAACTGTACTCATCCAGAGTGATCAAAAGGGCTGGTAAAATCACTCTGGACCCCTCACACCCAGCACACTCCCTCTTTGAACTGTTACCGTCTGGTCGACGCTACAGAGCTCTGAGCACCAGAACGACCAGACATAGTTTCTGGTTTCTAGTTTCATAGTTTTCTTCCCTCAGGCAATCCATCTCATGAACACTCAAGAATAAATGTGGAACACACAACTATAATACATTATCCATTCACCACACTCACTTATTTTATTTTTATTTTCTCATTTCTAATTTGCACATACTTGACCTGTACATACATAGTTGTCTATATTCTATATTGTGTTTTTGCTGCTTTGTACATTGCCTATTTGGTCATTTGTATATTATTCTTTTATTATCTGTGTCCTGTCCTGTTGCTGTCTTTCTGTTGCACTGTGGAGCTTCTGTCACTACAACAAATTCCTTGTATGTGTAAACATACTTGGCCAATAAAGCTCATTCTGATTCTGATTCTGATATATGTACACATATATATAATAATATATATATATATATATAAATATATATATATATATATATATATATATATATATATATATATATGGAAAGGGAAGTGGTGTGTGGCCAAATATGGTGACCCATACTCGGAATTTGTGCTCTGCATTTAACGCATCCAAGTGTACACACAGTAGTGAACATACACCCGGAGCAGTGGGCAGCCATTGCTGCAGCGCCCGGGAAGCAGATGGGGGTTCGGTGCCTTGCTCAAGGGTCTCACCTCAGTCGTGGTATTGAGGTTGGAGAGAGTGTTGGTTATTTACTCCCCCCACCTACAATCCCTGTTGGACCTGAGGCTCGAACCCACGACCTTCGGGTTACAAGTCCAACTCTCTATCCACGACTGCCCTTAACATATACACTATACAGAATATTACGTTCTGCATAATAAAATATAAAGATTTCACAGTGATCTGATTCTGTAATGTTTTGTTTCTTACAAAAACAATACTTAAAACCATGTTTTACTATGTTTATGTGAAGACGAGCTAGATTAAGAAATTAGCTAGGTAGCGAGTATGTGCATATTAACAGCGTAAACATGAACCATGTGACCATATAATATGATTAAATGTTAATAAATAAATGATAAGTGAAAGAAATAAATCATAAATCAAAGAAGAAATATTTTTTCGAAATATATTTTACCTAGGTGACAAGGATCACTCAGTCGCTTTCGTGTCAAACTCAAATGCAGTTAATTTACAGGGTTTTTGACCAGCGAATGTGTGCAAATGTGTTTTGTCCGTCATTAAAATGGTGGCATCGCATTATGCTTTCATCAACAGGTTACAAAGTTTGTTGTAGCTATATGGGCGCTCAGTTTTTGCTGTTATAAAACACATTTGGACAAAATCAAATTTTAGTAATGCCCCTGTATGCACAGGCTAAGTGCATTGGCTATGACTAGATGTCAAATGCATCTCAAATACATAAAATATGAGCCTTTATAGACATAGTGTTCCAACTTGTGTAAAGAAAACGCTGTACTTATTCAAACAACAAGATCTGTAATTTTCATTCATCTAATGCTTTTATCTGGATGTACCTGCATCGCTAAGCATAGTATGTTTTAGATGTTAATCTCACCGCAAATTGTCAGGTCATGACGTTACATCATAAAACCCAAATCTAAAGGCTGGCATAGACAGGATCCATATTTCTGCTCCTGTGCGTGGTCATCAGATGGCCTCCACCTCAGCGGGCGTCAGCTCTAGTCTGCCCATCCATCACCTCCCACCCTGCATTAAAATTTAATTCTGGTTACTGAGTGAGGCCATTGAAACTTTTATCTCAACCCTTCTTTATCTTCTCTTCATTAAGTTCTCATGCCGTAATAGCCCGAGAGCTCTGCGGCTAAGGATGATGTTTTGAATAATGAAGACTCATTATTCCTGCACAGAATGCTTGTTAATTCAAATGATGATATTAAAACTATAGTAGCCTTTAGCAGTGGGGTGATTTCTAGCATACTTTATCATGTATCAATATATACTCTGTTTGTCAAAACTGCCCTGGGCGGGACGTGACATTCTCACAGAGGACTGGAGCGCTTCACAGGCCCCGGAATACTCCAAGGTGACAACTCTCTGAGTCCGAGCCCTCAGGAAACGGGAACGTGGGGACAGAACCCGACTTCAAGTGCCATCAAACACACACATATACACATAGCGACACATTCTTCATCTCTGTCTCTGTCTTTTGATGTCGTGGACACATGCTCATGCATAGTAAATCCATACACACACAACCGCGCCATAACGTGTATATGCTTGATTGTGCACATTAACCTTTACAGATCATCTCTTTTTCTTTTTCTTATTTGCATTTTAGTTGGAGATGTTTTAGTTGGATGGTTATCATTTTTTCTTTTTCTTTTTTTTTTAGGAATGAGTGAGTTTTATGTATATGAATTTTAGAATTTCAGTTCATAAGTTAGAATTCAACTTGAATTGGCCACATGCCTCACAGGATGTTCAATTAGAATTTAAATTAAAATGACAGGAAGAGATATTTAAAGAACTACAAACAGACACAAATGTTTTGTGACAAAACTAAATAATTGCATCATTCATTTTCTTGACTTATGCAAAAACATTGTGTGAAGTGGAACATTCTTCCATCACAGTGCATAAAAATAATAATTTATTATATATATATATATATATATATATATATATATAAAGTGTAATATGATTTATATAAATGATATATATTTGAATATTATATAAATGATATGTATTTTTTCTGTGTGAATTCTAGTTCAATTAAAATGACAGTTCTGCATTCAGCTGGCTGCCTCAATTCAAATTCATTAATTAAATTGAAATTTAAAGGGCACTCTGAATGGTGCACATTTCTGTTGTGAATATTAAATATTTCATTGGTAGGTCTGTTCTAATGAAAAATAGCTATGCTGTTATAAGCAAGTACCTGACTCCCACAATGCACTGCTGCCCCTCAGGCTGGGTCACAGGAACTGCTGCTTTGGGTTTCAGGGCCAAAAGAGGAAGCAAGACCCAGCATGCCACATGAACATTGTAATGATCATATTCATCTGCTCCACCTTCCCATACAAAGAACTTGGTCTTTTGTTTAACAGGCCAAAAACTGCAAAAGTGATATACTGAAAGATTAGCCATAATGCATTTGTCTAGTAAAGTATACATAGTCAATTTAAATCAGGTGACTAATTTATCTCAATATGAATGAGAGTTCCTGAAATACTGGAATGTAAGCCAGTGCAACTCAGTTCTGATGTTCTGGCTTGATTCCCCATGGCCCATCCAGTGTCTGCTGAAAAGTCCAATAGAGTGAATTATCTGGGGTGGCAGATATCCAACACAAACCTTGCCGCCAGACACATACACACACTGTACTTGCACAGCCTGGTGAAAAGTACCACACTACACACATGCCCACAAACAAACAGAATGTACAGCTAACCAAAACCACAGCTTGTCCAATGCATCGCATGCATGTTGTCTTGTTGTTTTATACTCACTTAATTGGCAAGTGTGCGTATTTCTGAGAACTTTCTTTTGGTTGTAATTTAGTTGGCAAACTCATTTATATTGAACTGCTTAAGATTTGTTTGATTGAATAAGGGCATTTGAAATTTCATTTGAAAGCCGCAGTTGTAAATGATTGCAATGGCAATTCCCACAGTGATGTACTGATTAACCTGGTTTGTTATGGTGTCTGAGATTGGTTGACATGAAAAGCTTTTATGTGAACATTCCAAACAAACTCTCGTTTTCCAAATTAACATTTCAAGTAAACTCTATCTTTTTAAGTAAATTATCAATAATTTCATGTAGCAATTATGTATAAAAAAAAAAATTCTGAATGTACTTTGAATTTAATGAATGAAGGTACTTTGCTTATAATTTGCCTGTGATGTGAACTTATTCATTGTGAAATTTTTTACTTTTATTGTTATTATTACTATAACTATTTGTATTATTTAAAAAAGGTTTCAAATCCCCATCAAAGGTTAAAGAAAGACACATGTATGCACACACACACACACACACGCACACTAATACACACCCTAAAAAATCAAATATCTTTGATTTAAAGAGCATGGAGGTGGGTGCTCTACCTGATAATGGGTTTTGTGGACCCCTGCAGGCATGAACCGTTGGCAGAACCTGAATGCTGTGGAGGGATCAATGGAAGAATGAAAGAGGGAGAATGAACATCAGCAGATGTATAAAGAAGCAGAAATCCTGTGGCATCAATCTTTGGGAAGAGGTGAAGAGCCAGGCTCAGGAAGTAATCTGTTGTTAAGACACAAGGCTGCTGTAAGGTTTCCCATCAGCGTGTGGATTATGACAGCGGAATTGTCATTTACATCAGCTCGTACTTTTATGCGTCAGTGGCGCGGCGGTTAATAGCATTTAGCAAACAATGAGCTTGGCGCATCATCTCAATCTCGGCAGTCAAATCCACAAGTTGGAGAGCGCTGAGCTCTTGTTGATGTTTACGCAGACAATAGCTGTTGTTGTGGCCTTGTAACGGAGCTAATTCCTCCTATCTCTGCGCTCCATGCGCCTGCCATGGCTGTCACTCTGTGCATATCTTTCTCGATGTATCAACTCCCACCATTGTTTTTGTGCGGTGGCTTCAATAATCCTATGTAACGCCTGTGTATTCTGTTTTCCAGGACTGCATGAGTACCATGACCAGACTCAGTCCTCGAACAGACTGGAGACGTCTACAACGTGTGCTCTGTCTAAAGGCAGGCTAAGCTGGCATGGTTAAAACCCTTGTTTTTATTCATCAAGATTTTAGTCGGGTCTTCCTGGAAGCGCAGGGACAAAAACACGCCTCACCTTAGAGGAAAATGTGGCGTTAATCTAGTTACTGTAAAGCGTGACATTTAAAATGGACAGCTATATTTGTGACATCTGTCTGAACCTTTAATTATAACTACAACGTGTCTGAAATGGCTTGCTGAGCTCTTCCTTATTAACAGGAAGTGTCCCATGAGGATCCGTAGAGATAAATTGCTTCTTAAAGTTGCTGTGAACCTTCAGAGGACTCAACTGTGCATAGACGTTGCTTTTAAGTGCAGTGAGCCAACTTATGTTCACGCAAACAATGCCTCCTGAGACTCTAGATGCCAAATGCTGCTGCAGCACCCACTCAACATCTGACAGGGAAATGAGGCTCCTTCATAGTGCACTAGCAGTCACCGGCGAGGCAGTTGTGGCCTGCAGCTACAGCCTGCCGGAGGGCGGCAGGTGTGTGTGGCTGGGCCTGTGATGAATTGACAGAAAGCAGCAGAAGAAAGCAGGCGGTAGATGGGATGAGATGACTCTCTGACATAAACGGCCGACATCACAATATGAGTTATGCTCGACTGTAATGAGCAAAGGCATGTGAACATGGCTCTGCAGAAACACGCTTAAACTCTTTGCTATCAATCACACACAGATGGGCTCTCTTTTGCACCTTTGATTCCATTTCAAACACCCTTTCTTTCTTTTCGAGCTTAATTTGCATTCAATTTGTTTCAACAATCAAGACTATGAGAATAACATGATTGCTAGGGCACCGGTGGTTTCATGAACCAGCGCACTAGAGTTAAACAATAGCTAGGCACAGCACTGCAGGTCAGTGGAGCACATTACGATAAACTACACAAAGGACTAACTAGCTGTTAAATTAACACAGAATACCTGCAGCAGCTGGAGGTCAAGTTAGAAGTCAAACATCACTATTACATAATCAAACCTATGACCTTGGCATGATGCTCTATAAGTTAAACTGCAGTAACGCAGTTACTCATGCTAGAGTTAAACATTAAATTAGTCTCTTTTGTAAATGAAGGAGTCCTAAAATCATGCAACTTGATGAGGAAATGTGTGCTATTACTTATCTAAGCAAGACTTATGTTTTCCAAATGGCGGAAAATTAAACCAGTAAAAAAACATCCCACAACTTAAATAGTGCCATGTCTAGATATTACGTGTGCTCCAGGGAGGAAGATGAGATCAGGCCAAGATAATCCAAAATAACAGTCTTTAATAACAGATCACTCGAAAACATGTAACAAAAGACAATAACTGGCAACTGAAATGGGGAAACACAGGACTTATAAACCTAGGGGCTAATGGGATAATTAATGAAACAACAGGTGGGGACGATGAACTTAAGACAAAGGCAAAAACTAGGTCAGAAACAGAGACTTAACACAGACATGTGACAGATATCACCCCCTCCCAGGAAAAGAGTTCAAACTGAGGAGGGAGGGTGGGGGCTCTTGGTGGAGTCGAAGGCGGGAGGAGCCAAGGTGGGAATGACGCCTTGAGAGTCGTTGACACCCTGGGGACGACCGAAGGAGATGCAGCCCTCGAGATGGAGACCCAAATGGAGCCGAAGAGCCAATGAGTCCACGCTCAGCCGATGGTCCTGGAGACCGAGGAGGAGCCGCGGCGACGAGCGTCCGAGGAGGAACCCTGAAATCCAGAGGTCGGAGGCTGAGCCGGTGGGACCGAGGACAAAGGCGGAGTCGGAGGGAAGGAGGAGCCAGCCGAAGCCGTAGGTGCAGGCAGGTCGACAACTGACTAAGGCGGAGCCGCATGGACGAGGGAGCCCGAAGAAGCCGTATGGCCGATGGTTTCCGCTGGAGCCGAGGGAGGGAGGAGCCAAGGTGGAGCCAAAGTGTCGACGGACCGAGGTGGAGCAGGGGGCGCAGAGGTCTGAGGCGGAGACAGTGGATCCTCTGTGTAGGATTGAGCTGATGGTCCGAAGACACTTGGCATGTCCAGCTGACCCGTAGGAGGTGCAGAGGGGCTAAAGGACATCAGCGATGGTGGGGCTGAAGGACTGGTTGAGTGAGGAGGCGGGAGAGGGAGGCTGGGCGGGAATTCAGGACACACAGGAAGCACAGGAGATTCAGGGCTGGACGGGACCAGCGGAGACACAGGAGTATTGGGAAGAACAGGGGGCTTAGGGTTCGCCTCTCCAAAAAAGTAAATTAGGTTCACAGAAAAGATGTCCTTCAGCTTATCATAATATCCACCAGAGGCCAGTTCGTACTCACTCATCGTGGTAGGAGTGTGAGCGGGGCAATCCTCCAACTCCCCGAACTTCACTAACACTCCCTCAGCGCTCAGCAGTGTAGCCGGCTCACACACCTGGTCAGACCATTGCGGAGAAGTAGGCTCCAGGGCGATGGTAACTTCCGACCTTGTCCTCGGTCCAAGTTCCTCCATCCCGGTGCACTGAACTCCTCGGTCTGTGGTGGGCTCGTGCGACACCTCCGTCGCATCTTTCACTGGTGGTGGGCTGGTCTCTGGCAGTTGTGGGGTGGGGCTGGTGGCGAAATCATCTTCCACAGGGCCGATGGTGAACACAGAGTCATTGTGTACCAGCACGCACTCCACAAAGGGGGCGAAATCCTCTTTAGGACCGCCCGCTGGAACGCGTGCCTTTGACCGCTCGCTCAGGCTGGTATAATAAAAAATATAGAACGAGCGCTCCGGATAGTGAGTGAGGCACACAAGCTTACATTTACATTTATGCATTTAGCAGACGCTTTTATCCAAAGCGACTTACATTGAATTCAAGTTACAGTTTCTACATTTTATCAGCTCTTGCTTTCCCTGGGAATCGAACCCATGACCTTGGCGTTGCTAGCGCCATGCTCTACTATTTGAGCTACAGGAAAGCCGTATGAGCTGAATGAAATCCAGGGTGTGAGCTTCCAGCGAGCGATCTCCCTGCTCCAGGCAGAGAAGTTGTAGGGCGGGATGGTCCATGAAACAAAACAAAAAGGGGAAAAACGCCGCTCAAACAGTTTTGGCCAGTTATTCTGTTACGTGTGCTCCAGGGAGGAAGATGAGATCAGGCCAAGATAACCCAAAATAACAGTCTTTAATAACAGATCACTCAAAAACATGTAACAAAGACAATAATTGGCAACTGAAATGGGGAAAACTCAGGACTTATAAACCTAGGGGCTAATGGGATGGGTCAATATATAATTGTGGGAGATTTTGAGTTTGAATAATTCTGGGAAAAAATATATTTATTTACAAAATATTATTATCTTCCCTGATAAATCATCCCTGAAATATTTTGTTTTTAGTCATTGCCAAGCTCAGGCATAATTGATTTCAGATATTTAGTTTTAAAAACAAGAAGTTTACTCATTATTTGGTCAACTATGTTACGGACAAAACCTATAAGTTTTAACTTTAAGTAAATGTCAGACATTTAAAAAAATCATTACTCTTGGAAGAATATGTGTCTATTTACCTACCTTTTCAATTAAAATGCCCAATTAATTAAGAAAATACACATTTTGTTCAATTGAAACCCCAAATTTCAAATACTGAAGTAACCGGTCTGTATATTTTGTTTCCAAACTGCTTGATTCATGATAATTTTCTTGATGAAATTATGCTGAGGTATATATTTGACAGCTACTCAGTTTCTAAATATTTACTTGGAGATTAGGGAACCATTGAAATACATATATTTTTTTAAAAACATAATGGTAACTTAATTGACAGCCCAGTATCATAGTTGACAAAAGTAACATAGTTGACTGGACATGACAAAGTAGGATGATGTATTTAACAAAAACAATCCTAAACTATATCAATTATTATATGTTAGCTAATCTTTTATTGCATTTAATGAAGACCTGTTGAATATTTCATGACATAAAGGAGAAATACAGACACACATCAGTTTACAAGGATCAATCACAACTTTATTAACAAGCACATATATCATAAGCAAGAGATCCTAACAGAAAACAACAACAACAAAAGTATCAAAAACAGTACTTACACAAAAATTCCACCATGTAAACATTTTGAAAATCTTGTTTGTGGAATGAAATACAGTAGTGCATTGTATTGAACAAAAAATTATAGTGCACTGCAATAAGTAACAATAACCAAATAGTGTTTTATTCTGTTGGTTAACAGAATAAGTGTGCTGCATTGGATCAAAATTTTAATAGTGCAAACAGTTGTATCTCAAAAACATTCATATGTCAGAACTCAAGTAAAACATTGGCATACCCTCCAACTTCCAGGCACCCATGAAACCGGCGGAGACGGAACAACCTCCCCATTTTCTAACCCAAGAACATGGCCAATTATGGTTTGTTTTTCAATGACTTTGTCAAGCTCAATCAAGTAATCTTTGAGTGTGCATGTGTGTGTGTGTGTGTGTGTATATCAGAGGTGTATAGACCAGGGGGCTGTTCCATAAAAGACGCTAAGAAAAGCGGGGATTAAAGTCCAAAACCTGACTTGAAATAACCTAACAAATCAATCGGGACTAAAGCGGTTCCATAAACGACAATTCAAGTTCACGCAATCTGACTAATGCTATCCAGGTTCAGTGAGTCAGGATAATGTGATGTACACGCTTATTCTGAAGCAGCCCTTAATGTCGATCATGGATCAAATCGATCCACCATAGCAAACAGCGAATATTTGTGCTGTTTAACGCATTTGAAACATTGTGTTTTCCTCAGTGCATAACTGATACGTCACAGGTATATTTTTTACATCTGTAAATGTCAGAAAGTCATGCAAATATATCCATTTAGCTGTCAGGAGTGGGCGAGGCTTATGCGAGGCATGCGCGCTACACAGACGGAGCAGGATAGAATAATAGTGTAGAATTCTGAATAAAATATACATTCTGCTAAAATATTTGTTGTTGGACATTAAATGTGACACATAGAATTTTAATTTCCTACATATAAGTGTATTTTTATGATAGCAGCAACTGTTAATCACTAGCTCAAATGAGTTAAATGTGTGTTCCTCTTATCAGTTAAAATGTACTCTGATTTCTATTATAAATTTACATTTTTAATTCAGTGATTTTAACTTTTGATTGTGTTTTTATACTTTAATGCTTTAAAGAGCCATTTTAGATTGTAATGTTTTAATGTTCTAATAACCATAAAAGGTACAGCTGTCATAAATTCAGAGAGAAAGGCTGCATGGCTAGAAACTGCTGATCAACTGCATGCACAAGTAGCAACTATGTTCAAATGTCACTCGCCTACATTTTGGGCACAATACATTAAATACAGTTGGTTGTAGCCTATTTTTTATTTATTTGATTATTTAAGGTGTATTTTCTGTATACTTTTATTTTTGGACCGATAATAAATTAAACTGACTGTATGTGAGAGAGTCAGTGGTAATATTGATGCGTTCCTATTGGTCAGAGTTAGAGGAGCTCAGCTTAGCCTGACAGTTAGCCTGCTCCGGACCAGGTTAGTTTGCCAGCATAAGTTGCCACAGTGACTGAGCTTGAGCTATGGTAATTTTGCTTTCAGAAACCAAATCAAGTGAAAATAAGTCAGAATTACTGAAATAAGCCTGGGTTATTTGGTAAACTTGTTTTATGGAACAGGCCCCAGGTGCCAGAAAGTAGAAATTCTGTCCAGCAGCTGTTCCAACCTCTACCAGGTAGATGAGCTCGTTAGTGAAAACACCTGTTCTAGATGTAGAGGCAGATCCAAAAACATGGCAGGATTTTTACTTTCTGGCACCTGGACTATACACGTCTGGTGTCTATATGTGTGTGTGCTTGACCGTGTGCTTGTGCCACGTGTTTGTTAGCGTGTGTGTGTGTGTGTGTGCGCGCGCGCATGTCCTTAGCCATGAAGATATGATTTGGCAATATCTTCCCACACATCTCTTTTTATTTCAACATGATGTGCTGTCACGTGCTGTGGGGCAGGAATCAACCTGTTCTGTTCTGTTTGAGGTTCTTTCTACATAACCTTCTAACCTTCCTGGTTTTGGAACTGGTTGTTCCTCGATGTCAGGACTCAGTGGTGGGGTAACAATAGCAGAATTCTGTTTCTTTCTGCGTCTGCTCTGTTCCTGGGCTCTTCTCCAGGCCTTTCTCTTTGCACGTTTTTCCCTCTCACTCTGTTCAGATATGGGCTTATAGTATGCACCTTGCTCCCTCTTTTCTCTCCATTTCTGCCGGCCTTTTGACAAGTATGCCTCCCTTTTTGCAGGATCAGCATCTTGCCGTGCACGGTAACGGCGCTGCTTTTCTGCAGCAGATAATCGTGGCATTTGCCTGAAAACAAGTTTAATTTTATAATATTTATTGCAAAGTATTTTATAGTTACTGTACAATTAGAATATTAAATGAACTCCTGAAAACTATAAGAACATGTCATGAATGTCAACTATGTTACTCTTGGTCAACTAAGTTACCTTTGCAGAGTAACATAGGTGACTGGTAACCTAGTTGACATTTTTGCTGTTTTTAGGGATAAAATCAAAATGGTTGCCTAGCACCAGACACCACATGGCATTTTACGGAGAGGTTCTTCTAAATATTATATGTACAACTGAGTAAAATTGAAATTCAAAGTTATTTATGAATTCATTGTAGTAACATTGTTGACATATGATAAGTACACATTTGCCCCAAGCACTACTTTAGGTGAAATAACTGAAAATGTGGAGGGAGAACATACCTTGGAGTCTTGCTAGTTTTCTCTTCAGGAGGAAATGACATCATGTGGAGCAGGTCATGTGATTTGGAAAACACACTCTTCCTTGAGGGGTGTATTTGCTATGGGTAACTTAGATGACAGCGACTTCTCGGACACATATTCAATTTGTCAATTTCTATTGAAAATGTGACATATTGCCCAAAAAGACACATTGTTCACAATTACCTCAACTTAATGTAAATAATATAATTAAAACTGTTTTTGAATAAGTTTTTAAAATGTTTTTTTAGGTAATGAGATTGTGGTTGTAATTAATTTCGGACGGTTATTTAGTTGACATTTTAGGGATATCTAGTAAATTTTTATAAATAAATAATTATTTCCATAATAATTAACTATGGAATTTGTAAAGACAAGATCATGAAGAACACTGAAGACTTTTAAAATTTTATTTTAATAAGCATGTTTGCGAGATAAATCTCATGGACATGAAAACTCCCTCAATTATATATTGACCCGGATAATTAATGAACCAACAGGTGGTGATGATGAACTTAACAAGACAAAGGCAAAAACTAGGTCAGAAACAGAGACTTAACACAGACATGTGACACTAGAGACCATCAGAATAGCCAATCCAAACGACTTGGTGGAGGGTCTTTTGACTTAATAAGCAGCTACTGAGAACATTCTAGCAGCACAAAAACAAAAAAACCTCCCAGAACCTATCAACAACCACATCATTTTTTGTGATTTGTTTATATCATTGCAAAATGTAAACTCTATTATTGCACAACTCTCTTAATATATAGTTGGATATATACTATATAATTTTATTCACAAACACAGTACACTCACATAAAGCGTTATATACTATATAGCAATCTGCTTTTACATTATCACCAAGTTCTTTATATAAAGTTGGGTTATGTCTAATATATATGCATGGTTTTTTTCCCCAAACCAGTTCAGCACAAACCTTAGCCAATTGTAAAGATTTCATTGGTCATGTTGATCACACTGCTGATTACCTGTACAATGCAAACTCCTACATGAATCTTAACCTGTAACCCTAACCTTAAACAATGAAACTGGCTGCAGGGCATGATTTGTCCTGAAGTTGTTTGGGACAAAATATTTCACCACTCATGTAGGGAGTTATATTATTACCCAGCTCTAATGTGATAAATGTGATAATACTATGCTATACTATACTATACTATACTATGCTATATAATGTCTATTGTGAAAAGCGCTAAACAAATAAATTTGACTGGACTTGACATCAGTCTGGTAACCACTCAAATCACCTTCACATAATGGCAACAAGCAGCAGAATTTCTTCAGAATATCTAAAAAATCTAGTTCTGAATAACTTGTTCTGTCCCTGTTACTCTAGTATGAAGGTGTGAGAGATAAAGAGGGGAGCGAGCAGTCCTGAATAAGTAAAACTCTATTCCACTCCACTCTCCATTATTAATATACACCCCTTCATCTGTCATTAACACACTCCTGCTCTTCCTGACTGCTTTTGTTCTATTAAAACTCCTGCCATTCTCTGTCTTTGTTTGTTTCTGCCTGTTTGTTTTCTGCCATTCTTCCTCGACTGCTGTCTGTCTCTGTGGTTTTCTCAGCTCTTCTGCCTGATCTGTGTACACATTCACCCTGTCTGTCAGGGAAAAATAAAAAGTAAAAAATAAATAGTTGACCTGAGCGTGGACTGACTGATCTATCTGTTCCATTTATCATGTCTGAATGATTAGAGTTCAGAGAGAGGGTGTGCGAGAGAGAAACTGAGGTGTTTCCAGCAGTAAGTTGATGAGGGGTCACTAGATTTCATTCTCATCAGATGAGAGACACTGTAAATGGGCCAGTGGGGGAGAAGAGCGATGAGGAAATAACTCTTAAGCAGAACCTGTCACTGCTAATCCAACCTGCATTCAGACGAAGTTTAAAAGCAGTTCAGCAACATTCCTGTTATTACATCACAGGCCTTTTAAAGTCAAAGTACAAATGCAAAAAATTTGACCAGAGTGATAGGGGACTTGAAGAACTTGCCTTATGTTTTATTAATCCTCACCAGAGGATATTGAGAGTATATTGACCCTGCTATCTATCTATCTATCTATCTATCTATCTATCTATCTATCTATCTATCTATCTATCTATCTATCTATCTATCTATCTATCTATCTATCTATCTATCTTTAGACATAAGCCAAAATATTACTTAATGTAGGTCTATATACAGTATATATACTATTTAAACAAAATTGTTTATTTTATTTTTTATTTTATTTAATATTATTTATTGGACCAATGAATTAGACCAATATAAAAACGCAGTTTAAAGGGGTGGTTGATTGCGATTTCACTTTTTTAACGTTAATGTGTAATGTTGCTGTTTGAGCATAAACAATATCTGCAAAGTTGCGGCGCTGAAATTTCAATGCAAATGGAGATATCGTCTAAAATTCTGCCCGTTTAATGCCTACAAAAACGGCTCGTAGGGACTATAACGAGTTACTTCCCGGGTCATTTACGTCACAAACCCAGATAAGCCCCGCCCTCGGGAACATGCAGCAAAGGTGGCGAGGCCATGCTGCTAGAGAAGAGGAAGAAAACTAGGGGTGCACCTAAAAATCTTTTCATAATCGTGATTCTGTCTTCTAACGATTCTAATGGATTCACAAGTTTCAAAATCATGTTCTGAAGCAGCAGTTCTTAATATTGCGCCTCACTTCCCCCTGCTCTACACAACGCTGCATCTCTCTCTCTCTCTCTCTCTCTCTCTCTTCCTCTCTCATTCTGATCGTTAGATCAGCTCCTGTTCCAATTATACACATATTTTCACATAGAAATGCGTTATACATGGATGCACGTGAGGTTGCTGTGCTGTATTAAAGCTTTAATCAGGATAAAACCATACATTAAAAGCTAACAGAAGCAGTAGCACTTACAAATAACAGTGTTTCTAAAAGTATGAACCAACAACAAACTAAAAAAAACATACCATTAAGAGCTGTGCTTGCACAGGTTCTGCACAATCCTCTTCACTAATATTCTCTGGGTATCAATGGGGCTCAAATTGATAAGCAATATAGATGACGCCATTGTTTACAATACAACCGGAGCACATGCCACTGAGGTGAGGTGTGGGACATTTAGACGTGCACTACAAGCGGTTTAGCCAATCACAACACACTGGACCAGCTAACCAATCTGAGCTCATCACGTATTTCCGAGGGAGGGGTAAATTATCTGAAAAATAATGCTTTTTTTTTTAAACAAAGCATAAACACATTTGACTACACCCCATAAACACAATCAATCCTAGAAAAAAAATACACTACAGTCAACCACCCCTTTAAGTAAATTACATTATTTCACTGTTTTCAGTCTGCTAGAATATTTCTGCCAAATTATGTTATGTAAAATTATCATTGTTGAACACACTCAAAAGTTAAATGACAAAGTGGTTATCTTTGTCATATGTAAAAGATTTTGAAGACAACATCAGGTCTTACTCTGCCTGTAAACCTATTTATTTTGCTATCCCAACTATGCTGGATTATATGGATAGTTGCAGTTTATTATTTGTATTTTCCCTATTCTCCACAATCCTATCAGAACAGACTTGCAGCCAAAGGATCTGACAGCAAAATGCAGCTCACTTTTTGTAGTTTTAACTTTCTGCAAAATACTAATGGCAGTCATGTTACAGTTTTTAATTATTCAAAATACTCCTGACATTTCATCGTTCAATATTTAATAACACAATGCGGTTATGAAAATCTAAAGCAAAATTGTGTCACTCTCCTTGAGTTTTTTGGAGGAGGATCTCCTCTGGCTCTTCAGGGGTCTTCACCGGGATTATTCATGCTCTCAGGATTAAAAGTCGACCGCCTATCGCCCCTCTTCTCAACACACGTCACCCTGTCAAAGCCAATAGTGTGTCAGCAATGGGTGCAACAGGCGTGATGGTTGGCCACCCACGCTTCCAAGGGCGCGGGGAGAGCGGTATCAATCGGAGAACATCTGTGAGCGCTGGGCCGCGTGGACCTGAAACAGAGGATGCCTGGGGCTACAAGCTCTGCATTGGCCCACAATGCACTGCCACAGAGAGTGAGAGCACAGCCAAACGCATCCAGGCCCCAGTTTGGATACCAGAACGCAAAAACATTGGAGACGCGGACCAGAGACCATCCACAGACTGGATGTTCTGAAACTGGGTGAAATTATGGGAGGAAGGATGGACTTTGTTTGTGATCTTGCTGTAATATTCAACAAATAAAAATATATATATTGTGCAAAATTCCTGGTCAGTCATTGGTGCACATTATCCCAACAACAAAAAAAAAGTCTTCATTAAAATACATTAAAATGGATAATGACTAACAACATTTTGTTTCACAAATTCCTCCTACTGCTCACCACCTCTCCTCCAAATACCATGCTCCATTCTAGCATGTAACGCCTAGTTTTTTGCAGTCCAATCAACTTACAATTGATAAAACCTGCACAACATTTTTGCCTCTTTGAATATCTTGTTTCAGTCAAAAATATGACAGATTACTGCCAGATTACTGAAGAACAATGAGCTGCAAACATACTAGTTTAAGTTTTGCAGTACTTTAAAGAGAGGTGTAGCATGGGAAGAAACAATAGTAACACTTTATTTTAAAGACCAATTATCACGATTAACTAGTTGTTTAATAGCATGCATTTTACTAGCATATTGACTGTTTATTAGTACTTATAAAGCATATATTAATGTCTTATTCTGCATGATCATATTTTAGATCCCTTAATCCAACCGTAACTACCATACTGTTAATAAGCAGCAAATTAGGAGTTTATTCAGTAAAAAACTGTTAGTTAAGAGTGAAAATGTGTTCCTTAATCTAATGTGTTACAAGAAACGATCAATCAATCAATAATTGATTAATTCATGAACATGGCCTTGTTTTGGAATTTCGGTATAATTTATATCAATATAATACAAAACGTATTTAACACTTTAGACATTCTAGTAAGTTTTAAAGACAGAACTGTTGACACATGTATAGCTGCTCATCCAGTTTTGTTTTAGTTAACTGTATTACACAGTTAGTTGCTACAATAATGCAAAAACATTCAGTGTATACGACAGACCAAGCATCCCTGTCCACATTTGCATATGTGTGTTGAGTATGTTCCTGTCCTGTGAATAAATTGTTGCAGTTTTCTCTCTCACACACGCATGGCACTATTACCCATGTCTTTCTCTGTTTCCCAGTGAGCTATGCTCAATTGTGTCTGTTTACTCTCCCACAAGTACAATTCTTATAACATTTCTTCTGAGCTCCCCAACAGTTCAATAAAATATCCGTCATCTGCCACAGCTCTCATGGTTCACACAAACAAACAGATGCATGGTGAGTGTTTGTCACTGATACACTGCTGTGGCACAATGTCACCTGTCTGTGTTAGGTGTGTGTGTGTAGCATCTGTTCCTGTTTTTAGCTCAGTTAACTCCTTTAATAGATGCCAGTTTGGACGCAGGTGTGAGAGTGTCCCTGTAGGTTTTTCAGGTCTCTTTCTCTGTCATTATGAAGACGTGTGTATAAGCAAAATGCGTCAACATATTCACAGATGTGTGAGTGTTGTGCAAAAGCTTCATTTAAATCATTTAATTTATTTAGACTTTATTCTGAATCTTATTCAACAGCATTTGAATTGGTTGAAAGCAGAATAAAAGTCTTTCACCATGCTTCATCCAGTTTTATACAATTAAATCAATTAATTTGAGTGTCACATGAACGTAGGTATTATTAGCATAGCCGCTAATAAAGAGGTGATTAATTTGCACGGCTGCTCATTTCCTCTTCCTGTCATACACTTATTTCATTGGGCTCAATAATTCTCTCTCCAAATTTACACAAATGTAGCTCATATTGAAATGTGAGAAAGTGTTCCTGTGTGTGTGCAGAGAGGAACCATGTGTGAGGATCTCCCTCTCTCTCGCTCTCTCTCTCTCACACACACAAACACATACTGTACATTAAAAGTGTTACATGACTAATTATTTTTTTGTTTTCAACTAAGGACATACGATAAGGTCAGTAGCATAAGATGAAGGTTAAAATTGTTTTCTGTTTAATACAACTATGGATGATGTGGTGAGTGATATCAGCCATTACTATTGCAATTCAAAATACATGTGCCATGTTTTGTTTTGTTTTTTTCTGACGAATGAGAAGAATGAGGAACTTAAAAGAAATGTCTATATGTTTTATAATCTATGTAGTATATATATATTTGTGTGTCTCCCTGCTGGCCAGTTATGTGAACATTGCAAGACATCACACATTTCTATACTGTGGTTGTATGTTCACAATGTGAAGGCACTGGGAGATTTTAAAGCAGGATACACTGAACATAACCTTGGCAGCAGACCACACATATCTCATGAAGAAAAACACTGCAGCTTGATCTTGAAAAGATGAATTCATTTAGTGGCTGCTTTTGGGATATCACAGGCATTACAGGGGTCCCTATCCCTAGTTTTGTCTTTAGGTGTTTTAACCTATGGTTACTCCTAGTTTTGTAAGATGTTATAATTAAATGTTAATATAGTGACATTTCAGTATTTCAGATGTGTAGTTATCCCGCTCTTTTTAAACAACAAATGTACATGATTTTGTCGTTTGTTTACCTTTTTTTTTTTTACATGTAATTTCTACTCGATAACAGATGAGAGTGTGAATTAACTGAAGAAATGTCCTACTTTTAGCTGACTTCGCTTATTTTACTGTCATTTTAAGTCATCTTGAGGCCCCCTAGTGTGCGCCGCCCTCCTGATTAAGAACCACTGTTTTGGAGATTACTTTCTCCGTTCTCTCTTTCTCTCTCTCTTTCTTTAGAGAACAATCTAGGAACAGGCAAAAGTCTCCATTTAACATCAGTGCTGTATAAGAAAACAATTGAGATATGAAAGAGATATTGTTTATGATTTTCCTTTGCTACTCATTGCTGCACAGTGTTTGCGACCTAAGAAAGGAGCGATAGTGTTCACCTGTAACCCTTAGGCGGTATACCCACATGCACGCTTGCTTTCTACATCTCATTCGCCTTTGCGCTGCATTGTGCTACCTGTCGACAACTCGCACACAAACACAAACCATAGTACACAAGTGTAGTGCAGTGCAGAAAATCGCAATTATAATAGCATACATTTTCCCTCAGAAGCTGCTTTCCATGTGTGGCTGTCTATGTCAGAGTTTGTGATTTTGTTTGTGAAAAAAGGCTGGGTGCATGCGGCCTGTCTTCTGTTGATCACTGATTTTTATTTTTTATTTTTTTAAATGATGTCAAAAAGGCATTTCTGTATTTATGGCTCGACAGATATCCTCCAGTTGACAGGTATACAGTCATTATGTGGCTGTCAAGAGTCGCTGCGGGGCAATCGTTGAGCTCCGAGTCCGTGTTCCCATGCATCAGAGAGAGCCTATTAGTTTACTTGTCTCCCCCTCAAAGGCCACGCTGCACCTCCAGACACCAGCAGGACAAAACAAGGTGTCATATTTATGGAGCAGTCAGCAGTGCGCTGATGCCAGAGAGACTGACAACTGGATGCCGGGATTTTGCAGCTGAGCGATATGATAGCCCGTCTCTGTATGTGACACCTGAACCCATGGCACGATGATGCCTTGACTATTGTCACAACCCAATTAGAAGAAACTGGAACTGGTACATAAGGGGAAAAGTTTGCTTCATAATGACCTCACTTTCAGTGTTGGTGTGTTTTAAGAGCAGTCTAATATTATGCCACTGTCATCTCTGTATGTCTTTACCTGTTTTATCTGTTTTTGTTTAAATGTCTGAGGTAATCGTGGACATAGACCTGTCTATTTTCCACTCAAAACCATTTACAGTTGGCCCTAAAAGTTTTTGGACAAAGCTACTGTTAAAAATTAAATGCACAAAAAAAATTGAGAGATAGCACAACCACACTTTCAAGCATTTTATAAGGGTAAGGGCTCTGATAAAGCACGACAGTGTCCGAAGAAATTAAAACAATGCAACCGCGATTAAAACAATGCAAATGACTGCAACAGTCTGTTTCGGAATGGTAATTGCCTTTGCTTGCTTAATTTTCGGTATATAGTTTTAAAAATACTATTATTACTTGCAGTATAGTGTCGTATTACAAAAGATGCTGTATGTACGCAGGTACATACCAATTGTATTATCAACACTCAAACAATGATTCACTGTTTAAAAACCAGACTAAATCATCTGGTGTGCAATTGGCTGTCAATGCTGAATCGTGGCTAGATGTCATGACTGCAGTTTATCGTAAAGTACCCTTCAAATTTCATCATCCAATTAGATTTTATAGCCAGAACTGTCTGTCTGTTTATTTACTTGTTTATTTATTCATTTTATTTATGTGTTTTGCTTATTTCATTCATACAGTTTACACTCATTCACTTCATACACTCATTATTGTCTAGTGATTGTAGAGGGT
Source organism: Barbus barbus (assembly GCF_936440315.1). Lineage (NCBI taxonomy): Eukaryota > Metazoa > Chordata > Actinopteri > Cypriniformes > Cyprinidae > Barbus > Barbus barbus. Next base: position 7,475,089 of record NC_136724.1, read on the forward strand.
TATGTATAATATCATGCAGTTTTCATAACAAATTTATTCAACCATACATTAAAAAAGATACATTAACAGGTTAACTAAATTATAATGATTATGCGACATGGTGCATATACTTATCAGAATGCTTCTCTCTAGTTATTTTTTTCCTAGTCGACTAACATTTATGAACACTGAAAGTTGTACTTTTTCTTTCAACAAACCTTCTGATGTTCATTCATGCTTATTTTTTGCAATAACTAGTAGTAAAAAACAGATGATCTGCTGATGTACAGCTTGAACTAATGTGGCTACAGCAATCTATCACACCACAAAAAAATAAAAACATATTTATTGTTTGTATTTTGTGATAAAATTGACAGAATTTGAAAACTATGACTTTGTTTCATATTAAATTTAACAAACCGCATAGCTTATTGCTATTATTTGATGGCAGGTGCACTGCAATGTATAGTGAAGTTCTCGCATTAACAAAAAATTCATCTTGAGATTTGAGAATCCATATCAGTTTAGATAAGAAATGAGAAATCAATATTGTTAATCCAGCACTAGCGTCCACACAGCCGATATGTCTATACCTGTTTTAATTTATCCACATTGTGTGCACGACATAAAAACTACGCTCCTTTGAGCTGAGCAAAATCTGTGCAGAAACGATCATCGATGAAGACCGCGAGTTGCATGTGCCATGAATCCGGTCCATGGACTTCCATTCGCTCGCCACCAGAGGTCACTCCTCAATCACATTGATTCTCACACAACACAGACTGTTACATATTACCCTGGACTGCATTTCCCATCATTCATTGCACTAAGTACACACAGCTGTCTCAATCACACGCTCACACCTGAGAATTATCACACAATTACACACCCTACATAAACCATGGACTTCCTTTCATAGAGCGCAGAGTATTGTTCTGCGTATAGCACTCTCCTAGTGTTAGCTGCCTTACCGAGCCATTCTGTGTTTTTGTTTAGTTCCAGTATTGTTCTGCGTTTATCATCTCTCCAAGTGATAACTGCGATACGGAACCTGCTTATGGTTTTCTAGCCTGTGTTTCCTGGATTAACCCTTTCCCTTGCCGTTCGAACTCTGTTTGCACCTCGCTTAGACTATTGCTCGTGCACCTGGATTATCTCTCTGCCTTGCCCTGTTGGATATTGTTCACCGATCAAAGACCCAGGCTTGCCCTAGGTTTACTGTGTGTCTAACCCATGCCATACCTGTTTACTGGTGTTTTGACCCTGCCTGTGTTTTGACCACATCCCTGTTTAATAAAGCTTGCAAATGGATCCGCACATCTCTCGTCTCATTTGCCCTGTTACAGAATACTCGGCCACACAAGGATCCAGCAGCTTTTCTGAGGAACATTGGCCAGGTATGGACATGGCAAGAATTTTGTTAGCCTTTAAACAAGACTCGCGATCGCTGAAGAACTATATCTGCAAATGTTTTGCCATCGCAAACTATTCTCATCTACCGGGCTGTTTGTTAATAGAGTTTTTCTGTGATGGCATTAATCAACCCCTACGATCTGAGTTTAGATGCGAGGGTTCGCGTTCATCACTCTCTCAGTTTATGGACTATGCTCTGTTGACTATTGGCTATCTACCTATTCGGAACCATGATAACAGGTCTTCTGCCGATTGGATTAGGCTTTGCCCTGGGTTATCGAAAAATTCAGGAAACGGGAACAGCTGTCAAAAGTCTCACAAGGCTGCCCGTCATGATTGAAGCAGTGGGCAGAGCGGTCAGCACTGAGACTGAGACTATTAACCGCAATATGGATACCATTACGGATAAGCTCACGGCTTTGCAAAGGAAAATTGATGGATTTGGAGACCAGAATGGACAAAGAGTGTAGCCGTGAAAATTGGAATGTGGCTACTCGCCCCGAGACCAAACAATCGCAATCTTATCTTCTTTCAGCTCCCCTCAACCAGCACTGCCTCGGTCAAGGTCGCTGTTGGAAAAAACAACCCCGTGAAGAGCACTGCAGTGAGACGCTCTTGCGTTCCTCCCCCCTTCCACAGACACCTGCTGATTGTTGACTCTGTCTGGGTCCTGATCAAGGCTGTCGCCATGGCAACTTGCTGTGTCGCTATCACATCCTGTGGACTGAGACAAACTTGATTTGAATGCCAGCGGGGCGGCTCTCCAGGCCTACAAATTCATGAACTCTACATACATACACACACACATTCGCACATATATACAGATATGCATTCACCTCCACACCCCCGATCCCTCGCCTTCGACGCTTTGTACCGCCAGTTTGACAAGCGGGTCTGTGACCAGCGCCGAGAATGGCTGCAAGACCGGATGGCTGCTTGTCGGAGCTGGATTATCTCCCCTGTTGCAAAGTCGTGTGTCTATGTTGTTTTGATTATGTGCTTTTGTTGCTTGGGTGTTTTTCCTGTTCTCACACTGTACTCCCATAGGAGCATAGTTTGGGGGTTATTTTTTTTCTTTCCCCCTTCCTCATGTTATGCTGTATTTCTTCCTCAATTACCCTGTCTTCCTGTCCTGTCTACCCCCTTGTCATATTGTATGTATGTTGTATATGTATGGACAGGTTGATGGCTAATTTCGCTGGTACTTGTGACTAGTGACAATAAAGGGCTACTACTACTACTCTTTGTTTACCATGGGTATCGTGGAGGAAGAACGCGACACCGCGTCTGTGACTGAAATGGCGGCCGCTCCGGAGCACGTTCGCAAAATGGCAGCCACAACAACACCCAGTCAAATCACAGCTGATCTTCATAAGTCCAGTCATGTCACAGCTGATCATTGTGATTCCAGCCAAGTCACAGCTGATTGTTGTGAGTCCAGCAAAGTCACAGCTGATCGTCGTGAGTCCAGCCAAGTCACAGCTGATCGTCGTGAGTCCAGCCAAGTCACAGCTAATCATCATGAGTCCAGCCAAGTCACAGCTGATCATCAGTCTCATCATGTCCCAGTTGACCGTCCTGGGTCTCGCCACATTGCTGTTGATCGTCCAGAGTCTGGTTACTTCCTGTCTGCTGTGCCCAGATCTTCAAAGTCAGTCTCTCGGTATCGCAGTCTGATATCTAGTGTGAGGGATGCTCCGCTGGTGTCTGCACGCACAGCTGGTATCCCCACATCCACTCACTCTAACTCACCTGTTCCTGAACTAACTCCCTTGTCTGAAGCACTTCCCTGGATGGGGATTGTTTTATGTTGCGTCTGGGCCCACGTACACCATCATAGAACTGCCTGAGTTAGCGGCGTCCACTGTGATGTATCCAGAGGTGTTGGAGCCCAGCAACAATTTCTTTCTGTTACCTTAAGAGACTAGTGTGGAACCTCCAGAGGTGGCGGCATCTACTGCAGACCCTCCAGAGGTGTCAGTGGTGCTCAGTTATCAACTCCCATTGTGTCCTGTCATTGTCAAGGAGACTGTCGCCTGTCCTGTCACAGCCAGAAGGGCTGTCCCTGAACTCTCGTACAGTCCAGAACCGACCATGGAGGCCGATTGTGAATTATTGTCCTGTCCTGATCTAGCCAAAGAAGTTGTCTTTGAATTAGCAGCCTTTTCTGTCATTGTCAAAGAGGCCACTAATGAACCATCTGTTTGTACAGTCACAACCAATCAGACTGAAAATGAACAGTCTGCCAACCCAGTTTCAGCCAAGGAGTTTCCCTTTGAACTATCTAACTGTCTGTCTTGCTCTCACTGAATCTGACTGTGAAATATTTGCCTGTCTAATATCACAAGTTGTGGCCTAATGGTTAGAGAGTCGGACTCGTAATCCAAAGGTTGCGGGTTCGAGTCTCGGGCCGGCAGGGATTACTGGTAGGTGGGGGGAGTGAATGTCCAGCGCTCTCTCCACCCTCAATACCACGACTGAGGTGCCCTTGAGCAAGGCACCGAACCCCCAACTGCTCCCCGGGCGCCGCAGCATAAATGGCTGCCCACTGCTCCGGGTGTGTGTTCATGGTGTGTGTGTGTTCACTGCTGTGTGTGTGCACGTTGGATGGGTTAAATGCAGAGCACGAATTCCGAGTATGGGTCACCATACTTGGCAGTATGTCACTTCACTTACTGAAATGTTTGCCAGTCTAGTCTCAGCACCTGGTTTTGATCTGTCAGCCGGTCCCCTGCTTCCAGGGGTGTCTAATTCTGAATCATTTGTTTTACCAGTCTCAGTCTGTGAACATAATCTTGAATTAACTGTATGTCCTGTTCCAGTTCATGAGTCTAATATTGAACTTCCTGTTTTGCGCCAGGAAACTATAAATGCACCTCATATCTGTCCTGTTATCCCTGTCACTGCCACTAAAACAATTTATGAACTATCCGCCTTTCTGGTTTCAGTTAAAAAACCTGATTCTGAGCCTAGTGTCAGTTCTGATTCAGTCAGTAGGTCTGATAAACCTTTTGTCAGTCCAATTTCTGCTAGTGGGTCTGAGTATGAACAGTCTGTCTACTTAGCGTTCATAACTGAATCTGTCAATCCAGTGTCAGTCAATGGATCGATTTGTAAACTATCTGTTGGTTTATACTCTGCAGTTAAATCTGATTCAGAATTGTCTGCCTATCCCATCTCAACTAGTGAACGTGGGTGAATTGTTTGCCTGTCCAGTTTCAATCAGCGAGCTTACTTATGAACTGTCTGCCCTCTCAGTTGTCACCAGGGAAAATATTGGGCTTGTGTTCCCTGCCCTAGTCGTTGAGACCGTATATGCTCTCTCTGTTTTGTGTGTCTCAGTTTCTCCTAGGCTCCAATCTCTGCTGTGGGTTCCTGATCAGCCTGTTCTGTTGTGGTGCTCTCCTGTTCCGTCGTGGTGATCTCCTGATCCGCCGTGGTGCTCTCCTGTTCCATTGTGGTGCTCTTCTGTCCTGCCCTGGTGAGCTCCTGCTCCATCTGCTCCGCCATAGAGGTCTTCTGCCCTGTCTACTCCGCACTGGTGGTCTTCTGCTCTGTCTACTCTGCACTGGTGGGCTCCTGCTCTGTATGCGCTGCCGTGGAGGTATTTTGCCCCATCTGCTCCACCCTGGTGGGCTCCTGCTCCATCTGCTCTGCCGTGGAGGTCTTCTGCCCTGTCTGCTCCACACTGGTGGGCTCTTGCTCTGTCTGCTCTGCCGTGGAGGTCTTCTGCCCTGTCTGCTCCACACTGGTGGGCTCCTGCTCCGTCTACTCCGCCGTGGTGGTCTGCTGCTCCATCTGCTCTGTTGTGGTGGTCCTCGATCCCACCGATACTGCCAGATACGTCCTGGGATCTTGCTCTGCTGGTTTTGCCTCAGTCCCAAGGTCTTACACCTTTACATTGACCTGGCCTGCCATCCCTCCCCCTGTTCCACCTCCGCTCCACCGCCCTCCTGGATTGTGTAATGTTTAGAGCATCTGGAAGCCGCTCCCTGGGGGGGGTCATGAATCCTGTTACAGCATGCCTGTCTGACTTGCTCTGCTGTCGTGCTGATGCATTTTTTTAATAGATACCAACAGAATGGGGCTTGTTCTCAGTGAAGTGAAGATGTCTGTAGAACTGAAGTAGATAGATCTCCAAGAACAGGATTTGGTATCCCTGCTGTAAACATTGAGAAAAAGATTCACTCTGAATGCACTTTCAAAAACTGCGTACAATGATATGACATTATTCTACTCTGCTGTTAATTAAAAGGAAATTTGAAAATATAAAAGGATTAACAAAATAATGATGAAGTGATATGACTTTGAAAGCTATGACTTTGTTGCATATTGCAGCCTACCCAGCATCTCAGGCCATACCAAACCGTTAGAGCAGTCGGGGAAAGAGTTGAAAATGGTGCACCAAGTTGGACATTTTCTGCTGCCCGTGGGGAAAAAAAATCCAAAATACACATCTGTATTATAATAAAAATTAATGAAAAACACTCTTTTAGCTGGATTTATATAACACGAACTTTGACTCTCTTGTTCATCATATTTATTTTCATATAAAAGCAGTAGGACTTAGGCTAACATTCAGTTTATAAACAACAACGTGCATGAGTGTGAATCACACAATAGTGAGAACTGTCCATCTTGGCAGCATTTATTTCACTCCCCTCACTGCAACCATTTACTCTCATGTAAATTTCACACAACACAAGGCGCATTACAAACAAGCCTAATGACACGTCAAATTTTTAAATGTTCCCTCCAAAACTATTCCGGCCGAAACCAAAAACTGCAGTCTCGGCTGAAAATTGTTTGTTGCTGGAATTGTGCTTCATCGCTAATATCACGCTATCCCTAGATCACATATTCTCTAGCAAACATGAGGAGTGACTGTGTAGTCTGAATATTTTTCAGATTGTTTGTCAGAATTATTTATTTTGAAGACATTATCTGTGCCTTTCCAAAAAATGGTATTCAGCATCAGGCATGTCTCTATAGCATTGTGCATACTGGTGATGTAAAATAGCAATAATGCTTGCTTGAAAACACTACTCGTTTGGTTTACGTGTCGGTAACACTTTAGATTAGGGAACACATATTCATTATTAAATAACAGTTTTATCCTCAAACTCGTAATTTGCTGCTTATTAATAGTTAGCAAGGTAGTTGTGAAATGTACGTATTGGGTAAGGTTAAGGGATGTATAATATGGTCATGCAGAATTAGATATTAATGTGTGCCTAATAAATAGTAGTAAACAGATAATATGCTAATAAGCAACGTTAAAAGTAAGAATTGGTCCTTAAAATAAAGTGTTACCCACATGTCAAAATTGTTTCTACACAACATGTAATGATTTTAACTGCATTACTGATTTGAACTCCTCACTCGGGAGATCTTGTAGTATCGGATCCCCACGTGTGCTCTACATGCGTGACAGATGCAGATTTTCCCGCACAGACAGGGACAGAATAAATCATGCGCCAAACTCGCTGTCATATTGAGCACACGCTGTCCCTGTGGTGGCTTCATGTTTTCTAAATGAAGAGTGTGGACTGGTGTGAGTTGGCAGCCGGGACTTTGCCTAATTTTTTGATAACGCCTCGGTGGGTTTCGCTACAGCATCTGGACGACCCAGAATGCCGCGCCAATTTTTAATAGGTTGATGCTCTTTGCATATTACCCCAATGCAACACAGCTTGACTGAATCTAGCCTGCTTCCCCCACCACTGTGTGTGTGTGTGTGTGTGTGTGTGATGGGCACCTGTTAACTGTGCCAAGTAATATGTTTCATTAAAAATTTAATCACCTGCAAGTGCAAAACAAGTGCAATGCAATCATACGTTAATTAGCACAGCAATTAACACTATTCTCTTCTATAGCTAACACTTCCCCACACGTGTGACTGACTTCCTCATTAGAGTTGGCCCTCTGATTGCATGTCTTATTTACAAACGTTGGTTTCTTCATTTGTTCCTGTATATTTACAGATTGTGCATGCACTTAACTACAAGTGTAATACACAAATCGCAACAGACCTTAGTCAGGGTAGATGCCATATTCAATCTGACACAAATGAAAAAGAGGCCAGGAGGGATATTCCATCTTTGGGAAGCATATTGTATTATGTTCCAATCGAAAATATTATTAATAATAATATATTATTATATTATGAAATGTGTGCTATTTCTCTGTGCATTGTTTTTGTTTTGTTGTTGTTGTTGTTCTTGAAGTATAATAGTATAGTAGCTTCCCAGATAGCACATGTACGTCTGCAAGATGTCTGTTAAAGATCTCTTGATCTGGAAAGCATCTGCTGTCTACAAACGTCTGACAGATGTCTTTAAGATGTCAGTTTTAAATACATTCTAAATCATAAACATCTTAAAGACATCTAATAGACATCTATTTGACATCTAAAAGGAAACGTCCTATAGACGTATTGCAGATGAGCAAACACCCTAAAAAATACGTCTTGCAGATGTAAATGCAGACGTCAGATAGATGTCTCCGAGATGTATGTGTGCTATCAGGGTTAGCATAATGCTAACACCAGACTGTAAATGAATCAACTACGAGCATTAGTTGAGTCTCTCGTTAAGAGAGTGACAGCGAGTGAATTTCGGTTCAACTTTGATTTGGTCTTAAAATTTGACTACTAGTCAGGTTAAGTTGGATCAGGTTAGAGGGTCTTGTTTATGGGCCAGGTTCAGGCTTCAAGTTAATGCCTGTTCAGACCTCTACTATTTTTCTGGTTTTCTAATATGAATATTTAGTTTATTAGAAAAGTGTTTTGCTTACGTTTTCCCCTCACTCCTATTGTTTTTTGTTTGTTTGTTTGTTTTTTTGCAAAATGGCAAAATGATTGGGCTGTGTCTCAATCTGTAGTGAATAATTATGTTTTGAAAGAAGTGTGTGGCAGCTGATCAAAACTGCATGCTTAGCAATGATTGAAGCAGAACAGATAAAAAAAAAACAGCTCTCTGAAACAGAGAACGCTGTGACTTTACACTCAATGTGTGTATCACAGCTGTGAGAGCCGAGCGGAGGGTCACTGATGGCTATTGATCAGAGAAACACACAAACAAACAAACAAACACATTCATAGATCTGTCTGTCATATAGCACTATAGATTAATGTGTCAGTGTGTTAATGTGTGTTTCTACTTCTTTCCTGTCTGTGTGTGTATATATAAGTGTGTACAATATGTTCGTGCAGAGAACACTACACATGCTTGTCTTCTTTATCTCCGGCTTTATCAGACTCTCCGTCAACAGAATTATCTTCCCTGAGCAAATGTCCTCCAACACATTCGTTTAAGTATTAAATCAGTATTTTGTTCAGTTATTTACTCATTCTTTCATTTATCCGATCATCCATGTATCCATTTATTTACTTGTTTATTTGTTCATTCATTCACCTTTCCACCTCCATCTTGCCATTTAATAAATTCTTAAGGGTCTTTTCGAGCCATTGCTTCCTGTGTCAATCTGTGTTTTGTCAGTGCTCAAAATATCACAAGCCCCTTTCAGTGGCTCATTTATCATGACTCTGTGGTATAAGTATGACAGACATGAGTGAAGCTGGTGCTGTTTTGGGGGATTTTTCCTGATAGCATGTGCCAACCAGGCGCCATGGTTATAATTCGATTTAGCCAGAAACAGCTTTAAAAAATGAGAAATGACCACTTCCATTGAGCATGCATACTTGGAGGTCTGCGTCATGCCTACAAAGTCTATCTTAACAGATGACTTATTGTAGAAACATGTTCACACACACACTCACACTGTGAAAGATACACAGAGGTCCCCTGATCATTTGTACTGAGCATTGGAGCAGTTGCGTGCTGCTGTGTTTAGACCATTGGGTGCGTTCTGGTGGAGACCATGGTCCATTTGTCAGAACTCCATGTGATGATTAATGAACTTCAGTGTCTGAAATGTGAGACACAACAAAACCACTGCAGTCCAGTCCATTATTATATTAATTAAGGACCTGAGTGAGACACAGGAAGGGAAAGACAGGATTGATATGAGGTGAGCATAAAACTGGTGGACAGAATAGAGTGCCAACCCAGAAATTAGCATCACCCTTGTTCCCTTGCCAAAACTTGAATTGAACTGAGCTGAATGATGACACTGTTGTCTTCTGCAGATCTTTTAATGGACTGGAGATGAGTAATTACACTACTGTCTTTTAAGAGCTGCTTCCCTGCATCAATTTAAATCTGTCTCAGGTTGGAAGAGGTTTGCATCATTGATTCGGTTAAACATCTTGTATGGAGTGATACATCAATAAAGGTAAATTGACGTGACTTGGCCAAAAAGCAAGTAGTATTTTTCCATTGCTTTTGAATTATATTTGCAGCTCTGTGACAAATAAATTTACGATTCTTTCGAATCAGGAGAGAAATGTGCACAGATCAAGCACTTTTTTACAAGTGAAAACAGACCAAAACAGTTCTAAACAATTATATTGGTAGTTGTTTATATAAGAGAACAACAGGGGATTATTTTTTTTCATTATGCACTCACATTTTGGCCAGATTCTCTAATTTAACTTCTGGTTTAAATTTAAACCTTAAAAGCTTAAACAAATTATAGTGTTTTAATTCACATTCTGAAGGCACCCAGTCACTGCAGATGATTCATTGCGAGCAAATGATGTAATGCTAAATTTCTCCAAACCTGTTCTGAGGAAGAAACAAACTTAACTACATCTTGGATGGACTGAGGGTGTTCAGCAAATGTTCATTTTCTATTCCTATTCCTTTAAAAATAAACAAAACCATAAGTCCAGTTTTATTGCTTACTGTCTTTTTAATACATCATTCACAGTTATCATGGGATGAGTATTTCATTGACAAATTAAAGTTTAAATTAAAGTTTGTGTTTCATCTCAGATCTGTTTGGGGTTTTTTTGTTTGTATTTTTCAATGAAACTAAATAGAGATTATGAATGGGGAAAATACTGAAAAGGTGCTGGAAATGTGGGTGGTCACTGCTGCACTCTATAAGAATTGAAAATAGGCATAAATAAGAGATAAAATGTGGAGAACTGCTGGAGTCTGATAATGATGGGGTGAGTGTGGAGGTGGCACACACAGATTAAGTATGCTGCCACTGTATCCCACTGCTTTAGTCTAGGTCAACAGCCATTCCCATTGGGTGGATGCGGTCAGAGAAGCAGAGGGGAAGGATGCATGCATCCCAGCCCCTGAGGCCACACTCTCTCTTTCTTTATTCTTTGTTGCATTCGTGACACTTCCAGAAGGAAGCCCAAAGCTCGGTCCAGAGACTAGGGAAATTTCCCTTTGATTTGATTATATGCGCTGCTGTGACGCACCCGTGAATGCGTTTGTGTGTGTATGTAAATGCATTACTGAAGCCCCCCAGATGGCCTTGTATCCACACGCCCCAGACAGAGAAGACGAGAGGGGGATGTGAGCATGTCGCAGGGAGTGTGCTGGAACCGGGGTAGCTGGGATGGCACGTCTGTGAGCTGCGGGTACCAAAGCTGCGATTACACACGTGGGAGGGCTTGGCTCAGGAAGGAAAGTTCAGTCAAGGTATAAAATCAACACATTCTTTGTGTTCTCTTTAGGACGTTCCAGTTGAAGAACACACAAGTGTCATATAAATAGGTCTTGACACACAAAATTTGGACACCTGAAGCGTGCTTGATTATGAATGTCTTTGCATTAGATAACAAAGCAAGTTGCATTTAAAGTAAGCAGAAGCACATTTTCAAGGAAAAAAACTAACAAATAGTACAGTAGGTCAATACAACATCAAACTGCCTCTTAACTAAATGTATAAATATAGCATGAATTTGACAAATAATTGAATTATTGATAAATAATTGAAACAGATAATACAACAAGTTACATTAATGTCAAAGGCCATGCATGCTATAGTTAATATTAACCAAATGACAAATAGCTATTTAGGCATTGTTATAGGCTATTGTATGTAATGTAACCCTCTTAAATCTTGCCAAAAGTTCATGCTGGTTACCCATGAACTGTAGATTATAGCAACAACTGGTAATAATATTTGGAGATGCTTTTGAGATGCTTTTCATCTCAGTGTCCCTGTCAAAAGGCCTTCTTTGAATATGCTGTTTTAGCAAGTCATATTATGGAAGTAAAATGGGTTGTGGTTGCCATTTCATGTTATAGCAATGCTATGCTATGCTATAAAAGTAGTAACATTCAGATGTGACCTCAAAGAGAATTTTCTCCCTTATTAATTAGTTTTGTTGGTCTAATCAAATGTCTGTGATATTTTTACTTATTTTACATGTGACCACAGATAGCACATTTTAGCAGTGTATAAACTAAGAGCAATGACTTCAGACATTTTTACAAGGACAATAGATGTGTTCAAATACTTTTTTCATGTTTCCGTCTGACTGTGTAAGAGTAAATGTCTCCTGAATATTGTTAACTGTAATGTTTCATAGAGGGGTTTGTGTGCGTCACATCTCTTGTGCCTGTTCTGGAACCGGCACTCCTTTGATTAGATTTACAGCATAAACAGGCTTTCTATTGAGAGAACATCTTGTCTCAGTGACTGCTAAAACAGCTCCTGACCCCTCTGTTAGGACAAATTAAACCTCTATGTTATTATCATGTCAACACTTATAAGGCCTTATTATTTTCTTTGATATATTGCCACATCTCTTTAATGACAAAATCACTTTAGATTTCACATTTAGAGCCATCTCTCATGGGATATTTTTTTTCTTTTTTTTTTTTTTGCTCAGGGTAGATTATTTATATCTTTATTTCATTCTTGTTTTTCTCTAGTTACTGAGTTTACAAACAAATAAAGAGGAAGACACATGTGGCATTCAGTGCTGCGTTTTCTTGCATGCAGACAACTGCCATCAAGCAAATACACAACACTACGACACTGTCAAAGCAAAACTAATATTTGACGTCTACATTGAAGTGAAGTGACATTCAGCCAAGTATGGTGACCCATACTCGGAATTCGTGCTCTGCATTTAACCCATCCAACGTGCACACACACAGCAGTGAACACACACAGTGAACACACCCCAACTTATCACCTTAATTATATGCTTATCACCTTAATTATATGTTGTCTGCACTATGTTTGTACTTTCTGTACTGGTAGCTCATAACACCAAGACAAATTCCTTGTGTGTGCAAACACACTTGGCAATAAAGCTTTTTCTGATTCTGAACTGCCTGGGGAGCAGTTGGCGGTTCGGTGCCTTGCTCAAGGGCACCTCAGTCGTGGTATTGAGGGTGGAGAGAGCGCTGGACATTCACTCCCCCCACCTACAATCCCTGCCGGCCCGAGACTCGAACCCACAACCTTCGGATTACAAGTCCGACTCTCTAACCATTAGGCCACGACTTCCCCATGCGACAGTATTTATGTGTGAAGCACTGTGTGTCATTACACGCAAGCTTTGAATTCTATGAATTATTCTCATATGGACTCAAAGTTTAACTAATGAGTGCACAGGTAGTAGTAGAAATACAATAAAACACTGTGCTCAACACTCCCACGACCAGTAAAAAGTTTGGAAATTAGTTATTCCCTAATATAGCGTTTTGCAACATTTTATAATACTTGTAGTATTCAAAACTTGTAGTAAATCAAAACTGTAAAATAGCACAAATAGAGGCAATGGAACAAAAACATTCAAAAAAATCTAAATGATCTTAAATATATGTTAGCTTATATTTAGGCCATGAGATTTAAATATAGCTACTTAAAAGACACCACTCTGGATGACGTGCATCCTGATATTTTTTTTTTATAGTATTGGAGGAATGTATTATGTATTTGAATGTATTATAATTTTAATTTTGTATGAAATTACTTGCGTAGGCAGTAATTCCATACAACAACAAAACCAGTCATAAGGGTCAATTTTTCAAAACTGAGATTTATACAAAACAAAATAAAAAAATAAAGCTGAATACATAAGCTTTCCATTGATGTATGATTTGTTAGGACATGACAACATTTGGCCAAGATACAACTATTTGTACATCTGGAATCTGAGGGTGCAAAAAATCACCTTTAAAGTTGTCCAAATTAAGTTCTTAGCAATGCATATTACATATAAAAAATTAAGTTTTGATATATTTGCGGTAGGAAATTTACAAAATATCTTTGTGGAACATGATCTTTACTTAATGTCCTAATGATTTTTGGCATAAAAAAAAATCTATAATTTTGACCCATACAGTGTATTTTTGGCTATTGCTACAAATACACTGTATGGAACAATACAGCCTTGTATACAAATACAAGGCTGTTTTTTTGGTCCAGGGTCACATTTTATCATTTTATTTAATCAATTGTATAAATCAAAAGTCACTTTTTCCATACTTATGACCTGTAGTGTACAAAAATTTAATGAAATTAATATAGTTACAAATTAATAATCATTAAACATGTTTTTACATAATAGGCCTGCCTAATATGGTTTCAGCACATTTCAAAATTGAAATCCTTTATGCAGCATATTCAAAACTTTGACTCATTAAGGAGCATTTTCTAAGAGTTCTCTCATACCTCTCTTTCTCCTTCTCTAATCTGTTGATCTAAAACACTGTGTCAATGTGAGAAGTAGTTTCACTTTACTGGCAGCTCTTAAATTACTCTATTGAAATGTGTGACAGTTTAGAGGGTCACGGCTGAGCAACCTCAGTTTATGAAATTCTTCACAAGTTGCTGATGAGAGATATTGTGCAAATGTACATTTAGCCCTGTCATCATCAAGAAGATGAATTTCCTCATGCTTTCAATGAACATGCAAGGTCTGTTTATACATTATATGAATGTTACATCATGTTTTTACACAAACTGTAGAGCAGAATGATGTCATTCAACATAACTGTAAAGTAAGTGAAAAGTATTATATTTGCCAAGCAATCCTTTGCAGTTCAAGCTATTTTTGCCTCTGCATATAATTTCTGAAAAAAAAAAAAAAAAAATCATTGTATTTGTGCATAAAAAATAAATAAATAAATACATTTCCAGCAAATGTAAGTGAACATGCATTTGCATTCCAAGGTCACCAAAGTATGTTTGTTATTGTGTAAGCCAATGGTGAGTGTCTGAAACATAGGCCTAATGGGAATTGTTTATATGCCTGTAAAATGTCATTTGGATTTTTTCTGCATTTAGTTTCAACTTGGACTTGAATGGCAACACCTTTCTGCTTGTACTGTATCACTGATCCCATAGAATTTGCATTTCTGAGAAGTGCATCAGCATGGATGTGTTTTGAACATTTTTGTATCCTATATGAGATGTACCACATACCACAGTAATGAGATGCTCTTTCTGAACGTCTTTGTGTCATTTGCCAATGTTGGAGAAAGCTCTTTTAGTGGTGTTATGCGTGAATTTTAGTCTAATTATTAGTTGTTCTTGAAGAAGTTAATATTTTGAACAACTCATAGAAATCAATAAATAAACACTCTTGTTCACTACATACTTAACATATTCATTGCATTTCATTATAATGAACCAACTAGATGAATGCACCTCCTCCTGAAGGAGAGTCAGTGACTTAAGTTGAGCAAATGAACAAAGTTGTAAATTATTTGAACAATAGCACTTTGCTATTATACTTAACTATTATTTTGTGGAATCAAAAATCATTTGTTTTATTCTTTAATTATTATTTATCGCTTTATTTGAGCTTGGTTAAAACTGAATACTTATTTGAAATTTGAAATACGTTTATTTCATGCCAAGTACACTACATTTACATATTTATGTACTTAATAAAAAAACCCTGCAATTGTACTTTTAGTTTACTAAACTGGTATACTTAGAGTCTGCTAAACAATTGTGCAGAACTAGTGCTGAAGTCCAACTAAAGATATACTAAAGTCTATTTGATTGTGCTAAAGTGGAACTATTGCAAGTATAATTTTTGGTACACTTTAAATATCTTGCATTTAAAGACTAATATTATTCAAAGATGATACAATCTTCATCAATAGTGACATTAAAACACATTTTACGCTTAATATTAAGAGATGTGCATTGTGCACAAGTCAGTAAGTCTTAAGTGATATGTCAGTAAATATGTTAATATATTTAACTATACTTCAAATGAAATAAATGTATTTTAAATATATAACTTTTTTACTAGGGTACTCAATTGCATTTACATGAAAATTCGTTGGTTAGGTACTTTATTAGACTTTTAATTGAGTTAATATTTTAAATTACATTTAATCTGTAAAAAATAAACAATTAAATATATCACAACTATTAGTAATTTGAATGAAGGATTTTTTATGTTTGAATGATTTTAAGGTTTGTTTTATCATAAGAAAAAAATATTAATTGACTGCAAATATGTAAATAATCTTATGTGGTGAAATTATATTTTCTAGTTAAAGTAGTTTCTATATATTTTTCTCTGATCTTCACCTTTAACCCTAAAACATTTTGAGTGAAACAGAGTCGGTACATAACAAAGAGAAATGTCATGGGTTAATTACAAAGAGTGATTTATTACAAGACACACCCAAACTGTAGATACTACCAAAATTATCTCAGTTATCTATTCACATTTATTTGAATTTCAAACTTTGCTCTGACAGGGTTGAAATTATGTACTGAAATTATGGTTATTAAAGGTCAGTAAAGATAAATAATTTTTGTGCAGGGCTGTAATAGGATTGGTATAACAGTTTAAGAATCATCCTTTGTAACATCCACAGTTGTTGACTGCTGGAATATTCACATTCCACTATATGGCCCCACAGTGTTATTACACCCCTAGAAATTTAGGCATGATGTGGTGAAATATGATTCTTTGTTCAGCAATAATCTTCTTTAAATTTTTTTTTTTAACTGCTTACACACAAAATCTTTACTTGTCACACAATTTCTGAAACCTGACACTCAAACGCCAGAATCACACACCAAATCTGCAAAACCATAAACTAATTTGGTTTTCAATTTCATAAAACACTTTTTGCAAAACGCAACACAATTCTCTGTGTAACACACAAAAATCTAACAGTTTTTTTGTAACACACAAAAATGTATATTTTGGCAAAGGTGTTTTCAGAAGTTTGCTTTTGAGATGTGTTTGTGATATTTTGCATTTTTTGTGTGCAATTCTTGGATTTGTGTGTAAAGAAAGAAATAAAGTAAGAAAGAAAGATTAGACAATTTCAGAAATCTTCCTGAGAATCCCCCAAACAATAATTAGGAAGAATGTGATTGTGTGTGTGTGTGTGTGTGTGTGTGCATGTTTATGTGGTTTATGAGGACACAAATTTGTATAATGACATGGGTATGACAGAGGTATTACAATATGAAGGTGGTTTATGAGGACACTGCCTATGTCCCCGTAATTCAAAAGGCTTAAAAAACATACTAAATGGTGTTTTTTTAAATCTAAAAATGCACAAAGTCTCCTGTGAGGGCTAAGTTTAGGTGTAGGGTTGGTGTAGGGCAATAGCACAAACAGTTTGTTCAGTATAAAAACCATTACGCCTATGGAGAGTCCCCATAAACCACAAAAACCAACATGTGTGTGTGTGTGTGTGTGTGTAACCTGATCAAAACAATGTATGTAGGGCACTGTGGGGTGTATAATAAAGCAGAGAGCAGAAGGCCTCTTCTTATGAGGTTTGTAAAGTGTGTGATGAGTTACAAGAACATCTTGCGTGCATCACCCTTGTTACATAAAAGTCTTCCTTATTTTAATCAGAAACATGGCAGCATTTTGATTGAGTATAATTCTTGTCTACTGTTTTCTGTTGTTCATTTCCTGAGATGCACAGGAAACATTTAGATGCTGATAGATGGATGTAGAGAGCTAGACTCAAAGAAGAAAGAGTTTGTGTAGTTTAGGAGGAGAATGCACTGAAACTGATGTTGTGAGGAAGTGTGTGTGTGTGTGTGTGTGTGTGTGTGCATTTACATTCATTTGCATGGTGCAAAACACAATTATCAATATGAAAGCATCAGTTCCTGTGTCGTGGCTACACTGATACTTACACACATTGTCTTCCTGTTTTACACTTGAGATAAATGAAAGCTTGTTCCTGTCATCAGACAGCTTTCAGACCAAACTGCAGCAGGTCACTGTTTACAAGGGTCATGGCGTTAATGAAGTTAGTCCTCTGGCATGGTGCACTTTTGTGCTTTAGCTCTCCAATAACCTGCTCTAACCTGAGGCAATGCTGTCACATCAATGAAACGCTAGATGAAAGCTGAAAATTCTTCATAGATTTAAATTCAACAACACATCTGCCTAGTCAAATGAGTATGAATTCAACGCAATTATGCTTCAGATACTTTTCATCTCAAGTCATCTCAGAACAGATTTATATCTATTTGATTCACCAAAAGTGAGACTGATTTTAAAACCTCACATTTCAAAAGTGAACGCAAACAACCAATGCTGGGTGATCTATTGAATATTTAGGATTTATTCATAATAATTTTGCTGTCAATGAACCAATATTGTGAAAATTACAGTGGTTTTAATGTGCAAAACCCATGTTAAAGGTAGGTAAATCACTTCATATCCATGAATGAACTCAAACTGTACATAAACAAATTGCTGAATTAAGGTACTTTCTTAGCAATACTGCAGTAACACTCAACAACAATAAATACTGAATAAACTAAGATGCTGACTCTGTGTGTGTGGGTGTATAATATATATATATATATATATATATATATATATATATATATATATATATATATATATATATATATATATATATATTATACACACACAGAGTCAGCATCTTAGTTTATTCAGTATTTATTGTTGTTGAGTGTTGGATTTATTATTGTTGAAAGTTTGGAAACGCCCTAGAAAAGTGGGGTTTTGGACAATATTGGCATGAATCCTTTTTAATTTGTGATAATTTTGCACTGATAAGGGACAACACAAACTACGAAAACATATTTTATAACATAAACAGTTTATACAGAAAAAAATGTAAATTTTAGATTCATCAAAATATCCACCATTAGCAGCTATTACAGCTCTGCATAATCGGGGCATCCGAGCTGTCAGTTTATTATTTATATATATATATATATATGTATATATATATATATATATATATATATATATATATATATATATATAGCATATATATATGCTGTGCTCTCATCACCTGTTTGGGCTATCCTGTTTTAGGATGATGTTTTCCAGTGTAGATTAATACCTGAGCAGAGGGAATGCAAAAGGTTAAAAATGTCTTTGAAGTGAGGCCGTATCAATAGCACCTGGGGCCAGACACAGATGAGCAGTGCTGTTTTTGTTATTCACAGTCATGGGCCCTTAATTGCAGCCTGACACAAAGGCAAGGGCTGAGGTAACATTTAAACATTTACACAAGACTAAAGACAGGAGGGAGGGGTAACCTCTCTTTTTAACATAATGGACAGAGATACTACACCACAGCCTTCAGAGAAAGTCTTGATTTTCCTTCAACCCTCCACCTCAAGACAGAAAGATAAACTTCATTAAAACATTGTTTCATATATTAGAAAAGTCAAAAGTATGCGGAACCAATAACCAGTCTGCTCTTAGTGAATGAATATTTAAAATTATAATTTGAAATATTATCACTTGTTTTATTTGTATTTATTTCAAAAATATTTATTTTTACAGTTAGCTTCCTGCTTGTCATGAGTGTCATAGGGAAGTGGGGGTTACTTGTGTCACGGCTGAATAAGGAGGAAGCAAGTTGCGCGTGAAACTGTTTTATTTGTAGTCCGAGAGTGTAACACAAACAGGAATCCAATGGCGATGAGTGACGCAGGGACCTTGATGAACTACACAGGTGAATGGTGGTGAAAAGATGGATCCGTAGGTGGAGAGTGAAGTATCCAGACACAGAACAACGAACACAGCAACACTAGAATGGGACTCCGACTCACGACACCAGACAGCAGCACGGAACAGGAAACTGGAGACAGCACGCGAAGACATCAACAAACAATCTGACAAAGGAGGGAAGAAACTGGTGAGTATATATAGGTGTGTTGATGAGCTGCAGCTGGCGCTACCAAAGAGACTCAGCTGAGACGCTGATCAGCGGTAATTGACCCGGTCACGCCCACACGACCTACACACACACACACCCACAAACACATATCAACAATAACACGAGACGAGAAGGAAACAATGAATTAGTGAACCGTGACAGTACCCCTCCCCCTAGGAACGCCTCCTGGCGTTCCCAGGGTCCCTTACCTGTCGATTGTAATTATCGATAAGAGAGTGATCCAGTATGTCTCTAGCAGGCACCCAACTTCTCTCCTCCGGACCGTAACCCTCCCAGTCCACCAAGTACTGAAATCCACGTCCCCTCCGTCTAGAGTCCAGAATACGGTTTACCGAAAATGTGGGTTCCCCGTCTACGAGTCGCGGCGGGGGGGGGACCGGGACTGGCGGATTAATACGAGAATGAAACACGGGTTTAATTTTAGATACGTGAAAGACGGGATGAATCCTCTTGTACACCGGAGGAAGGTTGAGGCGGACTGCCACCGGACTAATGATCTTGGTGACAGTGAACGGGCCAATGAATTTGGGAGCAAGTTTATTAGCAACGGAGCGGAGAGGAATGTTCTTGGTTGAAAGCCACACTTTTTGACCAACGACGTAAACGGGAGGCTTAGACCGGTGGCGATCGGCTTTAGCCTTGGTGCGCGCCCCCACTTGGAGTAGAGTCTCACGGGCTCTAGTCCAAGTGCGGTGACACCTCTGGACAAAGGCGTGAGCGGAGGGGACCGCGACTTCGGATTCCAGACTGGGAAAAATTGGTGGCTGGTAACCTAAACTACATTCAAACGGAGATAGGCCCGTGGACGACACTGGTAACGCATTGTGGGCGTACTCCACCATAGACAGTTGTTGGCTCCAAGAGGAAGGATTCTTGGAGACCAAACATCGCAACACCCTTTCCAAATCTTGGTTGGCTCTCTCGGTTTGGCCATTGCTCTGGGGATGAAACCCTGAGGACAGACTGACAGTCGCTCCCAGTAACTTACAAAATTCTCGCCAAAATTTGGACACAAACTGGGGTCCCCTGTCGGAAACCACGTCCACCGGGAGGCCATGTAAGCGAAAGACGTGGTTTACGACTGTCAACGCTGTCTCCTTGGCTGAGGGTAATTTGAGCAAGGGGATGAAATGGGCCGCCATCGAGAACCGGTCCACCACGGTCAAAACGACCGTGTTGCCCTGAGAGGGCGGGAGGGCGGTAATAAAATCTAGCGCAATATGGGACCAGGGTCTCGAAGGGATGGGCAGCGGTTGAAGTAACCCATCTGGGGGTCGATTGGAAGTCTTACCAGTGGCACAAACCGAGCAAGCCAAAACAAAACTGTGAATGTCGCGAGCCATACGTGGCCACCAGAATCGTTGCTTGACCAAAAAACTAGTGCGATTAACTCCTGGATGACAAGCCACGTTGGAACAATGCCCCCACTGAATGACGTCGGACCGTAATTCCTCCGGCACAAATAACCGATTCGGTGGGCAACCGGGCGGAGGCGTTACCCCTTCTAAGGCCGTCTTGACCTTCGATTCGACCTCCCATGTGAGTGTGGAGACAAAAAGGTTCTCGGGTAAAATGCACTCGGGAGTAGACGGGCGTTCGGAACGGTCAAAAATACTCGATAAAGAGTCGGGTTTGATGTTTTTGGAACCCGGGCGGTACGAGAGAGAAAAATCAAAACGACCGAAAAAAAGTGCCCACCGAGCCTGCCTGGAGTTCAACCTTTTGGCAGTTCTGATATATTCCAGGTTCTTGTGATCGATCCAGACGATAAAAGGTACCCCCGACCCTTCTAACCAGTGACGCCATTCCTCCAACGCTAACTTGACTGCCAACAACTCCCTGTTACCAATGTCGTAATTACGTTCGGCCGGTGATAAACGATGGGACAAAAACGCACAGGGATGCATCTTGTCGTCTGCGGAAGAGCGCTGGGATAGCACTGCGCCTACCCCCACCTCTGATGCGTCGACCTCCACCACGAACTGACGTGAGGGATCAGGGGCTATAAGGATGGGGGCTGAAACAAAGCGGCCTTTCAGTTTGGTAAACACAACCTCGGCTGTGTTAGACCACCTGAACGTGGTTCTGGGGGAGGTCAAGGCAGTCAGAGGCGCGGCTAGTTGGCTGAAATTGTGAATAAAACGCCGGTAGAAGTTGGCGAACCCCAGAAACCTCTGTAGGGCCTTACGGGAATCTGGACTTGGCCATGCCACCACAGCCTTAACCTTCTCAGGATCCATGCGCACTCCCTCAGACGAAACGATGTACCCTAGAAAAGGAACAGACTGTGCATGAAAAGCGCATTTCTCCGCCTTGACAAAAAGCCCATTCTCTAGCAACCTCTGAAGCACTCGCCGGACGTGCTGCACATGTTCCTGGAGAGAAGAAGAAAAAATCAATATGTCATCCAGGTAGACATATATGAACTGATCTACCATATCTCGCAGCACGTCATTGACGAGTGCCTGGAAGACCGCCGGGGAGTTAGACAGCCCGAAGGGCATGACCAAATATTCAAAGTGCCCCCTGGGGGTGTTAAAAGCAGTCTTCCACTCATCCCCCTTCCTTATGCGAACCAAATGATAGGCATTACGTAAATCCAGTTTTGTGAAAATTGACGCTCCCTGCAACCTCTCGAAGGCTGAAGACATCAACGGCAAAGGATAAGTATTCTTTACTGTGATGTTGTTCAACCCCCGGTAATCAATGCAAGGACGCAGAGACCCGTCCTTCTTCCCCACAAAAAAGAACCCCGCCCCCGCTGGAGAAGAGGAAGGGCCGATGAACTTAGATGCTAGAGAATCAGAAATATATTTCTCCATAGCCTCCCTTTCTGGAACAGAAAGCGAATATAACTTGCCCTTAGGCGGAGACTTACCTGGCAGTAAATCTATGGCACAGTCGTAAGGACGATGCGGAGGAAGAGAAGCTGCTCGAGACTTACTGAACACTTCCCTCAGGTCCCGGTACTCTGTGGGCACGTTAGACAAATCCACTGCCTCCTCCTGAAAAACAGAAACAGAAACAGACGGACAGGCAGACACTAGACAGGACTCATAACATCTATTGCTCCAAGCCACAATTGATTTCTGGTGCCAGTCTATTTTGGGATTGTGACGGATGAGCCAGGGATGACCGAGAACGACAGGTGCAAGGGGAGAGTCCATGATCAGGAAGGAGATGGTTTCTGTATGATTGCCTGATGTGATGAGAGTGACGGGTCCAGTGGTAAATGAAATGGTGGGTAGTTCTTGACCGTTAAGGGCGTGGACCGAAATCTTGAGTGTGAGTGGTCTGATGGGAATCTGAAGTCTGTGTGCAAAAGTGCAGTCCATGAAATTACCTTCTGCCCCGGAGTCCAGTAGTGCTTGACAGTCGAGTGAGTGTGTTGTCCATCTCAGTCTTACCGGAAGGAGGGTCGATGATGGTGATGAGGTCTTCTCGGCGGAGATCCCACCCGATAGTAGCCTCACAGCTACTATCGGGCTTGGCCTTTTACTGGGCATTTGTTCAGATAGTGTCCTGCCCTTCCACAATATAGGCAGAGACCCTGGGATCTCCGCCTCTCCTTCTCCTCCCGGGAAAGCCGAGCCCGCCCTACCTGCATGGGCTCGTGATCGTAAGTAGGACTGACCACGTCTCCGTCGCTGAACCGCTGACTCTCTGCCCCACCAGGGACTCGGCTGGCAGAGACGCGTCGCTCAACTCTAGAGAGTCGTGCGTCTACCCTTAATGCCAAATCAATGAGTCCATTGAGTGTAGTGGGGAGGTCCAGGACGTAGATCTCCTTCTGGACGCGGTCAGCCAGCCCGTGCAGAAACATGTCCCACTGCGCCTCCTCGTTCCAGCGACACTCCGCCGCCAGGGTCCGGAACTCGATGGAATAGTCAGATACTGATCCTTCACCCTGACGGAGATCGGCGAGTATTCTGGCTGCCTCCCTTCCGGCGACGGCACGATCGAATACCCGCTTCATTTCATCGGACAGTGCCTGAAACGAGGCGCAGCATGGATCCTGGTTCTCCCACACCGCTGTTCCCCATAGTGCCGCTCTTCCAGTCAATATCGTCAGCACAAACGCAACCTTGCTCTGTTCGGTACCAAAAGTTCTGGGTTGTAGAGCAAAGTGCATGGAACACCGTGTGAGGAAGGCCCTACAATACTTAGGCTCTCCGGAGTAAGATTCGGGAACGGGCAGACGAGGCTCAGACTGGAAGAGGGTCACAGGTGGGGTGGGGGGAGCTGGCGGCGTGGGTGGCGCAGTGGGGATTCGCAGATGTTGAAATTGTTGGGTGAGCTCGGACACCTGCGCCACTAGCGCTTGAATAGCACGACCCGTGTTATTAAGACTCGCCTCCTGGGAATCCATCCTGTCGATACTCCGTGTAATGAACTCCTCCAGGGAACTAGCTGAGACACCCGCTGCTTCCATTGAACGGTCAGATCGTTCTGTCACGGCTGAATAAGGAGGAAGCAAGTTGCGAGTGAAACTGTTTTATTTGTAGTCCGAGAGTGTAACACAAACAGGAATCCAATGGCGATGAGTGACGCAGGGACCTTGATGAACTACACAGGTGAATGGTGGTGAAAAGATGGATCCGTAGGTGGAGAGTGAAGTATCCAGACACAGAACAACGAACACAGCAACACTAGAACGGGACTCCAACTCACGACACCAGACAGCAGCACGGAACAGGAAACTGGAGGCAGCACGCGAAGACATCAACAAACAATCTGACAAAGGAGGGAAGAAACTGGTGAGTATATATAGGTGTGTTGATGAGCTGCAGCTGGCGCTGCCAACGAGACTCAGCTGAGACGCTGATCAGCGGTAATTGGCCCGGTCCCGACCTACACACACACACACCCACAAACACATATCAACAATAACACGAGACGAGAAGGAAACAATGAATTAGTGAACCGTGACAACTTGTGCATGACATGCACTGAAAATGTAGTTTGTCAAAAAATTTAATAAAATAAACAAATTGGGGGAAAGGAGGGGTGTCTATATCTCCATATCTATAAGCTATCTCGCATCTCCTATATGCTATTTCCTATAATCTATGTCTATATCTATATGCTATCTCATCCCAGATAGATATACATATGTAACCATGGTTCCCCGAAGGGAACGAGAAGCTGCGTCAAAAACGATAGGGGAACGCCTCCAGCGTGACTGCACTCTGACTCACATGTGTAATCTGTCCAATGGAAGGGCGAGACGTCACGGGTGGGTGACGTAATTGACCAGGAAGAATAAAAGCACGTGCGGCGGAGCCGGCATCAGCTTCTAGGAATGAAGCAAGTGCTGGCAGGGATGCCGGAAGTGTGGCCTTCGAGACGCAGCGTCTCGTTCCCTTCGGGGAACCATGGTTACATACGTAACCTGAGACGTTCCCCTTCAGGACCTCGAGCTGCATAGAAAACGCTAGAGGAACGAGATGCCCACGCCGCCAGACTGACAAGTCCCTGCCCAGTGTGTACTAGGACGAGAGAACAGAAGAGCCCGGAGCGGCTCAGATGTTGAGGTTGTAGAACCTCACGAAAGGTTGGACCACCAAGCAGCGTTGCAGATGTCCTGCATAGACACACCTGCTAGGAAGGCCTTGGAGGCCGCCACACCTCGGGTTGAGTGAGCTCTGACTCCCATCGGCGAGGGGAGCTGAGAGGACTGTGAGAGGCAGTGTTAATCGCATCCACTATCTACCTACTGAGGGTCAGCTTTGTAGCAGGAAAACCCCTCTTAGGAGGATCATAGCACACAAGCAGTTGGTCCGCCTTTCTCCACAGGGCAGCTCTGTGGATGTACGTACCCAGTGCTCGCACTGGACACATACAATTAAGCTTCTGCTGGTCTGGCTCCCTGAAGGGAGGAGGACAGAAGGCATGAAGTACAATGAGCTGTGGTGTAACAGAGGGAACTTTAGGTACATACCCTGCTCGAGGGTAGAGAAACACTTTGGCCATGCCAGGCGCAATGTCAAGATAGGCAGGGGCCACTGAAAGGGCCTGAAGATCACCAACTCTCTTTAGAGAGGAAATACCCAGAAGCAAGGCAGTCTTAATAGTGAGGAGTCTGTCAGATATCTCCTCGATGGGCTCGAAGGGAGCCTTGCAAAGAGCCTACCATTGTCTACCCACTGACTGACCACGGACAGGAGTGTGGTAGGCCGCAATAGCCACCACGTAAACTTTAATGGTGGAGTGGGTTAACCCTGGGGAGAAACGGGCCTGCAGGAACTCCAGCACTGTACCAATTGGGCAGTTAACTGGGTCGAGCTGGCGGTCTCCGCACCATGAAGTGAAGAGTGTCCACTTCAGGGCGTACAGTTTCCTCATAGAGGGAGCTCTGGATTGGAGGATGGTCTCGACAACCTCGTTTGAGAGACCGGAAGCTATGAGCTGTGCCCCCTCAGTGGCCACACCCACAGCTTCCACAGCTCCGGCCGAGGGTGAACGATTGTGCCCCCTGCCTGTGAGAGGAGATCACCCCTGACGGGAATCTCCCATGGAGTGCCGTCGAGGAGAGAAATCAGGTCCGAGCATCATACTCGGCCCGGCCAGAACGGCGCTACCAGTAGTAGACTGACCTCATCCCGGCGCACTCTCGCCAGAACTCCCGGGAGCAGAGCGATAGGGGGAAAAGCGTACAGACGAAGCCTAGGCCAAGTCTGCACCATAGCATCCAGTCCTAGAGGAGCTGGAGGAGTCAGAGAGAACCAGAGGGGACATTGAGCTGACTCTATAGTCGCAAACAGGTCCACCTGTGCCTGGTCAAACACTCTCCATATCTGCTTCACCACCTCGGGGTGAAGTATCCATTCCCCGGGCCTCGGCCCCTGTCTCGACAGAACGTCTGCTCCCACATTGAGATGCCCAGGAATGTGCACTGCTCTTAATGAGAGGAGTTTGCCCTGGGAACACACAAGGATCTGGTGCGCCAGCTTGTACAAGGGTCGCGACCGCAGACCTCCCTGGTGGTTTATGTACGAGACCACCGACGTGCAGTCGGTGCACACCAACACGTGGTGGTCTCTTAGGTCTGGGAGGAAGTGTTTGAGTGCTCGAAACACGGCCAGCATCTCAAATCAATTGATATGCCATGTCAGATGGCGGCCACTCCACAGACCGCGGGCATGGTGGCCACTCATGACCACTCCCCAACTGGTCCGTCGCTAGTGTTACGATAAGGAGCTCCCAACACCGGGCCCTGGGACAAGAACCAAGGTTTCCTCCATATGTCTAAGGCACGTATGCATCGTCTCGTGACCTTGAAAGCGCGGAGTGGTTTTCCCCTCGGGGAGAACCCCTTGGTCTTGAGCCACCACTGTAGGGGTCTCATGTACAGCAGGCCAAAAGGTATCACATTGGACGCAGCTGCCCTCAGACCCAGCAGTCTCTGAAACTGCTTGACAGTGAGTGACTGGCCTTCTTTCACTCTCTTGACTGACATGAGGATCGACTCGATCTGAGCAGGGGACATGCATGCCTGCATCGTGGTCGGATCCCACACCACGACTAGATAAGTGGTTCCCTGTACTGGAGAAAGCACACTTTTCTTGGTGTTCAGTCTCAACCCCAGCTCTTTCAAGTGTGCGAGAACGACACCTCGATGTCGAATCGTCAGCTGCTCCGATTGAGCTAGCATCAAACAATCGTTGATGTAAAAGTGCGGGGTGAGAGTGCAAGGCAAACGGGAAGAACCCGATATTGGTAAGCTTTGCCCCCAAAAGCAAACCTCAGGGACTTCCTATGAGTGGGAAGGATGGAGACGTGGAAGTTTGCGTCTTTTAGATCTAGCGTGACAAACCAGTCCTCAGACTTGATCTGAGATACTTACCTGTTTGAATTTTGAGCATCTTGAACTTCAGTCTGCTGACTGAGCGGTTCAACTGACGCAGATCTAAAATGGGACGCAATCCTCCATCCTTCTTGGGAACTATGAGGTACCGGCTGTAGATCCCGGACTCTCTTTCATGAGGAGGGACCACCTAGATGACCTCCTTCCTCAAGAGAGTACTCTACTTCTCGTTCCCTTACCAGAGCCTGCTCAGGGCCCACCAGAGTGGGATTCACCCCGTTGAATTGAGGCGGAGGAGAACCAAACTGGATTATGTAGGCTCTCTCTACAGTATGCAGGACCCATGGAGACACATTTGGCAGTAGTTTCCATGCAGCCAAATAGTCTACTAAAGGAACCAGTCTCTCGAGACTGGCCTCTGGTGTACCCAGAGCGGCTAGCTCGGTGTCCTGGAACAGCACACCGGCAGGAGACGGCCGAACTAGCTGCTCTAGAGACCCCTGAAGGGGTGGCGATCATCTCAGCTCCGCTATGTTTCTGGTTGGAAGAAACTGAGACGTGTGCTCGCTGGAGATCGATGCGCCCTGGAACACCGTACGTGGCACGGTTGGCAGACCAATCTCCTGAGGGCACTGAGGAGAGACGGGCACCGTGTACCGCAGTGTATGCCGATCTTCCCCAGAGGGGCCTGCCCTCATGAGTCCTGGACCATAGCATCAGGACTGCCTCAGCTGAAGTCTCCTATTGAGACGACGCTCCTCAGACCCACATCATATATAGGAAGACTAGACTGATAGAACCAGAGCCTGCTCAGGCAGGACCCAATGAGACACGCTTAGCAGGGGCTCCCTCACCACCAGGTGCCTACTAAGGGAACCAGTCTCTTGAGACTGGCCTCTGGTGTGCTTAAAGCTGCTAGCTTGGTGCCCTGAAGCGGAAGACCGACAGGGGACGGCCACTCTAGCTGATCTAAAGACCCCCAAAGGGGCGGCAAACCTCTCAGTTCCGCTACGTTTCCGGGCGGAAGTAACTGGGAGAAGCGCTTGCTGGAGACCGCTGCGCCCTGGAAAACTGGCAGGGTTGGCAGACCGATCTCCTGAGGGCACTGAGGAGAGACGGGCACCGTGTAATGCAATGTACGCCGCTCTTCCCCAGAGTGGCCGGCCCTCAGAAGTCCTGGGTCATAGGCAGCAGGACGTTTTAGCCAAAGACTATCCAGCGAGAATGACGATCCGCAGATCCACCTTCTGCTAGAAGCCTTTGGCCCGGGAGCGCAACTCTGACTCCAATATTATGGGGAATACGAGAAGTGATGCTCCTTAAATGAGGAGCTGGAACACGGTTGGGGCTGCTCCACCCAGCAGCCCCTGCTGATCACCTCAACCTCCTTAGAGGAAGAGAGGTAAAGCATCGTGCTCTCACTCGAGAAAAGTCCCAAGAGGCTCTTATATACACATACTGTATATGTATATGTATACATATATGCACATCTAACTTCTCCTAGTTAGATGAAATACATCATTTAATTCCTCAAAATTAAATGCAGAAAGACAACCAGACGAGTGAACACGGTCTGATATGAAAAGGATTCATAATAAGAATGAGAATGATGTAATGCACGCGGTCGCCTCGGCAACGCGCTCTGCAACAGCGAGATCTCACTCAAAGGGGGAAGAACCGCACTGCGGGCTTCCAGCCACAAGCGAGAGTGCTAGATCTGGGGAATGCAGGTGGAGATAGGACCCATCCGCCAGATCCATGTTGTGATCCCCGCGATCTCACTGAATATAATGATGTCGTCATGCATAAATTCTTGTGCAAACACTGCAGCTTTACAAAGCTCATCGACGTCCTTCACGTCCACCTCTTCAGAGGAGGAGAGGCGGAGCGTCAAGCCCTCTCTCTGGGGGGAAGAATCTGCAGGGCGGGTTTCCGAACACAGAGAGCAGGCGCTGGATCTGATGGGAAAGGAAGAAGATAGGGGCTCCCTCGAGAGCTGACTATGCATGCTCTGCTCTCAAGCAGACCACACACGGACTGTGTGTATCCCCAGCAGTGATATAACGTTTGCAGGGAGGAACACACAGCCCGTAATGTGATCTGCTCTCGCCCAAGTGCTTGCACACATTGTGGAGCTTATTTCAAGTGATTGTGCTCAGGGGCAAACAACACTAAATAAGACTCACAACACAGATCGACAGACACACACAGAGAGTAGCGGTTGCTGAATGACAAAAAGCTGATGCCGGCTCCGCCGCACGTGCTTTTATGCTTCCTGGTCGATTATGTCACCCGCCCGTTCCATTGGACAGATTACACATGTGACGCTGGAGGCGTTCCCCTAGCGTTTTCGATGCAGCTCGAGTTCCTGAAGGGGAACTAATGATGCAATGGCTGTATTGTGTTTGAGTGTGTTTGTGGAATAAATGTGAGCTGAGAACAGAGAGAGGTGAGTATTGAGTGTCATTAGTATCATAATTTTTGAGTCAACAGTGAGTTTTAGTTACCCATAAGGATGGGTGAAACAGTGACGATCAGATAGCTGGGGTTTCCCGTGTTACGGTTTAACTGGTTTCCGTGTTATCTGGTGACCAACTTCCTGGTTCAGGTCCTTCGCTCCAGATGTGATGGGAAGACCACAGCAGATTCGCCGATTCTGAAAGCACAAACTGATGTGATATTAAGCTGTCTAATAACACTTGCTCATTACACGATTTTGGTATTATTGTAATGATTACAAATTAATGGTTTGATCGCCCGTAGCGGCTGAATTACGGAACAAAAAAAAATGTCTGTTTGGCATGGGTTTCGAACACGCCCAAAAATAGTTGCGCTGGGAGAAACCAGTAATGAACGCACTGAACTACCGAGCTGCATTGATTCAATCACAGATTTTTGGATTCAAATAGGATTTTACTCTCGGTGTAACATTATGCAGCATGGCTCAATCAAGGAAATGTGCCTGTGTTAACTTGTGACCTGTTTACTAGCCAAAATCTAGTTTTACTGTCACAATATGTTAATGTCATTCTCCAGCCAAAGCACTTCTAATACTGCTGAATGATTATGATTTGATCATACGATCAGAAAAACTGCACATCGTCACAACGAATCCCATTAATGTAAACACTGTTATTGCATAACAACACCCCAACCTTTAAGTCTAGTTCTATGTTGCAATCCAGTGGATCATTGGCAAAGCACATTCTTACACTGGCAGGCTGCCCACATACACTTCTTGTTTTACAATGTTAAAAAAAACACACAAAAAAACCCCTATAACATCTGCTAACTATCCAAGACAACCTTTAAAGTGTAACTACAAGTACTAGTAAAACACTACTAGTAATAATCAGGATTTCGATATGGACAAATATCTGATGGGGCATTTTCCCCATGCAGCCTCTTAGCCACAATGTTTAAATAGGGAAAGGACAAATTTCCAAGCTCTTTCAATCAATGCTCCACAAGTTCTTTCACAATCACAATCCCTTTTATTGCCAGATACAATGGGTTTACATGTACAAGGAATTTGTATTTGTGCACTGTACAAAAATACAACAAAGAAATTAAATTATATAAATAAATAAATGGACGTTAATGCTCTAAGCAAATCCTGCTACAAATCCTGCTTAATACATAAAAGTACATTTTTGCCTTGCTTAGTTGGGGACACTTGACTGATTGCACACTATTGGAAGAGAGCTGAAGTGGATGACGACGATGACATCACTAAATCATCAATGAACTGACTTTAGCTGGAAAATGACTGTTGTTGTCCTATATTTTCCTGTTGACACTGTAAAGCTGCTTTGACACAGTCAGCATTGTATAAAGCGCTATATAAATAAAGGTGAAAAACCATTCAAATTATAGCTCTATAGCATTTTTCACAGCTTTACAATACACACACTACACAAAAGCAGGACAAAGGAAGTCTTCCTCAATGGGAGGCTGGCCAACACAGTTCCAGTGAAACCATAGGTCGCATGTGCTACATTGAATCTGGTGAAGAAAACATTATTGAGGGAAAGTGTCTACATATTTGGACTCATGGATACATCCTCATTTTTGGTTAAACTTACCCACTACTCATGGGTAGAATGAGCGCCACAAGCCCTACAGAGCTGAGACAGGTCATCTGTGTAAGAAAGTAATCGTTGAATTAATGTACAAAATAACTGTGCATTCAAATGCAAAAAAAAGTAAATAAAAAAATTTAAATAAAAACTTACCAGTCATAGTAAGGAGCCTTTTGGCTATTTCCATTCTTATAGCAATTATGCCCTGATCATTAGTTTCAAACATTGCAGGCTTATTTTTACACTTTCAGCTAGCTGTTAGGAGAAAAAATGTGTTATTCACAATATAAAAAGGATATAGCTGAGAAAAAGTACAAAATGTGCAGTTAAACTTACTTTGCACACCAAAGCCCCGCAAGATGTGCCATCCATCTGAAGTGGATGCTCTAACGTGGCACATGTCCACCGTGAAGCATTGACACCCCTCTGTCTCACGAAAGCTCTATAAATTACATGCAAGTGATTAATTTACATGAACTCACTAATAAAAAAAAAAGAAGAAAAAAAAAGCACACCTTATCTTTGGGGAAGTCGTGGCCTAATGGTTAGAGAGTCGGACTTGTAATCCAAAGGTTGCGGGTTCGAGTCTCCGGCCGGCAGGAATTGTAGGTGGGGGGAGTGAATGTCCAGCGCTCTCTCCACCCTCAATACCACGACTGAGGTGCCCTTGAGCAAGGCACCGAACCCCCAACTGCTCACCGGGCGCCGCAGCATAAAATGGTTGCCCACTGCTCCGGGTGTGTGTTCACGGTGTGTGTGTGTTCACTGCTGTGTGTGTGCACATTGGATGGGTTAAATGCAGAGCACGAATTCCGAGTATGGGCCACCATACTTGGCTGAATGTCACTTCACTTCACATCTGCACTCACCTAGTTACATCTTTGCATTTTTCTCTATCCACTGACTTTGCCCCAAATGGGTCTATGTAGAGAGATCGCTTTACCTTTGGATAAACAACCTTGACAATGCAATACCACATATTGAAAAAAAACAAAAAGAAAAAAAATTATTGATCTTAATAAGGAATAGTTGATCTTAGGATGCTCTGAGGAACCTACAATGAGTGTCCAGTGGTGGTTTATACACAAGGCTCCAATTAACACATCATATTCCAGTGGATCCAGCTACAATAAAGCAGGTGACTGTCAAGATATAGACCTTTGCACATGGTCAATAAAGCAG
The DNA here is from genome assembly GCF_936440315.1 of Barbus barbus. Taxonomy (NCBI): domain Eukaryota; kingdom Metazoa; phylum Chordata; class Actinopteri; order Cypriniformes; family Cyprinidae; genus Barbus; species Barbus barbus. The sequence goes on from NC_136724.1 coordinate 7,507,608, forward strand.
TATAGGGTGTTTACATTCCTCAGTCCTTTTTGACGTCCTTGCCACATGGAGGCCATTTGATACAAGTCTACTACAAAGCCTCTTTTGGAGTCTGTAGTGTACTGTTTCACCAAACTGGTGAGGTAGGCATTTATTATATCTAAAAACAGTAGCACATTAGTAGTCATCTTTATGTATACTTCTAGCAACACAACCCCATTGGCTAATAAGGAAACACAATAATCTATCTCAGTTTCTAGCTCCTTCCCAGGTGCAAGATGATCCCTCAAATTTCTAGAAAAATTTTGTAGGGCCTCTTTCTCCACAAAACCCCCTGTTATTTCCCAGCCCAGATAGCCTCTACCACTACAAAAAATATATATACAATTCAATTTATTTAATCAACTTTTAAAAGGTTAAATTTTTTATAAAGAAAATCATTACAATGTGGCAACCACAGGGACAAAGGACACTATATATGTTATATGTTCTAGTTTAGACTACGCCACCCTTTCGCCCAGAGAATATTATCCGCGCACAGGTTCCCACTAAAGACAAAAGCATGGAGACACAGTTATTTATACAAAGTTACAAAAGTTTATTATAATTTATAATAAAAACCCACACACAAAAATAAGACAAGCCTCAAGCAGTCAAATACAATGTTCACAGAAAGGAAGCTGCGGCCTTGCAAGAGATATGCATGTTCCCTTCATACACACTACACACTCACTCTCACAGCACAAAAAAGCCCCAGTGAAATGATCAGTCACGGCACACGTTGTAGACACCACCACCAAAGATAAGAGGGAAACGATCACTTTCCTAAGCCAAAAAGGCCGCAGCTCCTGAAAAAGAACACTCCACGCCACACACACGCCACACAAAAAAGAAAATCTTTTAGAAAAAGGTTATGCAAGCTAACAGGTGGATGGCAAAGACTCATCCACCTACAAGCCTTGACATTCAACCTTAATAGGCCTGATCAAATAAAGAAACAATAACAGTAAACAAATTCAGTCTTTTTACCAAAATCAACAAACAAAAAAAACAGTCATCATAGTCATCATTCACACCAAATCACGAACTGAAGTCCACAGACGCCCGCACAACAGTCATCCGAATGAAGCCAAAACCACGTTTAATGAAACAAAATGGGAAATTTCTGTCCGCCCAAAACGGTCACAGCCGCGTGCAGCGAGAAACAAACAGACGAGGGTCCACAAACGGCGCACTAGGAGCGGTCACCGCAGCGTGCAGCATGAAGCATGAAGCAACCAGGCGAGGATTCACAGAAGATGCTCAAGGAGCCTAAATACACGCGCAGATTAATGACGTCACATAACTTTGAATGCGGACAAATGGGCTTTCATCTCATTATGCCACAACAAGAATACCAAAATCGTGTAATGAGCAAGTGTTATTAGACAGTTTAATATCAAGTCAGTTTGTGCTTTCAGAATCAGCGAATCTGCTGCGGTCGTCCCATCAGATCTGGAGCGAAGGACCTGAACCAGAAGGTTGGTCACCAGATAACACGGTAACCAATTAAACCGCATCAGATCACTTACAGAATCAGACCCCAGGGACACACAGTCTTTTCTTCTTTTCTTCTCTTTTCATTGTGATAAGTTGGACATGTATATGTGTTTATTTTTCCCCTTTTTTATTTTTTATTAATCTGTATGTTTGTATAATATACTTATTGCTCTGGCAAAAAGGTGATATGTTACACAGTCATACCAATAAAGCTCATTTGAATTGAATTCAATTCAATTGAGAGAGAGAGAGAGAGAGAGAGAGAGCTGTGTAAGAGTGTGAACCGTCAGAAGTGTTTTGTTTTCTGGTAATCATTCTTTGCAATGATTCATGTTTATGAATGTTGTTAGGAAGGTAGGAAACCCAAGTAAGGGTGTTACGAGAGACGTACAGGTTGACAAAATCATCACAAGAGTTTTGTCATGTAGTTTTGACAAGTCTTCATGGCTCTTGACAATGAAAAGAAACAATGTTTTGTATATACAGCTATCAGTGGGTGGGTGTGCATAAGCACAACATTACAACACAGTACTGACTTGTTTTTTTTTACAACAACATTTTTACATAGTGTCTTTTCTGCACAAATTAAGAAAATTTAATTCAGAAACTGTATTTTTGACTGTTCAGACGTTTATAAATAAATAGGAACGACTCTCTTGACCTTTGAACTTGTAGCTATAAACTACTAAAAATAGTTTATTTTATCATGAACTACTAATAAATAGCTACTTTGTCAAGTAATTTATGAAAGAGCAGCAATTTAAGTCACTACATCACTTGGTTAGTTGTCATTCATCATGCTTTTATAGTGCCTAACACAGTACTTTAATTCCAGTTAACCTCTCTACAGCAGGAGTCTCGCTCAAGGGCACTAGAGTGTTTAGGACTTTTTAAATGTCTCTCACTTGTGTTTGCCTTGTGTGCTGCTAACACAGAGCTTTGACCACTACACTAATACATAGCACTCTAAACTACATCTAGACATATGTGACTGTGTTTTTATGAGTGTTAATAGCAACTCTGCTGTATTCCAGAGAGGTAATTGTCACTCTGTGGGTTTTATGTTTAAGACATAATATTCCACTTATCCCATCTTAATCTCCAGTGTTGCCCTCAACGAAACTCCCGCCCACCTGTTCACTCCACCCCTACTCTTTAAGAGGGTCACACTTCAAAGGGGTCAATCTTAGAAAACCTATCAAGAACCTGTGCCCAGGTCATATTCCCCACCAAAATCAAGAAATTGGATTTTGCTTTAAGAAAATGCAATTTAATTTTAAGACAATTATGAGATTATTTAAACATGACATTAATAATTTATTTATTGACTTATCAAAGTATGAATTAATTAATTAATTCATTCATTCATATCCATTTTATGAAGCCAAACTGTCATGTAGTAATTCCTGTATTGGACCTTGTACTAGAAAAAAATCAACTCTTGCTTCCTTTATACACCTTGCACTAGACAAAACTCTGTTCCATGTGTCTCAGATTTGGACAATTGCAGTCTCTGCGCCAAATTAGTCTCACGGGTTCTCACAGTTGATATTATTAATCCTTATACACACATTTGATTAAAAATAATAATAATAAAAAAATAGCCCCTTTCTTAAGGCACCTTGGTAATTCTCAAAACTTTTCAAAACTTTCTTTTCTTGGCCAGTAAGAGCCGTTGCCCCCAAACAATCCATAATCTGACAATGTTTCTAAAAATGTTCCCAGACTTCTGATTTATTTTCTACTAATTTATTGTAAGGTCCATCACATATTAAATAAATCTTTATAGTATGCATTCCTCTAAATGGATGATCTTACCTTACTTCCAAAACAGGATGATCTTACCTTATTCTATACTTAAGAGTATAGCGTTAATCCATATGAGAAATCGGACACCTTCCAATCCAGACCTCCCTAGAATGAGGCAAAATTGTAATGGCCATATTTTTCTGGTGTCCCTTTAGCTTTTGTGAAAGGCCTCTACAGGTCAAGAGGGGAAAATAGCTTGATTTGTATTAGTTCTATTAGTACCCATAAAGCCAAATCATTTTCACACAAGTGCCTACAGCGAGCTTAGGTGCTATTTTATAGAGTTCGACATCCAGTAATGCTAATCCACTTTTATCTCTAAACACAGGTTTTTTTTTTTTTTTTACTCTAATCTTGAGTCCTTTAACCTTACATAATAAGGCCTTATTCATAGTTTATATCAATCAAATACTTAATGTAGCATGGATATAGAGACAATCCTAGATATATAATTAAACTGTGGTGTTACCTTCTTTATTATATCAATCGTTCATTGATATATCAATCAAAAGTTAAATTAAGTTAATGTTAAAGTAAGTTACTGTCACTGTATCTATCTTCATAAACACCTGCACAAATGATTTTACCTAAAGCAGGTGTACATAAATAGTATGCTACATAAACATGCAAAAGCAGGTGCCGTCAGCGGTAAACATCTTGAGACCAAATATGACCAATAGTATTACTGAACTATTGAATCTTTTGTCTGTCTGTGTGATGTTAGACAGATATAGATGTTATCAGATTACCTGCACAATGATTTAAACAGATCACCATCCATGCATGACCTCACCTCATATACACACTCAAACTATTCACCTTAATATCATATTCCATACATGTCCATCAGACTGCAGCTCTCCTATTGGCTGCAGAAAGAAGTGTGGTCCATGATGTCAGGGTGCTGTCTGGCCATAAGTTAAGAGCCTGGCCTATTGTCTCTGTGAAGGTGAAACCTGAGAGAATCTTTGAATGGGCAAATATGATCTACTCTTACAATGGTCTTTTTTATTCAGTTAGTCTTTTCTCAAAACCATGTCTTTAATGTGTATGCAAAAAAAAACTTGAAAGAAAATAGGGAAAGTTTTGTTTAAAATATTAACAGAAAATGAATAGACAGGTGTTTTGTATGTTTTGTTTTTCTGAATTTAACGGAAACAGGAACTGTTTCACCATTTGTATCACTCCACTTGCAGCATTCTTACAGTGAGTGTAATGGTGGAGGACCAACCCAGTTAGAAATGCTACTGCTATTGTGTCACATAATGTAGTTTTTTTTTGTTTGTTTGTTTGTTTGTTTTTCTAAGAATGTAGTTGTTTAGATTTCAAATATGCGGTTTGTTAATTAAGATAGCGCCTATTTGAAAATTTGTTTTGACATTTTCGAAAATGTGAGCTCCAGGGCATCAGCACTCACTCGGTGCTCACAAACCCACCGAGAGCAACCTTACCTTGACCAGGTATTCTGCAATTGACAGTTCACAAAACCCATCCACCCTTAGTTACTGTTGCCATGACTGACAAACAATGCCGCTCTCACACTACACACATGTTCTCACGCAGTGAAAAATATAATCGCAGATCAAAGAGGAAACTGAACACACACTGACAGAGAAGACAGAGCAGGTTACTTCTGATATGAAACAAGGTCTCAGGACCCTCAGATTTTAAATTGTGTCATTTTTAAAGAAATTCAAACAATAAATACAGTATTGTGGCTCTTCAATATGTCGTGACAGATTACTGTATTGCCTCAAACACGTTAACCGATCGTCTTTTCATATTTACTTAAAGCACGAAATGAACATGAATAAACATCAGAAAGTGTTTTAATTCAACTGCGGAACACACCATTTTTCAAATTTAAGTCCACCGAAGTTATCTATTGGTCTGATTTGTGGTTAAGGCTAGAAGGGATACAGCTGCAGCTAATGGGCATGTGCATTTACATATTTTCCGAGCCGACAATATAACGTGAAACCTATGAAAATGGTTTTAAAAAGCACATAGCACCATAGTTTCATCACTTTAGAGCAGGGCTGTCCAAACTCGGTCCTGGAGGGCCGGTGTCCTGCAGAGTTTAGCTCCAACTTGCCTCAACACACCTGCATGGAAGCTTCTAGTATGCCTAGTAAGACCTTGATTAGCTGCTTCAGGTGTGTTTAATTAGGGTTGGAGCTAAACTCTGCAGGACACCGGCTCTCCAGGACTGAGTTTGGACACCCCTGCTTTAGAGTGTCCCAGTGACTGTCTTTTTGCAGTAAAGGACCTGTCATAGTTTAATGAGTGGGAAGATGACAGGAAACGACGTGAGGTTAGCTGCATTGAAAACAGATGAGCGCTCATGTGCATATACAGCTCCCAATCAGGGCGAAGTTCATAGGATTTTGTCCAATGATAAAAGCACACGTTTTAACCTATTATTTTATTATTTAACACTCAGTATTTAACTTAAGCGCTGCAACCCATGCATACATGATAGATTTTCTGGTACGCAAAACAAGTACTTTTAAAGGAATACCTTAGCTTATTACCGTTACAGTGGCAACCAACAACAGCACAGCTTAACCTTCCGGACATCTTCCGCACATTTTTATATTTAGTTATATTGAAAAAGTTTCAATTCAGTCTATCTTTTTTTACCCCGTTTTAACATGCATTTACTGTATATGGAGACCTGTCGTAGCTGTTGGGCAAGATGGAGGATAGCAGCGGCGGCACATAATATCTGCATTCTGATTGGTCAGATCGCCTGTCAATCAAGGCTCTGATGTCTCCATTGTGGTTAAACATGAGCTATAATTCATCTTTAACATATCTAACAGGCAATCTTTGGTTTCATTAATCTATTATTTGTTCCAGAGCAAATAGTTTTGCCTGAGTGCAAAGTTTCATAACTTTAGATTTTTACATAACTTTAATGCTTCATCAGAGCACTGCCTTTGTATTCTTGAATGAATAGCAACTTTTACAGTGGCTGTTTCTGTTTATTAAATATTATTGCTCACTAAATAATATTTTATATAAATAATAGTAGTATTTAATAATAGTTTTTAGAATTGAGAAACAATCTGTGTGTTAGTGATGGTGGTTTTGGTTACATTTAATGGTGACAAGAGACTGTCTTTGTGAGTGAGGCAGTAGCAAAGACTTTTATATTCAAAGAGACTTAAACAAGGTTGCAAACAATGACTTTTTTACTTTAAACAAGACCTTGTAAGATGCAACCAACAAATGCAGTCACCAGCATTGTCATGCGAAATCCCCTTAACAGTTTAAAGGATACTACGACAAAGATATTGCTTTCCTCAGTGGACATTCAAGTCATCTTTCTCTTTATCTCATAATAGTATAGTCTGCTTAACACAATAAGCTTTCAATGAAACAACTCAAATGTTCCTTCATTACTATTTCTAAAATTATTTTTTTTTTATTAGTAACGGGGGTTAGGGCTCATTTAAACCATATGATTTAAACTGTCAACTTGAGATTTTAATGTGTGGTGGAAGGAAGTAGTTCTGCACACAAAAGGTTTTTTAATAACACTCCGTGGTTGTTTCTTATTCATTTACACATTTGTGCCGTCAAACTGTTGTATGAACGCAATGTCACACTCATAGCCATGTAATATCGCTCTACAAAAAATAAATAAATAAACATAAAAAATTAGCAGACGTTTTAATGAAAAATGCAAAACATTTAAAATAATTCACAAATAGATTATTTTAAATATAATGTGGCACCACACTCTATTAAATAATGTGAATAAATTCATTATCGTGTAAATTTTGTCAGTAGTAAAGGGAGTAAGCGAGTTTCCTAAAATGACCCATTTATCAAAGTGCCAATGAATAGCGGGTGATAGTATCCCTGCACCATGGTAGTACTACAATACTTTTCTCATAAGGAAAGAGAAGTAGTCTGGATGAATGCCAACCTTCAGATAAATATGTAGATGCTGGTGATTGTGCAAAGGGTTGGGTCAGTTCTGGCTGTTGTGCTTATTGGCTTTACCTGTCTGATAGCATCAGATTCTCTGGCCTGCACGCTCACACCCTCAGGCCTCACGCTGTTTATTTAAACTTAATCATTTCAAAGCATCTTTGCTTTCACCGGTACTGAAAGATAGAGCCAGCGAAGAGAAGAAAGGACTGATGCAAATCTCCTCTTTTCTCTGACAGCCTGCTTTCATGGCCCCTTTTTGTCTTACTGTTTGGAGCTGTAGTGTTTGTCTCAAGTAGAATTCTTTTCATTAATCTCTACCCGAGGGCTTTTATAGCTCCTGATGCTTCGCAAGCCATAAAATTTGTCAATGCAGATTCAGCAATGATTTCAGCATGATTATGTGGCCAGGTATTTATGGGCCTCTCCACATCAGGTGTCTCCAGAGTAGGTCAAAGTTCAAGAACAAAGTTAAATCCATGAACACTTTATGATGCAAATAATTCTATATTCCTAATGTAAAAAAAACAAAAGTGTTGTAAAAAGTTTCAAATCAGTACAGTGCTATCAAACATTTTCAGGCTTGCCAGATTTTTGGATTCAGTTTTACAATTAGAGAAAGAAAAACCTGTTTGCTGAAAACAGTGAACCCTTCGCCTGAGGGGGAAAGAGCAATATGCTGTTCACATTGACAAGACCCCCCTGCATCCCATATCCACAAACACACACACACATAACTCAAATACTCACAGTGTGTATAATTTAAATGTAGATTGCTATGCTCCAGCACTTTGCTTCATACCTGTCCCCAGAGCATCTGCTTTCTGCTGTAAAATCTGTCACGTCATGCTGGAAGAATTTATTTTTACAGCATGATACTTACGTGCATAGATGTCAACATGGGGCATTCTTTGATAAACCCACTTTGGTTACAGGACCATTGTACTTGAAGTGCATTTCTTATAGAAAAATGAACTGTGCATGTGTGTGTGTTAGTTTGGTTTAATGGCTTACTAAGAACTGTATACAGGTCCTTTTAAAAAAATTTGCATATTGTGATAAAGTTCATTATTTTCTGTAATGTACTGATAAACATTAGACTTTCATATATTTTAGATTCATTACAACACAACTGAAGTAGTTCAAGCCTTTTATTGTTTTAATATTGATGATTTTGGCATACAGCTCATGAAAACCCAAAATTCCTATCTCAAAAAATTAGCATATCATGAAAAGGTTCTCTAAACGAGCTATTAACCTAATCATCTGAATCAACTAATTAACTCTAAACACCTGCAAAAGATTCCTGAGGCTTTTAAAAACTCCCAGCCTGGTTCATTACTCAAAACCGCAATCATGGGTAAGACTGCCGACCTGACTGCTGTCCAGAAGGCCATCATTGACACCCTCAAGCAAGAGGGTAAGACACAGAAAGAAATTTCTGAACGAATAGGCTGTTCCCAGAGTGCTGTATCAAGGCACCTCAGTGGGAAGTCTGTGGGAAGGAAAAAGTGTGGCAGAAAACGCAGCACAACGAGAAGAGGTGACCGGACCCTGAGGAAGATTGTGGAGAAGGACCGATTCCAGACCTTGGGGGACCTGCGGAAGCAGTGGACTGAGTCTGGAGTAGAAACATCCAGAGCCACCGTGTACAGGCGTGTGCAGGAAATGGGCTACAGGTGCCGCATTCCCCAGGTCAAGCCACTTTTGAACAGAGAAGCAGCACTGGACTGTTGCTCAGTGGTCCAAAGTACTTTTTTCGGATGAAAGCAAATTTTGCATGTTATTCGGAAATCAAGGTGCCAGAGTCTGGAGGAAGACTGGGGAGAGGGAAATGCCAAAATGCCTGAAGTCCAGTGTCAAGTACCCACAGTCAGTGATGCTGGTGTTGGTCCACTGTGTTTTATCAAGGGCAGGGTCAATGCAGCTAGCTATCAGGAGATTTTGGAGCACTTCATGCTTCCATCTGCTGAAAGCTTTATGGAGATGAAGATTTCATTTTTCAGCACGACCTGGCACCTGCTCACAGTGCCAAAACCACTGGTAAATGGTTTACTGACCATGGTATTACTGTGCTCAATTGGCCTGCCAACTCTCCTGACCTGAACCCCATAGAGAATCTGTGGGATATTGTGAAGAGAAAGTTGAGAGACACAAGACCCAACACTCTGGATGAGCTTAAGGCCGCTATCGAAGCATCCTGGGCCTCCATAACACCTCAGCAGTGCCACAGGCTTATTGCCTCCATGCCACGCCGCATTGAAGCAGTCATTTCTGCAAAAGGATTCCCGACCAAGTATTGAGTGCATAACTGAACATAATTATTTGAAGGTTGACTTTTTTTGTATTAAAAACACTTTTCTTTTATTGGTCAGATGAAATATGCTAATTTTTTGAGATAGGAATTTTGGGTTTTCGTGAGCTGTATGCCAAAATCATCAATATTAAAACAATAAAAGGCTTGAACTACTTCAGTTGTGTTGTAATTAATCTAAAATATATGAAAGTCTAATGTTTATCAGTACATTACAGAAAATAATGAACTTTATCACAATATGCAAATTTTTTTAAAAGGACCTGTATATACTAGCTGTGTTCAATGGAATTTTGTGCAAAATACTTCAAAAAATAGCATTAGTGAAAAGCGTAAACCAGTCATATTAATTATTAAAGGACAGATGTCAGAATGCTGTTTATTTAGGTATGTTATCTGCTATCGCAGTGGAATCCATTATAGAGGCCACCAAATACACAAGAGGACAGTGAGTACTCAACAGAGCAAGATTAACATATAAAATCTATTGGTTTTCTTTTGTGCACTGAATGAGATTTACACACAAACTGCGAGTGAAAGCCTTATCAGAGAGTGTGCCGTTCGTGTCTGTGGGCCGAAGGTGATTTGGTGACTATGGACTCAGTCAGCGCTGACCAATCAGTAATGAGTGTTAAGCATCGGATCGATCAGCATTACAGCCGCGACTTATGGCTGCTTGCGTGGGCTCGGCTCCTTGTCGACCAGCCGGCCCTTGAGGCCCTTGAGGGCTCCAGGGGTTGAGAACTTTTAATTATCAGCAGCTCAGTGATCAATGACCATCACCCGATCATCAAAACATGCATGATAAAGGAACACAATGAGAAGAGTGTGTATGTGCTGGGTACATCAGTGACGGGCCCCTTGAAGAACAGGGGAAGTTTACAGTCACATTCACACAAACACCCAAAATTACTGTATGACCTTCTGCTGCTGTTATAGGTCCAGAATCGCCTGGATCTTTTCCTATCTTGCCATTACATAAAACATGTTATATATATAATCCTAACAATACAGCTATATGCTTGTATCAAACTTTTTTCTTAACTAACATATTGAACTTACACTTTATTTTGATAGTCTTCAAATAGATATTCTACTACCTATGCATGTACATGTCAACTTATTCCGGTTTTGTCCACAACTGCAGACTTTTATCAGAAACCACTTTTTAGGCCTAAACCGGCACATTGCTGCTTTACATCACTTATTTTTTGGGAATTTGTCCTGTTTTAGCTACCAAAATACAGCTGAGTGTTTATATTTTTTCACTGACAAAGCATGTGTCTGTGTATACACATATTTGCATTTCTTCCTCACTGGTTAGCCAACTTGCAGTTTGTTATAATTGTCAACACATGATGGAACTGTCCATCCTTCAAACTGTAAGAAAGTGACATATGAGTCTATTGTGGATGAGGCCTCATTAAGATTATTATAATCTACAGCTACTGAAAAACACATTTATCACATAGTTTTACTAAGTGGAATATTTAACAACACAATGAGAAAGGAGAAATATTTCAGATTTACCCTATAGAGTTGCATGATTTAATTAGGAAGACAAGATCTCTATCTATCTATATTGTCTAAAACATAATTTCTATTTATAGTTCCGACATAAACACATTTGTCTATGAGTTACAATTAACTCTTGGTATCTTTGGGACCACCATCAAGGACTGTGCTATTTTTCTGTTTTGGCCATCGTTGTTGTGATCTGTCGCAACTGCTGCAATGAAAAGTGTGGGAAAGAAACATGTGGATGCCCTGGTTCCCCTCATAAAGAGCCACAAGTACCTCTTTGTCTCAGCACAGCATTACTATTGTGTTGGCAGAAGTTTCCGTTTATGACCTCCCATGGTGTAGGGCCATAAGAAGGAGTCTTTTAGGCTGCAAGGTCTACCCAGGTCCCTCAAGAGTCCAGATCCAGTGAATTAGTCACCACTACTAATTCATTGTGTCTTCAATGTGGCATGTCAGCGTTAGCCTGACAGAAGAAGACCCTGGCTGATGGGAAGGGTTAGGGTAAGGCCTGTAACAGGGGTTAACTCAATGCCTATGTCACCTTCTGTCCACACAAGAGGATTGTCAAGAGGCTGCACCATCAGGTGGTCTCATTTAGCACAGTGTGTGGTATTTAAGTAGATATTGACCTGATTGAGTGCTCTCATTATTGTCAAAAGAGTTAAGAGACAGTAGCCCTTTGCACTATCATACTGATACAGGTAACATACGATGAAAGAACAGTAAGTAAGAGAAGCACTGACAATGAGCAGTTCTAGATTCAAGATTTTTTTATTTGTCACATACACAATTATGCAGAGTATAACCAGCAGTGAAATGTAAGGATCGCATCACAGTTCACATCGCAGAATGACAAATTAGGTTTATGAGGACTAGCAATCATAATCCCACCATGCATTTACATTGTTATCCAAACTAGGGTTAAGAGTTTAATCCAATTGTAAAGCTGTTGTGACCCTAATTGACAAAGCACGACTTGTTTCTGGATCAACATCTTTGTTGGTCCTGGTACAACATTCCTTTCAACCAATCAGATTTCAGTAATAAGAACAGGTAGGGCTAGGTTTGGATTTAGGGCTGGAGTTAGAGAGTTGAATCCCATTTGAATCAACCTATCATTAACCTCTGATCCGAAGATCTGAAGTATTAATCATTGTAATGTTTGGTTTAACATTGTGTATGGATTCTGAAAATTTTGGTCATCTAAACTTTTTGTCTCAAAATGCCATTTTCAAATTTTGGCTTCATGGAAATTTTTACGGAAACCATTACTTTAAAATCCACATATTGACATCTGACTTGTAATTGTACTGGGGTCAGGGAGTGACAAGGCCATGATGAATGAGGAACTAATCTGCTCTGTTACTCTGGTCAAGTCATAAGAGAGCGATAGGTAAGAACCAGCTATTTGCACCCAAAGTATCAGAGATCCATCATAGCACATTATTATCTATATAGGTCTGAATTAAATCCATCTCTCTGTTATGTGCTTCTAAAGAAAAGGTTAATGTGCCATCATAATGTGAACATAAGATCTTTTTTAAAGACGTGCTGAACTCGAGGTGAACTCTCCACCACCAGACTCCGCTATCTCTTCGTCATGTTGTGCCAGCTAGAAGCTGAGGGAATTCAATTAATATGATTAAATGCTACTCTACCAAGGGCAGAGCTGGAAAAGTTCAAGGCTGTGGTGAAAGCAGAGTCAAGATAATACAGACAACTCCTCCCTAATTACAAAGTGTATATAGGTTGAGTTTTGATGGAAATAATGACGGTTCGGAGGTGGGACCAATAGCAGCAGGTGTTTGTGGGATCTCAGTGACAAACATGTGCCTGGACATGCTTGACTAAAACACAGGAACAAATTATGTTCTGGCATAGCTAAAGATTTTCTTTTTTCAGTCTTGAATGTTCTCTAGGCAAGGAGTCCAGGAATAGGTTGACCTAGTCTTCCCACTACATCTAACCCAAGATCTGAGACAACAGCAACCTCATTTAAGCCTTTTATATGCCCAAAATCTCATAACCGAGGACATGCCAATGGACCTGCTGCAAATTAAGAGCCAGCTCATGCAATAACCAAAGTTGGCTGGTAATATCTTACTGAATGAGCTTTCCAAACACTTTATTCCATTCATACAGCTCATATCCTGTTTACTTTCTCCCTCCCTTCCAAATAAACACAGACAAACTGCTTTAGGCTTGTAATGTGCAGTGTGTGCTTCTCTAATTTATCTGTAAGCATCTCTCATGTTTGCCTCTCTTTTTCTCATCTGTTCATCTATTACTGTCAACTGGCTACATAAGTCACCAATGATAGGAACCCTACTGGCCCTGACCATCTTACCCTAGTGCAAAGGACAGACAATGCATAAAGGCTTGTCTGAGGGGGACTCTCAGGCCCCTATTCAGGATGGTGACGCCCAGCTGCTTAGCTGCGTCCTGCAGACTGTGGTCCATTGTGTGGCTTTAGTCACATCTTTGCCCAATGGTCTCCCCCTGATGATCTATAGCTAGGCGGCAGGGCCGACCCAGACCGGCTCCATGGATCTTGCTGGGTGTCTCACTCCTGGGGTTGACGGATCGCCTGTCAGTTATTGTTTTCCACAACAGGGTCTTAAATGAGAGACTCATCTGTCAATATCGTGCATTTCTTCCAGCACCCAGAGGGTCCCTATCTGAAAATCTGTTTATTTGCTCATATGTTAAAGACTATAATGTTTAGAAATTGTTTACTTAGACTCAAGATAGCATTTAGCAAAGACACAATGAGTCTTTTCCCAGTTGTTTGATTCCAAATTACAGAGTCAACATGTGTAATGTCTGCATTCTTTCAATTAATTTCAGGTAGAGCAATTGCATAACATTAAATACGGGCAAGACAGGAGAAGTGTCCAGTTAGCCCGAGTCGTAAAGGGTATATTAATGGTTTATGTACCTCACTGGTGCATTGTAAATAGCAAATGACATTTACTGTGTGATGCAGTCCAGGCCATTATGAACACTTTATGGTTGATCTATCATGTCAAGCGCTCAAAAAAAAAAAAAAAACTTGGTAGTATCAACCAAGACCCAACACAAAGACTATACCTGAGGGCTAGATATAAAGTCCTTCACTGTTCTACACAACACAATTAATAGTTTAATTGCTTAAATTTTCCAGATAGGAATCAAACTTACTTGTATTTAGTTTGTGGTAATGTACAAGCTCCCAGTTTGTCACTCCAACTGTTATTTTAAAAGGCATACGTTTATCATCAGATGTGTGCAGTTCCCGTCTGGTTTGTTGTATTCTGCTATATATATATATATATATATATATATAAAAAAATGCTGTTATTCTTCCCAGAAAAAAAATGATACTACCATTTTCTGCTCTTTTCATGTTATTGCTTTTTACTGTTTGCTGTTTTCTTTTACTGTTTGTTAGGGATAATAATAATGATCTATTATAACTTAGAGAGCCTAATGATGGTGTTTCGAGGATTTGTGTTGTGTGTGCTATGACAAGCAAGAAAAAAGGGGAAGAGTGAGCAAGTGGTCTCCTTTTAAAAAGCATGACACTTGATTGAAGTGTAAGGTTTTGGTTAAATGCAGCCAGATTCAGCCCAGGAACAGATGCCACACTCGTGCATCAATAAATGCTTATAAGTTACTTATTTAGTGCTGCCTGCCATGAAGGGAAATGACATGACTTTAAGCTCAAGTGCCCCAGGGGCGATTCCCCCTCTCTTTGTCTTGTCTTTTCATATCTTTGGATCTACTCTAATATACACAGCCGAAGACAACAGGGCATACAGCAAAATACAAATGTTCATGCTTTACAGGCATGTTATTCCTTCTACTTAGATGCCTCACATCAAAAACCTTCCTGAGTGGCAGATTTCTCATTGTGGAGTGGATGGTAATGGTGGGCTTGATGATATTTTAACACACACAAAACCATGCACACATTTTTCACATTTTGTGTTTATTACTGTTTGAGAACCAGTGATTAAAATACAATATTATTTTAAAGTATACTTGGAATTCAGTATATTGCTATATTTCTAACACCACCTTTCACAGTCATGTGGGATTGTTATTGTTCTCATTATAGAAAGCACACAGTGAACATTGATTTTAAGAGATAATAGGTACTACTACTGAATATTACTGAAATATAATGCATTTTTATTCGGTTTCTTTTCCTTCTTTACAGCTAAATACTGTCCTGCTTGACAGATATGTGAGTTTCTCCTTTAAGACCAAACTGCCAGATACTTTGTATGACACTTTCCCAGAATTATCACGATAGGCTATCTTTTCACTGTCTTTGTCTCTGTCTGTCTCACAAACACATATGTTCAAGCTGCTATTGAATTGTTGCAGATCTGGTTAATCAACTTCTATTTGCATATTTGAGCACAAGCTGGTCTCAGCAGTTCTCACAGTGACAGAACACGGATCTGAGGTCAAGGTAAATAAAACTTCAAAGGAAGCTCAAGTTTGTTTATGGCTAAGAACAGACACATTGTTACAACACGAATGCATTGAGCTTCAGTAAATATAATTTTTATCTTTTTAAAGGATATATTAAATATTATATTATATAAAGGACATATAATAAGTACATTTTCACAGTTATAATAGTATATGTGCAATCTGTAAGGAATATACTAAGAATTATTTTGCTAGCTCATATACAGGTGTAGATTTGACCCATTTCCTAAAATTCTGTGTATATTTTTATTTCAGAGAGCTGTAAATATTCCAGTGCACATTATGTGTACAGATAGCAATCATATACTTTTTTGTTTGGTTTATATTATAAAATACACACACACAGCTACAGCTGACTATTCATTCATGCATATTTTGTGCATACTGAGTGTCAGTTAGTAAAGTACGCAATAATTAGACACTTGTGTGTGATAATGTTTAGTAGACATTTGAGAAAAATGTGGAAAGTGGAGAAGATAATTAAAAGATCAGGAATTACCCACACCTGAGCAGTGCAGTGTAGCTCAGCTGAGTTTGGTCCAGCACTCTGGCCATCCCGTCATTGCAAAATACAGCGCAGATCAAACCACTACAACACAGCTCAGCAGCACGGCCAACTTTTTCCATGACTTCATTCATCAGGCATTAACCCTGTTAGCTGGTTCTTATTTGCAGCTTTCTCTCCATCTTCCTCTTGCTCTCCCTCTTCATGTGCATCTCACCTTGCCCTCCATTTGTTTTGTTGTGGGTTTATGTGTGTGTAGTGGCTTTGTGCCAGAGATCTGCTTGTGCATTTCATGTTCAGGCTCATTTCTGTCCTACGTTTAAATGGTGAATGAGCACTGTAGCCCTCCACTGCTCTGTGATTATGTGTATGTGTGTGTGTGTGTGTATGAGGACCCTGTGCTGTTACAGGTCAGAGAGAGGCAGAGTTAGAGCAGGAGTGAGTCATTGTCAGTCAGAGTCAGTGAGTCATTCTTTCTGCTATGCTGACTCTAGCTGTCATAGCCTCTGCTGTTCCTCAAACACTCACACTTCACAAAACCTCTTACAAACAAACAAACAAACACACACACACACACACACACACGTTTGTTTCTGTGAATTGTGGGGACTTTCATAGATTACTTTTATACTGACCAAACAATATTTTATATCCCCTAACCCTACACCTTACAGAAAACCTGTTTGCATTGTTACACTTTCAGATTAACATCATTTACTATTTTTAATCATTTTCTTTCCCTTGTCAAAAATTTCAAGTTTTACTATCCTTGTGGGGATACACAATGTAGCATAAACACAGACACACACACACCATTTACTGTGTGTATATCCTGTTTTCTCAATTCAATATTGTTTAAGGGTATTGCAAGTAATTCAAGTCATTTTGCTAGCTTAAGCCACACCAGGGGCGTACGCAGTGGACGGGCCTGAAAGGCACAGGCACAGGCCCGCCCGCCCGCCCGCCCATATTTTATTATATAAATATCATATATTTGTTAAATAATTATTGTTTAATCTATTTTAACACAATTACAAAACTACTATTGCATCTCCAATAACTAAAATAATCCAAATGTGTTTTTGCCTAATTCTTGATGAGTTTGATTGACAGCAGTGTTCGGCAATTAAGTGTTTTCCAGGCTGTTTCGAGGATGTCTCCCCCTGTTATAAAACAGCAGCAATGCATAATTCTGTAAAAGGGACTTTTAGAAACTCGCACTGACGCGGGAAAGAACCCGTCCATCAGTCGCAAGTAAGACATTCAGTTCCAAGCGCAGGCTGATCGCGTTCATTCTGTGAAGCCGGGAACACACTAAAGCCTATTATGAATGTGATTTGGGCTCAGTCAGTGTTTTCAGTCGGCTATAAAGTCGTGCAGTGTGTGGTGTCTAAAAAAAATTAAGAACAACTGTTGCCAGTCGTCTTTACAAAGATTATTTTCATAAATTTTGTGACTGACGCCGGCGACTAACTGCACCTGGCTGTTTCCAAATATGTCTATTAATTTAAATAACGAATTAACAAATAAAATAAAAAAATCACAAACATGACATTTCTGAATAAAATAATTTTATACATTTTAGTTCTATATACAGGCTATGTTTTATGAAATAGGCCTATAGCCTAATAGGCTATATTTTATGAAATATGATGAGGAACCTTGGTATTCGTAGCCTATTAGTTGAGCAGACGTGCATTAGTGACCTGGCGTGAGAGATTCTTTCTACACAGTTTCACAGTTTATTTAACCTACTGTAATCTGCAACAGTATTTAGGGACTGGGGCTAATGTGAATGATTTTAGGTGTAGACAATGGACATGTTTTACTATGTGTCTTACACGGTTTATTTTTCAGTAGGATCAAAGAAAAGAAGATTGAAATGACCCGAATATTGTGTCCGACTCAGTCCATTAATTAGCCTACTAGTACCCGCTCACTTTTGCCCAGGCCCACCCAAAAATAAAATTCTGCCTATGCCAGGAGCCAGGAGTCTCTAAAATCCCACCCTTCAAATGTCAGAAACCCTGCTGTTTCCCAAAAGCATTGTGAGCCCAAGTTGACTTTGGAGACCATTGGCACCAGTGTTCTCTAAGATCAGTTTAGCTCATGATGATTTTGCAAAATGCAGCTCTGAACATACAAAATAATTTACAGGTAGAGTAGATATATATTGGCAAGTATTCAGAAAGCACAGGCTGCTCCTCTGACTTCTCTGATTTCAGTGATATTTGTCAGATAGTCAGGTACACATTCTCTAGATATGTTTCAGATCACATGTTTTATCATCCACTATGTGAAAATTGTAGGTCTGATCACTTATATATGATGTGGTAACACTGATATGTGACCACATCATACCGTGTTGTAAGTATGACAGGCTGGAATTCTAGTAGCTGTATATTTTACAGTTCCTAATTGTATGTGTCATTAAATTATATAATACTTATTTAAGCTATTCAAATGTTTGTTAACTTAAACTTCATAAAAGTTAATAAGGGGAAAAAAAGATGGGAACATAAAGATGTATAAATACGTAATTCGTGCTTTTAAAAAAACAGTTTTCCCATAAAATAATTTTACTTTATGTATTTTTAAATGTATTTTATGATCTTAAAATATTTTAATAATGTATTTTAAAAATATGTTTACTGCAGATGGTATAGATGTCTTACAGTTAACAGGTTTTAATATTTACATTCTTCATCCATTAAAATAACTATTCAGGTATATAGTTGGAGTAACAATACAGGCACTGCAGTGTGCCGTATAACTGAAACGATGTTATGTAATTCATATTCTGAACTTTGAGGCACGCATAAAGAAAAGATTTGGTTCTGGCTAATACAGTAGGCTATCTGGTGTCAACAAATCTCATGCTGCATCAACATTTTTTTATTATTTTCCGATCTCATTTGTTTCACCTTTTTTTTTTCACTTTCCTTTTCCTCCTTTTCTTCTTCCTTTCCCTTGAAATTGATTTCTTCTTGTTTGTCTTGGCAGTAATGAGATCAGCTGTGGGATTACATTTCAATGGCATAGCACCTTCAACCCCAGGCAAATGATTTGCCCAAACTTAATAATAAAACACTTACGATGTATTGTCAGGAGTAAACAGTAGTTGTAATAAAACGTTGCCTGGGGTACAGACTTCTTTTAACTTGTAAAACCCTTTTGGGTTGGCCTATACACACCTACTGTAGCTGCACCAATATGACAAAATGAACTACATTTAAACAAACGAGGAGTCCAAATTTAAGGTATCTACAGGATGAGGCAAATCCAGATATCTGACCTAATGAGACAAAATAAACCAATCAAAAATTCATCAAGGCTTTTAACACAAGCATAAAAAAACGCAGTGTATGTGTGTTGAAACTATCTTTTCTGATCTGTGAGAAGTACATGTTCTCTGCATACACCTGTAGAATATTAGTTAACTTATTAGCATTTCATTGTGAGAGAACTTAACTACAATTAAGCTATGAGGGGAAAATTTATTTTCTAATGTTCTCTTCTAATCTTATTATATAATGTAGATGTATTTTGTCACAAAACACACAAAAAATAAATATAAATATATATAAATATAAATAAAATACAACCTGTTGTACATTAGTTTTGTTATTTAATTAGTTATTCTTCAACAGTCACTTTAATAAAATAAAGTGAAATGTAACCAAAATTAATTATTCAGTATCGTGGTATAAGCAGAAGTACCATTGTATTACTATAACTGTACTATTATGTGAAGGCAGGCATAATGGATCAGTTGAAAATCATACTGTATGGGTGTGTGTGTGTGTGTGTGTGTGTGTGTGTGTGCATGTTTATGTGGTTTATGAGGGCACAAATTTGTATAATGACATAGGTATGACAGAGGTATTACAATATGAAGGTGGTTTATGAGGACACTGCCTATGTCCCCGTAATTCAAAAGGCTTAAAAAACATACTAAATGGTGTTTTTTTGAAAATCAAAAAATGCACAAAGTCTCCTGTGAGGGCTAACTTTAGGTGTAGGGTTGGTGTAGGGCAATAGCACACACAGTTTGTTCAGTATAAAAACCATTACGCCTATGGAGAGTCCCCATAAACCACAAAAACCAACGTGTGTGTGTGTGTGTGTGTGTGTGTGTGTGTGTGTGTGTGTGTTTAATAAGCTTGTGTATATGTGCTGTTAACACTAAAGTGCAGAGAAAGTGTTCCTATATGGAGGTTTCAGAGTAGATTAGTTAAACACCTGTTTGCACTGACGGAGAACAGCAACCATTAATAGCCTGTCATAAATCGCTCACTCTATTGTGCTGTCACCAACTTGCAGTACCACATTTTTAGTAGCTTGGACTTTCAGTTCAACCCAACAGTTTTTGATTAAGATCGCTAGGGCAAAGTATGTTTCAAAGACAGCTGATTTGTTATAAAGTAAGCTAAATCTGACAGAACTGCATTTAACCTTTAACTAAGAGGTAAAAATGATAAATAAACTCAATAATATTATATATATATATGTTTTTATGTTTTGTTTTTTTTTTCCTCGAGAAAAGTGTGAATTCAAATATTGCTGAATGGGCCTTGGGGCTTCTTACATTTGACTGGTTATATTTTCATGTCAACCACATGATATTGCTTGAAATATTATATAATGTAGATTATGTATTATTTATTATCATTAACATGATTTGCATTCTCTAACATTGCTAGTGTGCAGCGCTAGATATTTCCAAATCACTTTTATCAAAATTAATGCTTTGACTTGAAAGATGCTGAGCATCAGATTGCAGGAAGTGAAGTCAGACAATCCTAGTAAAAGAGCAATTTGAAACAGACGGCCCTCTCCATGTGGTTAACACATAAACACAAAAATCAGCAGCATGCTCTCTCTATTTTTTTTCTATTTTAAGTCACACAAAAGATAGCAAGGCAGGAGTGTAAAATCAAGACTAGAGATGGGATCAGTAGTGCACAGTTTCAAAAAAAGACTTACCTTTTGGGCCAAGCCCATTTAAAGCTGACACTAGAGAAAGCGAATAAGAGGGAGCGGTGGAGGACGACAGGACGCAGGGGCTGCTCAGACTCTACTGCTGTCTCTGTCTGGTTAATGCGGGTAGGCTGTAATAAAAAGCCACCATGTGCCAATTGAGCTTCCACAATTAACAGATTAGGGTGATAAAGAGGTGCATGACTGCGAGGCAGGGCTGCCCCCCTAGGCCTCAGGGCATCATGGGTAGGGAGTGGGCTGCTCTCCTGATGAGGGGGCCAGATAATCTCCTTCTCTTTCGCTTTACATTCATTCTTAACCTCTCTCCCCCTCACAACCTTGTGCCCTGAAGCACCTCTGCAAATACCTGCTCAATATTCAAGCAAAAAGTGTGTTCAGGGCAAGCGGCATGTCTGCAAAGGAGAGATACAAAAGCCGGGCGGAAACAAAAACCGTGACATCTGCTAAAATGATTGCGAGTAAATATGTTTGACAATTATTGTTTACAGTGACAGTGGTAACAGTTCAAGGGATCCAACCACATTTCTGTTTGCATTGAGGCAGATGGGCCTACAGCGATTCATTAGCAGCCTGTCAAAAGCTTCATTCCCAACTTACTTTTATTGTGCGGATCTGTTCAACAGTGGGAGGAAGGCACTTATTTGGCATAATGATTGCGATCAGTTTGCCTGGTATAAATCACTTGCTTTTCTGTCATCCTTTTTGCTGTCCTTTTTCAGTCTTTACATTTTCTCTTTTCCCTCCTAATCTTTCAAGTCTAGCACTGTAAATATTTACTCTTCAGTGATGGTTCCTTGATTTTGTGTCTCTGGGCTGTAAGTTAGAATTTGTTACTGAAGGATGACTTTAACCTTCGAGAATACTTGGAGAGGGAAACAGCCATGATGATATCCCGAGGGAAGCAACAGAATCTTTCGACAGCCAAAAGAATTTTCCAGAATTGTCAGTAATCAGGCGAAGTTCTGGCTTCCATTGGGATAGTTAGACGCTTTCAGGGTCAAACCTCCTATTCTTGATAAAGCTCATAAGCTGTGACTTAAGTCATTTCTAACTGCAAACAGTATTGTTATGTTGGCCTATGTTTATTTACTTGACTATATCCAATTACGCTATAGATAGTCCACAGGGGCAGGTGCGTGCAGTTATGGACATGCAAAGCGCATGGTTTGAATGTGGCACGCAAATGTGCTTGGTGTGATCTGACACAAAAAGCACGGAGAGTCCCACACAGCAGATATTTAGCCGTCTTTAACACTGTGAAACAAGGACACAAATAGAGACTAATAAATTAGTCCCCCCCTTGAGTTCCCATCGCTGCTGATCTGATCCACTCAATCAAATGTGTTAAGTCATAATTAACCCCAGCTCCCGTTGCTCTAATTGAAGCCTATTAGACAGTGTGTGATGTTGACACAAATAGAGGAGAAGACCAACAGCCATTGAATTTGTAAGCAAAGTATAGCGACACCTCACACAGTAAGCAACCAACACTTAATTATCAATGAGCTTTTAGCAGCTCTCTACCCTTCTTTATCTTGCTGTTGCTGTCTTTTCTCTTTCTCTCCTGCTGCTCTTGGGCCTCAGGCTCTACAAGTAATGGAGTACTTTAATGAAACTTGTTTTAAACACGGTCAAGGATGAGATATTTATTGTGCATTTGATAACAAACGTCAATTAAGGAAGTGGCAGTGTAACTGGCTTTTGTTGTGTTTACATGACTATCCACACTTGGTTGTTGCTGTTGGTGTTTCTTCACTTCATATATGGCTATTTCTTCACACAGTTAAGATCGTGAAGTTGATCAATTGACAAATCACAACTTCAACAAGTGGCATACTGTGTGTTGAATCATATCCTGCAAGTTTCCAAGCGTTCACCTACCATCTTTCTGATGAAATAGTGGCTCAGTAACAATACACAAATCAATCTGATAATAAAATTCATCCAAATAAACCAAACCCTAACATGCCTGAATTTACAGTAAGATTTGGGTGACAGCATATACTTCTTTCCCGAGATGTTTGCATTTCTTTTAGTAATGATATGCTAAACAGGTTCAGTGATTCATGTAGATGAAATGATGCAATAGATGAGTTGTGGGTTAGATGGGAACCGTTGGGAAACACCTTCACTGACTCAGAATTGTTCCTTATGAGTGCCTTCTGTTCACGCCCTAAAAGATTTCTGGCAAAATAGCAAGAATGAGGAGAAACAGGCTGACAGATAAAATGTATTTCAAATTGCAGTGTGTGTGTGTGTGTGTGTGTGTGTGTGTGCACCTGGTATTTATCACGTCCTGGGGACCAAATGTCCCCACAAGGATAGTAATACCAGTAAATCTTAATCTTGTGGGGACATTTTTTGGTCCCCATGAGGAAACAAGCTTATAAATCATACAGCATAAAGTTTTTTGAAAATCTAAAAATGCAGCATGTTTCCTGTGAGGGCTAAGTTTAGGTGTAGGGTTGGTGTAGGGCAATAGCACATACAGATTGTACAGTATAAAAACCATTACGCCTATGGGATGTCCCCATAAAACATGGAAACCCAACATGTGTGTGTGTGTGTGTGTGTGTGTTGGCTGGAAGTGTTATGCTGCACTTAAAGACCACTTAAATAATTTCACCCTCACTCATATATAGGCTAAAACTTATCAGAAGCTGAAAGATTTTCAAGAAAACCTACTGTGTGGAAATTAAAGAAAAGACAAGGAAAATTACGTCTGTTAGGTGCTGTTAACTCTCTGGCTTTTTTTAACTGATTTAAAACTTTTAACTTTAACAGTTTTCCTGCAAAAAAAAAAAAAAACTTGGGGGATTTAAGGTATTCAATCAATTTAACAATGTTAAACAGCGGGCAATATAGTTCCACGCACTGTGTTGACTTGGGGATTTTTTTTCAGATGTCTCTGGAAGCGGATTGGAAGACTTAAATTCTCTAAACGCACAACATTACAAAAAGTGATTAGATGTTTGATACAACAGACTCTTTGTTTCATCATATTCTGAGAAGATTTACATTTTGATCAGGACCTCTAATTTAATTATTCAAGGCTTCCTTTGCATTCTTACAACCAGATTTATACCAATGAGTCAGACATCTTAGTACAACTTCCTTCACAACAAACTGTGATGTCAAAGCATGTTTTAAAAGGCAATTTCCAAAGATTTCATTCACAGCCAACACAGATTATGTATTTTAATTTGAAGTATACGTAAAAAGGAGCAATTTTAGCATAGTGTCCGTTTCTGGCCGTGAAACGGGATGACGCTTACCACAGGTCTAAACAGGCTCAAACGAGATTAATAATAAAAACAAATAAAAAATAATCTAAACATTGGTTTATAAATGTCAACCAGCATCAGCTTTCCAGTTTAAACGCATTGTTGGAATGACGTGACAAAAGCATGTAAAAAGCCAGTTATGATTCAAATTGGTAGTTTTAAGAGCTTGATCTATAATATGCTGAAATAACCAGCTCAGCAAAATTTATTTTTTTTAATATTTGTCTTCATGAACATCTTGTGGACAAGAAATTATGATTTGTAGCTCTATTGCAGGTTCTTCTTCTTCTTGCATTATGCATGCTCAATAGAAATGTAAGATTTCTTTTGTCATCTAACGTTTGTTAAAAATCATATTTTTACCAAGTACATTCTAATTTAAACGAATTTAAACAGCATTTGTGCTGTACCATCTGTGATGTTTAAATAAATATGTCCGGTAAAGGTGCAAAGAGCCAAACTGAAAAAAAAGATTATGTGTATTGTTTAAAAAAAGAGAGAGAAGAGAGCAACA
>NC_136724.1:7537500-7760000 GCF_936440315.1 Barbus barbus
AGAGAGCGAGCGAGCGAGAGAGGAATACATCGCGGCAAGCAGTGAATAAAAAAGTAATGAATAAAAATCGACATGAAGCGTATCAAATATTTATTTTTTTCTGGGCAACAAAGAACTATAATACATTGACAGGCATGGGAGCTATTGCCAGCACAGGTTTATACAATACAGATAAAACCGCCTCCAATTTAGACAGTGGACACGCAAGATATCAGATAGCCTAGTCCCAAATGTTAAATTTATTATTTAAAAAAATAATAAATAAATTAAAAATTAAAAAGGTGGGAAGGAAGAAAAATAAGAGGAATTCGTAAGACAATATCCATTTATTGCTCTTGTGGTGCTTTGAGGGAAGAACAAGAGGTGATTGGCACAACACATAAAAAGCTCGTATAAAAACAAGAAGATAGAAACACAAAACTAGCATCGTCGGGGTCTCTGCAATGACCTTTTTCGATCTAAAACTGAATGGCATAAGAATAATATATAGAGAAATTGATGTTTATTTCTTTTAAATTTGTTCACTTGCTTCAGTGTCGCCTCAACATGCTACAAGAGGGCTTAATTGAAATATCCCAGAGAAGAATACCCCAATTTCTGTTTTCTAAGAACCATAAAACCACATGAAGAACTAAGCGAATATTCAAACCCACTAAAACAGGAGGCACCAGATAAATAAAAAAGAAGTTTGAACAGACGTACCATATTTACAATTCCCATTAAATTACACATAAATAAATATATACATACATGAACACAGATTCCCTCATATAACCGTGAATCGTGTTGAAATTCTAAGTTCAAGTTGGTCGCTTGGTCGAGAGAAAAGTCAGTTCTTGAAGTCATGGTGTGGAGCTGTAGATTTTTTTTTTCTTTCAAGTTTATTCACAATACTGATTAAAAAAAAATCTTCCTCTTTCAGCTTCTTGTTGTCACATGGCTACAATCGTAAATGGGGATACTGAGGGGAAGTCGCTGAATTTCAGTCCATTGAACTCATACAAAGGCAGTTCATGAAAAGTCCTGCTGTGGCAGATTTAAAATACTCCTTTCATTGGCACACTGCTTTATTTTGATTTAAAGAAATGGTTTGTCCACGAATCACAAAGTGAACTGTTTTACTACTATTATTATTTTTTTTTAAGTTTCAAAATGTCAAGATCGGGAGGTGGTGTGTTCAGTGTTTCATCTTGATCACTAGTGTTTGTTATATGTATTTTGTCATACATCAATTAGGGTGTGTTGGCTGGACATCACTTTCTGTGCTTCTCGTCTTTGTCACCCGCCTTCGACCCCGTCTCATTGTGGCTATTAGGATTGTTGTTCAGGTACATTTTGTCCATGGCTTTAATGGCCTCCGTCAAATAGTTCTGCAGCGCCGTGAGGGCCGCGCACATGGCTGGAGTCCCGAATCCATGAGAAATAAGACTGAAGTGGGTCAAACAGCTCTGAATCCCGGGCTCAAGAATGGGCTGTGGACGTGAATTCCCCAAGGGCGAGCGGTCTTGCGAGAGCAGGTCCGTGAACTCTTTGCAGATTTGTCTAGAAGGAGACACAATGCAGGATGCGTGTCAGGATGAAGCTAATTACAGCTGAACGTATGAAGTCAGAAACGTATTAAGACTACGTGCTACTTATGTGTCCCTTAATCAGTGGCTCGAGTGTTCCTTTTGACAGCAGCTCATTGAGCAGTGCCCATCAGAGCGATGGACAACTCAACCTCAGTTTGAAAAGAGAGTCGCATATACGTCAGTAATACGTCAGCTAGAAATTTAAGAATTGGATTAGCCTACACCTAAAAGTTGGGCTCTATGACATCTAAAGTTGCGTGTCGCCGCGCTGTTCCTTTTTTATGGTTAGTTTCATTGTATGTATATATATATATATATATATATATATATATATTTGTTTGTTTGTTATATAGGTCTATATATATATATATATATATATATATATATATATATATTACGTTTCTAGCTGACGTATTACTGACGTATGTGCGACTCTCTTTTCAAACTGAGGTTGAGTTGTCCATCGCTCTGATGGGCACTGCTCAATGAGCTGCTGTCAAAAGGAACACTCGAGCCACTGATATATATATATATATATATATATATATATATATATATATATATATATATATATATAACTTATTTATTTATTTTGCAGTAAATCTAAAAAAGAAATTACGGGAAAATACTAATTCGTTACAGGTTGCGAATAAACCAAAAATTGTATTTTACGAAACCATTTGGTTCCAAAATTCAGGCATATTTATTAAAAACTAGCCTACATAGGCTATAAGCAAATGTCAATATTGTGTTAAATACAATACGACAATTAAGCAAAAAAACAAAACAAACAAAACGGTGTCATAAACTGTGAAATACGCGTAGATATCTAAATAGTTAGAATAGCACTCACTTCGATGCCAATAACATGTTTTTTCTTTGGACTTGTTCGTTTGGGTCGGAATGTTGTCGGTTCACGTATTCAGCTACCGCCTTGGCTGGAAACTCAGTCTCGCATACATAACCAAAATCTCTGGCCAGATGCACCGCTTCACCTAGAACAAAATAAGAGTCAGTATGTGTAACATGTTACTGCAATAAAATGTAGACTAATTAACATATTTCATAATTGTCATATAATTAACGTCCTCGGCCACTGAGCAGGACATCGTTCTTTATCAATTCTGACATTTATTTTCTATTACCTAATAGATAATTGAATTCTGTCAAATGTGTGCGTCAAAATGTGCCCTCCTTGTGAGATTAACAGAACATAAGATACCAACGAACATAAGATTGACACCATATCATTGTTCGTGATCCTATTTCAAATATTAGAATGCTGTTCTATATAAAGCAGCTAAAACCTCCCATACTCCGACTAGGTCTGTGTGTTTGGCTATTTTGTCCCCCTTTGGTTTTAATTTCCTGAAACAGTTGGATTTTTACTGCGAGCCTTCCTGTCATAAGCCTAGAATCCGGAAGAATGCATGCGCCAATTAGCATCAAAGCTCAACTCTACTAAACTGCTTTCCATAAAATGGAGCAGATCATAAACAATAACAGCACTTCAGAAAGTCAGTGTCCTCCGACTAAATCAGCGTCTGCTTGCGTGTCCACCACCCCCACCCCCTCGCCCTTATCTCGCAGGAATCATACATTTCTTCAGGCTCATTACCATACAAGACTAAATTTCAATGAAGCACGATTAATATTACATTCAGTCTTCAGCGGCAATGATTAACAGGAACCAATGAACCGTCTCCAGCTTTCACCTTTAAAACCCATGGCACACCAAATACCACTGCACGGAATAATCACCTCCAACTTTACAAGCAAAATGGATTTATTCAACAGCAATGGCATCTTAGCAGTGCAACATAATTAACTCATTTATATTTTATAATAGGCTTTCAACCTACAGGTCAACTGCATCAAGCAGACAAGGATAAAATCCACACATAATTAAAAATAAATAAATAAATAAATAATAATAATACATGTCATAGTGATTTCGGCTGTGGTGCAATATATCCAGCAACTGCATAAAAGTGCCATAAAACAGCATTGCAAATATGACACAAAATAGGCCCTACAAAGACATCTGAATTCTGAATTGACACCATGTTCAAATTTAAAGGCAAGTGGTGCTGCTAAAGGTATAAAGGAGAGGGGGGGGGGGGTACTATAATTCCACAAAATTGTTTTCCAAATTGTATCTCCGTAATCCGTTCTCTCTTTTTTATGCTTCAGCTTTGTTGCTTGAAAAACATACTTTCTCCTTTTCACGAATGAATGCAAATACTGCTTTAGAATGGCTCTCATGTAGCAGCAATAAACACCTGCTTTATTAAAATATATTTGTCAGGAAACTTACCTTCCACCAGTGACGTCAAGAGAGTAACATTGGCAGCTTTGCGTCTCCCTGCTGGTAGATTTAATCCGATTTTATCTAGTTTTTCTCTTAAAGATCTTCCGCCATTCTTAGATTTGGCCCTTTGAAGTAAATGACAAAAATGTTATTAAATGTCATTATAGTGTTGTAATTATGTTATAATTATTTATTTTACTGCCAATCATTATAGCCTATATGCTATACATTATACATGCTATATATTTACATATCATTTATATTAAAATGTCTAATATTTATAATAGCCCGGAGCACGCATAACCTTGAATAATTAAAAAAAAGTCAGTCGTGTGTCCCCCAAGAGACCTGTTTAGTTTAGATAACATTTCAGCAGGTTACTTTTTTATACTAAAAGAAAGACATGTTGCTTTAGAGGATACCATGGAATGTTTCAAAAGTAAAAATCTAAATAAACAAATAGCCTACATAAAACATTTATTTTATTTCTCACTGTCATCACGTGAGATATAATTAAGGTCACAAGTGTCTATTAACTCGTGTTGCATTAAGATATTGCAGAATGTGCTCATTGCGATTGGGTAGGCCACTACAAGTAGGCTATATAAAAAAAATAATTCAGGTTCAGAATTTTGCCTGTGTTGGGGTATTATTTTTAATAGGCTGTCATTTCGGTGGGTTGTGGCGACGGAAAGCGCTTGATAATAAATAATTACTGAAGTATGCAATAGATGTCCAGCTCACCTCCTCAAGACCCCACCGAGCAGGGAAGCGTTCAGGCACTCAGGCGGAGAAAGACGTCTCTGCACCTCCGCTACTGTGACTTTGTACTTTGACGTTGAGCTAAGAAGAGACAGACGACCCGGAACCGAACAGAACACTTCGTTTGGGTTTACCACACCTCCAAAAAGCCCGTCTTTATTTATCGGTATAGCAGAGATATTGCTGTTGTTCTTGGATATGGAAACAGGACCTTGAAAAAAAAGAACATGATTAGGCCCCCCATTTCAGTCTACAGCACCAACAAAATGGAAAAAGATGAATTGCTATGCAGCAGGCAGCTTTTGAGTAAGATTAGACATATGCGTTTATATGCACATCATCTCGCACGCCTATGTGGAATCAAAGGCAATATGGTCTTATCAGAGAGGAAGGAAAATAGATACCACAGCAATTGCTTTTCATTCAGCTCATGAATGTAACTGCTGCAATATGCCCCAAGTAATGAAGTGGCCCAGCCATCAAAATATTTCATATTATCGCAATGGTGACTTCACACCAAGCTTGGAGAAAATGACAGTTCAACAAGCATGGCATTGCCTCAAATTTCCCACTAACTGCTCAGTGTAGCTGTTATTTGTTGGACATCATAAAACAGGGACTGATAAACGAAAAAAGAGAGGAAAAAAGAGGCATAATCCACGTAAATGTTTATAAACGTATAGGCTATGTATTTTTATTAATAATAACGCTAATAATAATAATACATTTAATCCAATACTTCCTACAAATAAAGCTGTGCATTATTTCTCATAATAGTTTTAATCTCTAAATAGATGGTAACCTTGCCACACAAGCACATCGAATGACATTCACAAATCCGAAATACACACACTCACACACGAGCGCTTACAAATAAGTGTTCAGGCCTAAATCCTGCTGCAACGCCCGTTGTTTCTTTATGTGCTAACCGGAAACAAAAGCACAAGCACTACTGGATAGATCACTAGTGACATTAATAGCTCAGGGGAGACTAATAGAGGCAAGAGGAGTTAAACGAACTCGTGAGATCGCAATTATTACGTGTATATGCAATGTGTATTTTTGTGGATTTATATATGGTGCATCAAATGTAATATGTCAAAGCTTTGACATTTGTGAAAACGAAGAAAATTAAATCTAGCCACAGCGCACGTAAAAATGAGAAAACAATTTGATCTCAACACACTCTTTCTCCTGCAGCCCTCTTTGACCATCTGCGATCCGAACGAAACAAAGAGGCACGTAATTGCTAAATAATTACTTAAACTGAAATTTACACAGAAGGCATGTTTAATTTACTACAAATGTGTTTTATAGTAAACTATGTCACGCGCGTTTCTCATGTCATCTTTGAATGAGACATTCGGCAAATTTCATTAAAGAATACCATTTTAAATTTAGTCTCAGACTAAGTCAAACACTAACATATTAGCTCACATATATTAGCTACACGAATAGAATGGAACACTTGGTTAAAATGGGTTGTGCTTTTTCTTCAGGCTATCACAAGGCCTACAAATTAACCCGATCTGTCTCAAAGCAAGCACGGGTAGACTTTACGAGCGGAGAGCTGCTAGTGGAAGCACGCACGGTATTTGAGAGGAAATTGCTTACCTTTCTTGATTACAGTTTGGTCTGGGATGTGAATTCCTTGATCTTCAACATGCTGCAAAGATCAAAAAGCATATTAATAGTGATCGAAAGTTCAAAAACATCGTACTTTTTGCAAACTAAATGAAATGCAATCCAAAGAGAAAATGCACAAACACGTTACATAGTAGCCTAGTATTTATGACTACTCACACTATAAACAGCATCTTTAAAAAAGTGCGTATTTTTGACCCATATTAATTACATCAGCATACGTCTATACTGTTTAAAGTAGGCATTTAATTAAAAATAATAAAAGCTTGAATTATATTGTTTTATATCATAAAATATAATAATAGTAAATACATGTATTTACCCAGAGAATAAACGTAGTAAACCTATAAAGCATGCAGTTATGGTGGAACAGAGAATTCAGACGCAATTCGTCAGATCTCTTCAGCAGGCACATTGCAATCAAATTACTGATGAAAAGGGGGGCAGCCAAGAATCACGTCCAAAAATGACAGACAATATTAATCAAAAAGCCCAGTACACCACTCACTTTGTGTTACTGGGATGAACAACAGCGAGAGAGAAAAATCCAATAATTAATTCATGGGAAAAAGGGATATTACCTACTTTTTTATTATTATTTCTCGCGCTACTGCTTAAAATAGAACTTTACAAAAAAATACTTTTTTCTGAATAGTTTTCCTCATAAAACATGCAACGTTTACCATAGGCCATCAAGGCAAAAATGTCGAAAATAATTGACCACCACCAGCAAATATACATTTAAATAGTAGCCTATATTTACATTCAAACAACACTTTAAAAACTGCCACATTTTTTTTACCAACTTCACCAATTTATTCTGACAAAAAACGTTCTGTTGTGCATTACCGTAATACATTCAATAAAACAGCTTAAATAAGAACAATTTAAATATGTGACCAGATATTTGACTGTCCGAGATTCTACAGAGAATAGCACCAGCAGCAAATCCAAATAATGGAGTTGGATTATGGAGGTGACATGTTAAAATTTAAGCTTTTCTCCTTACCTGAACATCTTCTAAAGAGTGATGTATTCCATGGATAGGGATTGAATCCGTGAGTCCAGTCTCAATGCCGTGACCCGAGGGAAGTAGCACTTCTCTGCGGTACTCTCTGCACAGCTGATGCGGTAACCCGCGGTGCTGGTGCAGCAGGCTGCTCTCCTGACTCTGCCGCTGGCCGGGCCAGCCCGGGTGCTGTGGCTGAGGCTGGGCGTGCAGAGAGTTGATGGAGTACGGGTCATTAACGTGAGAGTAAGGGTCCTGAGACTGCGGGTAGATGGGCTGGTAGGGTGGCGGAAAGTATGGCGGCTGGAAGTCTGAGTTGGGCGTGTGAGAGAGCGGAGGAGCGCTGGTGTACGGAGACTGGCCCACGCTGCCCAGTTGGGGTAACCGGGCTGTGCCATTGCTGGTCCCGTCGTGGCGATCCTTAGAAGAGAAATATATAGTGCTGTTTTAGTGCAGTTAAAAATAAATGAATAACTGAATATATATATATATATATATATATATATATATATATATATATATATATTTTTTTTTTTTTTTTTTTTTTTTAAGAACATTTAAAAAATGAATTGTTTTTTTTTTATGCACTTAGTAATTTATTTAAACAGAAAAAACGAACATGCCTTAATCTGGTCAAGAACAAAAATATCAAAACAAAAACATTACATTATAATTAGAATAAAATCCATATAGAATAATATGTTATCCTACATTAAAATGTACATCGATGGTTTGTTGTTCATTCAGCAATTAAAGATCCTACTGAGAGGCAAATAAAAATAATCAGAGCTCACATCAAGTATTAAGTCTTTGTAATAGCATTTTATGCTACCAATTACCGCTTGCACGATGGAACAGACAAAACGAAAGGATAAAGATAATAATAAAAAACAAACAAACAATCGGAGAGTAAATGCTTAGCGTAGTCTTCAGATTTTTACTCCCGACAGTCACTCACCATCGCGGAAAAACTGTGCACTAACATCAGCGAAGATTTCCGAGGACTTCAAAAGACAAGAATTTCAGAGGAACAAAACGAAAATGAACGTGCAAATTAAATCAAGCCAATGATAATTATAGGGCAAGGTGGCGGTGGCCAGCGTTCAAATAAAGCAATAATCCATCAGAATCTGGGTAAATTCCCACTGTTCTTCATCTGCTGTTTAGATGCAATGCTTTTCTCTAAAGTTTCTTAGATCCCCTTGGCGTCTCCCGGCTCTGTCAGTGGACTGTTCCCTCGCTCGAGCTCATGTTAGCACAGATCTGCCGCTTCCTCTGCACTCCTAATGGTAGATATTCATGACTATTAATATTACACGAATACTTAATAAGAGAAGAATGGTCGGAAATCGAGCGTGAAGCGAGGAAGCAACTCAGGGCAGACTGCACTAAATGACGTCCATTGAATGGGGAATCAGTATATCTAATCAGAGATGAGGAGAGAGAGTGAGTGGGAGAGAGAGGGAGAGAGAGACAAAAGAGGGACATTCTCCTGCGTCTGACGAATCAGAGAGGGGGAAACATTTTAAAAGGTTCGAGGGCTAGCAAAAGTGAAAGAAAGACAGAACGAGGGGGGAAGAACACAAGGAAGGAAACAATGTGCACCTCTGATTCTGGTGAAAATCCAGCAAATGCTGAGGGCATCTGGGCTGGCACATTTTTACTGTTCACTGGATGCTCGTCTACCTCATTGTTTTTCACATTAGTCTTCGTCTGTTCGTGCTCCATGGCCCACTAAAATCCCTCACCACGAATTTAACAACGGCCAAGACACATCAACACAAGCCGATGCAGCTTAACTCACCGCTAGAGCAAATTTCAACAAACTTTACGCATGAATACTCATCCTACAAGCTTCCATCTAAGCTTTCATGTCATACGCGATTATTATGAAACAGCAAGTAATTAATTATTACAATTAATGTGAGTAGCCTATGTGCGTCGAGAGAAAGAAACTCATAAGGACACGCGGAGCGCAGAGATTCTTTCCTGATCATGGCGTGTGTGATTCCCCAGAAACGAGCGAAAACACGTTTTACTGGCTTCACCACTCCGACAACTACTCCCATATATTAGCCTTCTGCATTCACCAAGCAAATCATGCCATATAAGGCTACTAGAGGTGAAGACAAGCAAAAAAAAAAAAAAAAAAAAAAAAGACAAATACATTTATTTTAAAACGAAATGATCCACTGCAATTGATGCGTTTGATTGTTTACCAAAACTTACGTTTGGTAAGTTTGTTTATTGTCTGTTTTTCATACACATTCAATATTACAACGTTTTTAATGATTTTTTTGTACTACAGAACTTCTACAGGCATTTAATGTGTGATACGTGTATGTATCCTATTAGGCGTAGCCTATTATTATTATTATTATTATTATGTTGGAAAATTACATGTGTTCTGGACCATGCTGTATTGCAGTATGTCATTTATCACTTGTTCTTGTGTTGAATTAAATTGTACACACAGCAGTAAAAAATAAAATAAAATAAAATAAAATAAAAGCTTACTGATTGAAAAGTCAAGCCGTTCAGAATTATGGTAAAAATCATGCAATATTTGGTATTAAAAGCCTGGTTAATCCGCTTACCTCGCAGTCTTCATATTTAATATTATCAGTTAATTTCCAAAGCATTTTCATTGGTTGTGGATAGAGTGAAGTGCGCCTTCGCTTGAGTTTGACACAGTGCACAAGGCTCGAGCTGCGCGCTCAGATCTCCCTCTAATGGTGGAAGAGAGAGACTCGAGCGCTACTGTAATAACCCTCATTAGCATATCAGGAGACCAAAGCCAATGAATATACACAGGTAGAAACTGCAAAGAGAATTTCAGTAAGAATACCTTTACTGAGTTTCATTTGTATTTCAAAAGGGAACTGTAAATACAGGGTTCAGCGGTGAAGGATGACTTCACCTTTTCTTTTGAATTAATCATCCAATTGGATTAATTCAGAGCGGAGTTAATAGGCCAAGCATAACCCGAACCATTATAAAGATTGTTTTTTTTCTTTTTTATTAAAGGCCACACGCTTTGCATACATGCATTCTTCAATAAGTTCTAGGTTTTCGAATCTACAACCCAAGAGCAACCTGTAAAATTGAGCAACCTATATATTGAACAATGCTAAACTTCTGCAGTGTGCACGTGTTTTAGTGGGCAAAACCACACTGATTCCAGTCTGATAATTGTAAACTGTTGTTTTAGTCCTATAGTGAGCCTGGGCCTGTAAAACACTCTCAATAGTGTTATGCAAAAAAGCCGATTCTTCAGTAGATATACATCTATTTAGAGCAATTTTATAAATGTAAATAATTAACACAACAACATGGCTTGTTAAATGTGAATGAGGTCAGGAGACAGGTCGCCGAGTCTAAGGCGTTGTCTCTCCCTTATCTCCATTAACATTTTTGGTGGGGTGAGTCCAGTTGTCATTAATGAGAGGCCGAAAGAAACTAAGACACAATGACGACTGAGAGAGGCAAAGAAAACGCGCAATAGAAATAGATGGGTGTGCTGCTTTGTTGTTCGCTGCTTATTGATTGGGGGTCTGCATCATTGAAACCAATCGCACAAAAGAAAAGCAAAACTAGTCTTTATTCTTAGCACTATTTGATAATCTTTAGTGTGGGAAAATTGTTCATTCACAATATTCGTATCTAAATGGACATAGTCTGTCAGTTATTTATGGTGTTAATATTCACAAAATAAATGACTGATTCACGTTTATTTTCTGGGCTTTTTTGTTTGGTTTTCTTTTATTTTTTACAATGTCATAATGGGCCACATCAACTTGAGGATCGTGTTTTGCACACACACACACACACACAAAATACACTGACTTATTATTGCAGGAAAAATAGTTTATAGAGAAAATAATAAATAAATAAAGTCTTTCCCGTTCATGTTACTATAAGAAAATGCGTTATGTAGGCCTGCACAAAATGACCAAATTGCAATAACATCGGAAATGAGTCAATTTAAAACATTTAAAATAGTCTTGAAAATTAAATAAACAGCCTGCGTATCCAATATCTAACAACAAATTTGGACTGTCTCACCAGCCACCCAGAGAATGCTTTATTTTAGAGAAATCTGATCAAGAGATTATTTTTTCACCGCTGTCTCGCCTTTGCCTTCACTCTATCTTTCACCGTCTCAAACGCAAACCTACCTGCGTGAACTATACAGCTTTTGTGAGTAGCATTTTATTTACATTGGTTAATGACTAATTCTGTCTGGAAAACCTTTCTGAAAAGCTATCGTGTAGACGACTTAATTCTCACTTATATACAAAAGTAAAACGTGCACCTTCATCACCCTCATAAAGCCTACCTTATAAGGAAGAGAACGTACCTGCCAGTCTCCCATTTTGCCCATTAATGACATTCTTGTGTCTTCTTTCTGAATGTGGTACATCACACAGTGTTATCTCATTGGGTCTTGTTTCCTTAAGCAAAATTCCACTTTACCTGCACAAAATCTACTCACCTGGCAATAAAAACAGAGGATCACCTCACGGCGCATGCGCTATGCTACGGGCACGTGTGAGGCAACAACACCTAGAAAAGGTAAAAGCAGTGCTGAGATTCCTTCTGCACATTAGCGCGAAGAGAAAGCAGCGAGAGTGATTGTTTTCCCCCCAACCTGCGGTTTTAAGTGTCAAAATGTTAAAACTATATCTTATGCAGTCAGCGTGCATAAAAAGTATCAGTGTGTTTTCAGATTAGGCTGTGTATACATACATACACACATCGTGTGTTTTCAGATGACTTATACTGTAGTTACATTCGTTGCCCCTAAAATAAAAGATGTTAATTCCTTAAAAATGTAATCAAATATATATTTTTACTAATTTAAGGTAGCACTTAATTTTTCACACCATTGTTAACATAATGATAACAACAATGGAACTAATGAAAAAAGTGGAAAAAAGATGTAAGCTTATGTAAATACAAAATGTAGGCTAACACATAACCTTTAGAGAGGGACAACACGTAGGCAGGTTTTTGCCCCCCACCAAATACGCAGCTATGTAGGTTGTAAGTGTCTGTGTTTGTGAATGGACCTAACTCTACATGCGGATTTCGGGAAATAACTAATAGGCCAAATGAGAAATAAACCTATCCAGTAGCCTACATAGGCCTTCTGCTGTAGCATAAACTTTTTTTTTTTTTTTTTTACTATAGATCTATAGGCCTATACCAGAAGGACATCTGTTTATAAAAGGAATTTCGAAATGAAAATCAAATGTAACTGAATTTAAATTAGGCAGCAATTTCAAATTAGAAAGCTACAGATTTCAAAAGGCGCTAGATCTTGAAGCACAAATGAATGAAGTGCAGAAATGCACGCGCTCGTCTGATACTGAAGCGTGTGGTCAGAGATGTCATTGGGTTCCAGAAAATAAATGTATATTTATATTTTAATACTTATAATGAATTAGCTTATAGCCTATAGCCTACAAACTTTTTATTATGGAAAATAGAACATGGCATTTTACGTTTATGTTGTTGTTGTCGACTGTGATGTATAGTTTTTGTTTTGTTTGTTTGTGTTTTCCTTCAAGAACTAAATGTCTCCAAAACACTCCATTAAAATCCGTCAACAGCTCCTAGATTTGCTCATTCAAGACATCGGTTAGTTCTTGATCAATATTGACAAGACTACTGACAATTTCATTAAAAATCTTTTGTTAAACTTTTGTGCCAAGCATGAAATGTGAGTGGCATTTTCTAGGCTAGAGAATATTGTCATGTCCCTCTAAATCACCTGAAGTTCTCCGGCGCCCTCTTTTGGACAAGAGTAGGTACCCTTTTGTATTTAAGTCAGCAGGCGTCAGACCTGTCTATTCAACGTTTCAAGCTGATGTATTTGACTTATGATTCCAAGAGAGCCTCAAAATAGCTCGAATTTGCTAGAAATTATATGTATGATGAGCATACTTTTAATGGAGTTTTAAAGTTATTGCAATCCAAAAAAACATTAAACTTCATATACTGTATATGGTATGTTTCTCATTTTGGTCATCTGGCGCCATCTAACGATGGTTTTTAAAACTGCAACAACAATACAATTTACTTTATTAATGTGGATTGCATACAAAAAAAGGTGGGTTAGTATCATCATAGAGTGCCTTTTAACCCTCACAATACTCAAAACTTTTGGTTTTAATTTCCCATTCGCTTTATGTCATATCATAAATAGTAGACACTCAACTACTATAGAAACATATTAGCTGAGCTCCCACACATTTTTTTAAATATATATAATTATGGGCCATTATTCAAAGCATAAACCATAAGATATGTCCACCCTGTCATGGACATATATATTAGTGTTAAATACGTTTTCATTGCAAAATTAAGATGCAAATTATATTTTCTGAAAGGTATGATGTCCCTTTCCTAAACAGGGTTATTGGTTTGCTTTCAAATCATAAATACATAAACGATTTTATGTAAACCATGTGTTTTTAAGGAAACTCATACAATTCGCATATGTATTTTTTTTTTCTTATTTGCAGAAAACTGTGATATTTGGATGCTGTTTTTTGTTTTCATGTTATTACCCCCACACCTAGCTATTGAACACTGGATAATATAGATATGATTGAATTATTATTTAAAATATTATCGTAAAATATCAAGATGACAGGGTGGACCAGCACATGACGGTGTGGACACATAATGCAGAACACACAAATCATGACAAAATATGAAAATCAAACATTTATTCAACTTCTAAAAAAAATAATATAATAAGAATAAATAATATAATTACATCCTCAATCACATTGATATACCGACCCCTCCCCATTCATTTTCATTCATTTTGGACATTTTGGAACAACGACAGGGTGGACATTTTGAGCTTCAACTAGCATATTAGCTTACAACAAACTGTGACTAGCTAAATATTTAGTCTGGTTGTTGAAGAGAATTTGATATATTTAAACTGACATATTTTGAAAATACTGTATTCTAATCACTTCTGGCATATTTTATGCGACAGGGTGGACATGTTAAGCTTGGGAAAAGCAATGAAACTCATACGAAGAAAATTTGTCAGTTGAAAAGTCACCAATTTATTCACCTAAGCGGTTGAAATTCCTGCCACTGTTGTCCTGATGTCACTAAAGGGGATGGCCTTTTCTTAAATGGGCGGATTTCCCAACATGACAGGGTGGACAACCATTCAAGGGACATGGGAAAACTCTTATTTTTTATTAAATAAAAATATTGTGTTTATTACCAAATGACCAATACACTCAAATTGAGTTTAACAAAAAAATAACAAAATATTAATAGAGAACAACATTTTTTACTTTTATGATTATTCTATTCTGTATTCTACTCTCATTCAAATGTAATGATCAGTGCATGGGGCAAAGCAAAATAACACGCATCCTCTTACACAAAAATAAAAATCTAGAAAATATCTAGAGCCAAGTAATCCTTTTGTTATGAATATTAAAACTTAGCCGAATATAACACACACTTTCAAAGTAATTTTTATGTTAAGGTATCATGGCAAATGAGTTATTTATGCACCAAAAGGCACCCTACAGTGATATTGACCCAGGTAATGTCTACGTGCCTTGTTGAATACTTGTTGAAAACTATAAAATAAAGAAAATAATAAATAAATAAATAAAGAGATTAGTTAGGAGGCGCAAGCATGTGTAATAAAATAAAACCACAGGCACTTTCAGTTTTTCTGATTTAATTTTAATGCCATGTAGCCAATAAAAAGCATAATACATAATACTTTCCCAACTCTTGTTTTCTGTAACAGAACCAAAGCCCAGCAGGGGACAGACCCCAATAGAGGAGTAAAAAATGCAGCTGCATGTGTTAGAAGTGACTTCAAAATCTGATTTGATGATGTTACAGGTAGAGGATGTGTTTCTTAAGTGGGATTGATGTTGGGTGATTAAAGGAAAAGCAACTGGCAGGTATGTGGGTTTGAGAAAGATCAGCTTTCCTGAAGACTCTGGACTGTTTCCAGATTAGCTACGTTTCACCATGGCAACAGCAATGTCCCAACTCTGCTACCAGAGAGTGCATCTAGACCACAGGGAACAGAAACACTGACATATTGTGAAAATATGATGTCACTTGTTTATTTGCTTGGCTACCCGGGATAGAAAATCTTATGATGGAATATTTTGTGGAGCCCATGGAGGGTAGCTCCCCTTACCAAAAAGTAGTATACTTCAAGTTTATTTTATTAAGTATACTTAAGTAAAGTTCAAGTATATTTTTAAGTATGCTTTATGTAGTAAGTGTACAAATATCAGTGTACTAGTAGTATACTTGTAAGTGTACTATTTCAATACTCCTTGGGACTAAATTGGCCCACTTTTTAGTATATGGATGTATACTTTTAAGTATACTTTAAGTATAACAGTAGTAAACTTTGAGTACATAACTAGTTTGCATCAAAGTTTTTAGCTTGTACTGCAACTATACTAAAATTGAACTTATAGGTATACTGATAGTTTACTAATTAAATACTTGTAGTAGCATTTTTAGTACACTTTGAAGTATAGTCTCAGTAAACTACTAGTTTAGTAGATTTATACTGCAAGTATACTCATAAGTTTTCTTTAAGTGAACTTTACATCATACTTTAAGTATACTACTATGTCCCTATTTAGGTATTAATTATATATTTTGTTGTATGAATATCTGAACATACAAAACATCAAAAGAAAGAACAGGGTATCTGCTTGTAAACAAAAACAAATTATTCTAGTTTCATGCATTCTTGAATGTGGGTATGCTTCATGAATAAAACAAATTAAGAAATAAACAACATTTTGAACAAAAAGCTGAAAAAAGACTATGAATTGGATTCAGAATGATAATCAAAATGTGTGAAGAAGAAGAAAGTGAAGAAGAAGAAAGTGAAGTGATATACGGCCAAGTATGGTGACCCATACTCAGAATTCGTGCTCTGCATTTAACCCATCCAAAGTGCACACACACAGCAGTGAACACACACACACACCGTGAACACACACCTGGAGCAGTGGGCAGCCATTTATACTGCGGCGCCCGGGGAGCAGTTGGGGGTTCGGTGCCTTGCTCAAGGGCACCTCAGTCGTGGTATTGAGGGTGGAGAGAGCGCTGTACATTCACTCCCCCCACCTACAATCCCTGCCGGCTGGGGACTCGAACCCGCAACCTTTCGATTACAAGTCCGACTCTCTAACCATTAGGCCACGACGTATTTGGAACATTCCAAGAACGTTAAAATGTCCAGTTTGCTTAACGTTATTTTATGGTTAACATAACGTTCCTGCAACGTTCTTGCAACCTAATTTTCATTAAAAATATAATGTTCTATGAACGTTTATTTGGAGCATTCCAAGAACATTAAAATGTCCAGTTTGCCTAACGTTGCTGAAACGTTATTTTATGGTTGGCATCATGTTCCTACAAAGTCCACCTACATTTTATTAAAAATACATCCTAAAAACATTTATTTGGAACATTACATTGTTTAGTTTAATAAAATTTTATTTTAAGATTAGCAGTGTTGCAATATTCTCTTTCAACATCATTTTTATTAACACAACCTTCCGGATATGAGCAAGTATATAATTACATGTGCATTTCAACAGGTATCTGAATTATTAAAGATAATCACTTTCAAAAATCTCATTAACATATTGAACAGACTGGTGAAAATTGCATATCATGTAAAAAAAAATATGTAGTTTAATATTTATGACAATGAACTATAACTTCACCGCTAAATATAAAGTATCATATTAACATATAATCATTGAGAACTTCTATATGAATTTGTGTGTGGGGTGTGGGCACTGAAAAACTAGCACTGTGGGAACTGTGGTCCATGTCCATGTGTGGTCCATATATTTTCATCACATAATTTCTAAAAAACAATTTTTAGGTCAGCATAGATTGACCTAATTTATTCATCTTGATAGGTATACACATGCACACTACTGGAAATACGTCATAATATGGTAGTTAAGTCAACTGCAATTTCCATTTTATACCAATTTGAAACAGGAAAAATCCCTTCAAATATAGTTAACATTTAGAAGTTATCAATAAAGTTATTAAATGGCAAAAGTGGCCTTGTTACATGTTCCCTGTCGATACTTCACTTTTACTGCGTCGCTAGACGCTATGGGGAAAACTCCTTTTTCTCCGAGGACTGAAGACCTTTTCAGTCACACAGTGTGACTGCACGGCCATTGGTTCGTGCAGTAAATAAAAACGAACCAATGGCTCGTCAGCGCCACTCCACGAGCCTATGGCGGCAAAGCCCGCCAGAAAGGGCGGGGCCATCTGTCTATATAAGCGGGCGCTCCGCCATAGGAAATCAGATCAATTCTTCTTCAGCGACGACG
This sequence comes from Barbus barbus, assembly GCF_936440315.1. Classification (NCBI taxonomy): domain Eukaryota; kingdom Metazoa; phylum Chordata; class Actinopteri; order Cypriniformes; family Cyprinidae; genus Barbus; species Barbus barbus. Next base: position 7,555,192 of record NC_136724.1, read on the forward strand.
AACATCCCTTCGCTGACACTCGGGACTGAAGAAGCTCTCCGTAGAAACGCTTTGCTGCTGATAGAAGCTGCCTTTTCCTCTGCGCCCTCTCACTGTTCTGCCTGCTCTTCGAGCTGCTCCAGTGATCTGTGCAGATGCCAGCCTCATCCCCTGCGGCCATCCAGTGAATCTAAAATCAAATTTCTCTGAAAGAGTAAATTTCAAGCGACGTTGTTGCAAATGTCACACTGCGAGTGTGGCTTGCGCAGGGAATTCTGTACAATGCAGACTGCGTGTTCACTGAGACAGAATGCTCAATCGAGTATGAGTCTCGCTCTTTTCCACTCGCTGGCCTTCTATGAAGGCAGCTCCGCTCTTCCGTTTCTCCTCTCTCAGTAAGCTTGGAAAATGAAACAATAGAGCCACGGGACTAAGTATGGTTACTAAGTAAGTAAGGGGTTTTGAATGACCCCACGCTCAAGAGCCCGTGTGCTCACTCTTACCGCAGCGCTCTGATCCGCCGGTGTTTTTACACGTGAGAATCACTGCCCCTCGTTACATGAGCGGCTATATTCTCTTGGGCGGACCGGAGTAGAAAGCTATCTTTGACCGCTTTGTATGTGTGTGTGAGTCGCTGAAGCTGCTCCCTCACAAACAGACGTTTTCGTTGAAAGCCGCCCCTGATTCGCTCGTTATAAGGCACCCACCGCCTTCCCCGCTTTCATGTTCTTCTTCTCCCAGGCACCTCGGAGGAAGGAACACTTAACTCGTGGAGCGATCAGGCTTGAGTGATTGCACACCGGTTTATCTTGTGTGTTCACTTTAATCTGCTAGAGTGTGTTAAGTGGCACAATCCTCCTATACAGATCTTACAATACTGCGCTGGTTGGCCCTGCCTTCCCTGCTTCACTCTCTGGAGACTGAGAGATTGTGGGGCTGAGCGGTCAGGCTCGAGTGATTTTTGCGCGCCGGCATAGCCCCGCGTGTTTCACTCTGCACACAGCGCTTTGATCTGCCGGTGTGTTTACACTAAGGGATAGCGCCTCTTGCAGCTCTTTGATCTGCTAGCACTACTTTCACTATTAAGCTGTCCTTGCTGCGCTCGCGGTTATCCTACTTCAACGAAGTTGGCCCTGCCTCCCCTGCTCTCATGTTTCTCCTCTCCCAGTTACCTCGGAGAAGAAATCAAATCGCGGGTTTGAGCGTTCAAGCTTGAGGGAATTTACGCTGGCCAAAGCCCGTGTTTCACTCTCCATACAGCTTTGATCTGACAGCGTGACAGTCTGTGTCTTGCCCTGCCTCCCCTCGTCCGCTACGAACGATCAGTTTTTGATCTGCCAGGGTGTTCACATACAAAGATCATCAGTACCCCTCTTCTAATGAGTGGTTTGATCTTTTTAGGCAAATCGATAGAAAAGGCTGTCATCATGATTATCTGTCAGCTTCAGACTCTAGACCACGCCCACGGGGGTTTGACTGCTCTCCTGATGGAAGCATTGAGTCTAGCGCCCTGAAACGGCCTCTGTCACGCCTCCGAACACCCCGTTTAGCTCGGGGTGTTGATGGCAATGTGTTTGTGTACATACTGTTGTGAACTGGGCCCGTTCAAATAGCACCCACACAGCCGATCACGACTATAGTGAGGAAAAGTAAAACACAAACATTTTCAAAGGAGTCATTTTTATCTTCCTTTTAACAGGTGTGTCGAGTCCTCGCACGGCAACTCACCACCTGAATTAATCCAACACCCTTGCCACACTGGCCGAGGCATGGCAGGCCATCCCCGGAGTGTCTCATTGGGTTCTGGGGATTATAGAATGAGGTTATTCACTTCGATTCACACAAAGACCCCCGCGGTTCAGCGGTGTGGTCTCCACCTCAGTGCTAAGCAGCAACGCTCACGTCCTGCGAGCCGAGGTGAAGAATTTGCTGGCAAAAGGAGCTATAGAGCTATAGAGAGTTCCGCCAGCTCAGAGCGAGTCAGGCTTCTACAGCCGATATTTCCTCGTCCCCAAAAAGGATGGCGGCCTCTGGCCCATCCTCGATCTCAGACGTCTGAACCATGCCCTCATGAGATGGCCGTTCAGAATGACTGCACTGAAGCAGATCCTCTCACAAATTCACCCAGAGGACTGGTTCTTTTCGCTGGATCTGAAAGACACTTACTTTCAAATCCAGATAGCCACCCGTCACAGACGATTCTTGAGATTGCTATGGTGGTTCAAACAAGGCATGACAATGGGTTTGGTTTACAGAAGGAAGGTTGTTATGACGGACGCCTCCAACAAAGGTTGGGGGGCTCTGTGCGATGGTGAACCGACCTTCGGCTCCTGGACGAATGCAGAAGGACAGCTGCACATCAACTGCCTCGAAATGACGGCAGTATGTCGAGCTCTTCAGGTCTTCCTGCCAGTCCTGAAGGGACACCATGTGCTAGTCCGTTCGGACAACATGACAGTGGTGTCATACATAAATCGCCAGGGCGGGCTCACCTCAAAACGCCTTTTCGAGATGGCGAAACGCCTCTTAGTATGGGAGTACACTGAGAGCAGTACACTGAGAGCAGCTTATGTGCCCGGCGTGCTGAACCAAGGAGCGGATATGCTCTCTCGGAACAACGTCGCCTCCGAGGAGTGGATGCTCTACCCACAGACGGTTCAAGAAATTTGGCGAATCTTTGGCAGGGCAGAGGTCGACCTCTTCGCCTCCAAAGACAACTCTCACTGCCAAATTTACTTTTCGAAGAGCGAGGACACATTGGCCCACGAATGGCCCAACTTCCTTCTATATGCTTTTCCCCCGATTGCTCTGATTCCTCAAGTAATCAGGCGAATCAGGGAACACAAGCACAAAGTGCTTCTAGTGGCCCCACTCTGGAAGAACCATCATTGGATCTCAGAGTTATCTCAGCTGCTAATAGCGGCTCCGTGGCCCATTCCCCTGTGACGAGACCTCCTCTCTCAGGCGAACAGAACGATCTGGCACCCCCAGCCCGAGCTGTGTGACCTGCATTTATGGGCACTCGATGGGACTCAATAGATCTCCCCGAGAATGTCCTGAATACCATTGAGCAGGCTAGAGCCCCGTCCACGAGACGCCTATACACACTTAAGTGGTCGGTTTTCTCCGCCTGGCGTCAAGCCCACGGCGAGGACACGACAACATGTGACATATCAGTGATATTGTCCTATTTACAAGAGCTGTTGGATAAGGGCAGCGCCCCTTCCACGCTCAGAGTCTATGTGGCAGCTATAGCAGCTTCTCACGCTCCTTTAGCCGGACAGTCGGTGGGCCAGAACAACCTGGTTGTCCATTTCCTGAAGGGTTCTAGGAGGCTCCATCCACCCCGACCCCTCACAGTCCCTGCATGGGACTTGTCCACGGTCTTGAGAGCCCTTAAGGGCACTCCCTTTGAGCCACTACAATCTGCAAGCTTAAAATGCTAGCATCGGTGAAGCGAGTAGGTGACTTGCAGGCTCTCTCTGTGAACCCTGCCTGTCTTGACTTTGGGCCTAACGACTCTATGGTCATCCTAAACCAAAACATGGCTATGTCCCGAAAGCGCTCTACACTACATCTGCCCGGTCAGGGCATTGAGAACTTACATCGAGCGTTCCACGCCCTTTAGGCAATCGGAACAACTCTTTGTCTGCTTTGGCAGCCACATCAAGGGGTCTCCGCTCACAAAGCACAGGATATCTCAATGGTTAGTTGACGCTATTGCGCTAGCATACTTTTTCTTCAAGAACGCTCTTGGCCCCATTCCTGGATCTGAGGCTGTACTTATGACCGTTGAAACGATATCTAGGCTGGACGGACCTCTAGGAGCTCGGTCCTCATGCCTCCTGCAGGATTCTTCCTGCTCATAATTGGTCCCTCTGAGCCTTATTGCTCAAGGCCAGTTTATGTTGGTCGTTTCTCTTCATGGCATGGCGGGATTGTATTTGTTCCCCATAGCGTCTAGCCACACAGTACGAGAGAAGTATTGACAGGGAACGTACTCTGTTACTAACGTAACCTCGGTTCCCTTAGACACGGTAACGAGTACTGTGTACCGTGCCATGCCACTCAGACTGCATGACTCAGGTCGTCGCTTCAGTCGAATTGGCCTGATTTCCTATGGCGAAGCGCCCACTTATATAGCCAGGTGGCCCCGCCCTTTCTGGCGGGTTTTGCCACCATTTTTATTTACTGCACGAACCAATAGCCGTGCAGTCACACTGCGTGACTGAAAAAGTCTTCAGTCCTCGGAGAAAAAGGAGTTTTCCCCATAGCGTCTAGCGACGCAGTACTCGTTCCCGTATCTAAGGTAACCGAGGTTACGTTAGTAACCGAGTACGTTATTAGCTGATAAACTGTCACATGATCTCAGGCAGGGAAGGAAACTCAGAGATAAAACAGGTAAGATTAATAGATTAATTATAGTAGGTTTCTGGGTAGGGATGCTAACATTGACCCATTATCTGACAGTAAGAATTTTCGCAATTAACACATCAGTTAAATTGTTAAAGAATAATTTGTAATGTTTTTATAAAAAAAAAAAAAAAAAATGCTGCATGGATAAAAAAAGAAAAGCATTGTCAAAATGGCATTGAGAGGGAAAAAATAGTTACACAAGTTGTTACTTAATCCTTTAAATTTTACCTGTATTCAGAAACGAGATAAATAAATAACTTTGTATTGTAGTTTTATAGCTACTTATACTTTAAGTTATTTACACAATTACAAATTAAAACACAAATTATAATGGCATTTATTATAAATTACAATCTCTTATTGAGCACAAATACAAATGTTTTCATATTTGCAATGTAACATTAGTTTGCTAAACTATTATTTATTATGTAAGCAATGCTTAATAGTAGTGCTGGGCGATTGTTCAGATTTTATTGATTAATTTGAATAATGTTTTGCCACAATTTTATTTTTTAGAAATCGAGGAATCGTGATTGACAAATTAACTGAGAAGCTTGAGCTGAGGGTTTTTTATTATGTGTCAAAGCCTAAACTAAAGACTTTTTCAAGCTTGAAAATAAAGACTGTCAAGACTTCCAAAGACAATAATGATGAAAGAATATCAAAGATAAAAACATTTGTCTGAAGATGAATGAAATCCATTCAAAATAAATTTGGAACAACATGAGGGTGAGTAAACCAAGACAGAATTTAATTTTTTTAGTGGACTATCCATTTAAGACAACTCAAATGTTCCAACTATTCAGTCATTTCTGATGAGCTCAGCTAAAATGTTAAAATGCAAGTAAATGTAAAGTTGTCCTGACATGTGTTCTACCTTGTGTGTGTCTTAAAAATATCTGCCGAGTCTTCTTTTCAGATAGTAGTAGAGCTGCCAGGATCATAGCTTGAATGGCTGATGCCATTATTGTTCCTGAAGACAAAACACAAAATTAGTGAAATTTAAGTCACAATTTAGCAACATTTATGGACAGCTTATTTTTATGAATCATAATAAGACAACTTTTAACCACTACAAATTTAGCATTCACAATTACCTGAGATCTGTTTAAAAAAACAAATAAACTTTAGGATAGGTGCAAGTAGAAATATAAAATAATCTTTTCCATCTATATTATTTAAGTATATAACTATAATCAGAACTTAAAAGACTTCACTGGTATTTTTCTGAAGCAAAACAAAATACCAAAAGACTGTGACAGAATGATAGACAAACTGATCCTTCTGTTTTTATCTGTGTTGTGTATTCACGATTTGACCAATCTTTAGGTTTAAATCTTAATCTAATATTCACAAAACAAAAGTATAGTATTGCTTCAGAAGACAACATTTGTGCTGGTAATTTCTGGTAATCACTACATATGCATTAATAGCAATTCATCAAAAAATTAAAACCGGAGAACGATGTATAGGGTAAACGTACATATTAAGCTCACCAAAATCTACATTGAGACATTTTTAGTGCACAAGATATTGGTTCCAGTACAAAAAGTTATGTTAAAATAAAATATTAATCTCTCACACAAAAATATTACATTTTATTTTAAATGACAAAAGCATTTCAATTAAGATGTACACCATTAAATTCAAAAAGTCTGGCTGTTCTCATTAAGCTCACATCATGTTTAATTAAAAAATTTTAAGTAAAATTTTTAAATAATAATTATAAAAATATATATTTTTTGAAGGAACAAAGTCAATCACAAAAAAAAAAACAGAACACTAAAATCAAGCAACAAGGCATTCAAGTCGATCAGTTATATATTCATAATGAAGTGTCATCTAAGCATATTGCAACATCTAGACTAGTCCACTTTCAGCTAAGTAACACATTCAAAAATCAGATAAAACAAACCAATAACAATAAAAATTTTCTTCATGGGAATGAACACAGAAACTAGCCTCATTATGAAACCTCTTTTTAAATTGATTTCAACGTATCTATGGACTCTTAAGACTGGAATACACTACATGATTTTTCCCCGATTTTCCACAGATTTACAGTCTGGAGAAGGTGATGCTAGTTACCAAAGATCAGAGCCAGTCTGCAGATTTTAGTCGACAGAATCCATAGAAAATCGATTAACTTAACTTAAAGTTACAACCATCAGTTGATATTTAAAGTCTTTTTATGAAGTATTTACATAGACGTTCAATGTGGAAGAGCTTAAAGAGAGCACACTGATCTTAATTGGAGCAGCAACAATTTTTTATACATTTCATGTAATATTTATTAAAATGACAGGATTTTGCTAAATAAATAGTCTGTCATTTATTAAGTTCATACATATTTTAATATGAACAACTATTACTAACAATATCTAGAAAAAATTATACTTTTTCTTATTGATGTCACACTGAAGCTGTGTGATTTTCATAGTCGTGTACCCTTTAAGCTCACCTTAAAATAAAATGAAATCTTTAAAAATTACAGCACTGTAAAACAACAGACCAGCAATAAACTGTCAATATATAATATTATCGATGTAAAAGTACAAGCCAGTAATGCCTGTGAAGTAATATATTAGCGTAACACACAATCTTATATATAAGATGACACTGTATACAGCTAGTCACATAACTGTGTTCTGTAGCATCTGTGCTATGTTGATAAAAATATCTTTTGGATATAATGTAATTATTTCCCACATCCAAGTCCCAGGTTATAATATGCAAAAGTCTGAACATTAATCTCTTAATTTTACAATAAGTAGTGAAACTTAACCAAACTAAAGGCTTAAACATCAAATAAAATACACATTTAAAGAGCTACTCTTTTGGTGAAAGTTTTTAGACAGCTTTCAAAATGGCCGCCAGACAGTGTGAACATATGGAGAGCCATATCTCAGTGTGCAATGATCTGATTGACTTGAAATTGAAGGAGGTATATAGTAACAAACACATCAATTGGTTAAGACATCAAGTAGGATAATAAATCATTTTTTATTTTTATAATCTAATCTCAAAAATGGAAGTGTGCTTAATGGGTACGTGATCTTAATAGGTACATTTACCCTAACTGTTTATAACATGACAAATTACATCTTGTACAACACTAAAGCCCATCAATTTGTTTAATTTGAATTCTACTAACTTCATTTTAGGCTCATTAGGGGCCAAGCACCGAAGGTGCGTAGGCACCTATTGTAATCGTTAGCATTCTTATTATTATTCTTCTTCCGTTTCTTCTGCCAGAAAGTCAATGGCAGCCCATAGAACCGATTGCGGTAAAGTAATCAAATTTGGCACACTGATAGATGATACTGTCAATAGTAACCACACCAAATTTGGAGTCTCTAACTCAAACTCTCTAGTGCCACCACTTGTCCAAAAATTCAATTTTAAAATGCTAATAACTTTTGAACCGTAAGCCACAAAATTAAAATTATTTTTTCATCTGAATCCTTGACTCAGTTGCCGAGTTGAATGAAATTCAAAAATTGTGAGGTTAAGTTTTTTCGCTATCTTCAATTGTTCGTAAAACCTTTGTCGAACTTGTCCTAGACCAGGGGTGTCCAAACTACGGCCCGCGGGCCATCTGCGGCCCGCTATCACTCCTGTGGCGACCCGCGAGGGATTTTAAAAAAAATTATACGAATCTGCAGAGGTGGGCAAACTATGGGCATTTTCATCCAGCCCGTGAGGCAGTTGTTCCAATATGCAATATCAGTAAAATCCAATAGATAGCGCTGTAGCCTGTAGTGCAGTATATAACCCCTGATTTACACTGTCCCACTGCTCCGACGCAGCCACCGGAGCTGATTGCACCCACTCCAGTCAATCCGCGGCACGTTTCAGAATCTGCTCTTCGCATGGCTTCGCCAAAGATAGGTACCTAGTCTATTTTTGAATGACGCCGCGTTCAAGCCGCACAGCAAATTAAGCTCAAAATACAATATAAAAAGTCAAAATAGCTATATACACTACAAAACTGGCACAATTGTAAATAAATTAACACTTTCACATTTTTAAAACATGTAACTTGTTTTGAAAAATGCCTTGTATTGGAACTGTTTTAAAAATGCTTAAAAGACTTTCCAGAATCAAAACAAATGCCAGCGTTTTGCTGTAATTTTGTGGGGAAAACATAGAAATAATTTGTCATTTTATCTTGCAAAGATATGATTTCTTCTTCTGTTCTCCACACACATTTTTATGAAAATGGATATAGGCTACTGTTTTTCTGGAATATAAATGGCGTTTTGTGCTGCGATTTCCAAAGCGACTTATATAAAGCAATCAAGGTCAAGCACAAAGCATGCACATTAGGATTGGTGAGGAATGAGAAAACGTAAGTGAGTTTGTTTTGAGTTTGTACTGTGTATTTTCCAGCAATCACGCCGCTCGTTTCAGTTTCCCTTTAAATATTTAGGCTGGGCGTTTATAATATATGTTTATGGTGAATGCCACTATAATTTGTGTTTGTTTTTTACTTATATCTTCGTTCTTTTTTCTATTCTGAACACTGCTAAATTTGCAGGATTTTTTGTGGAGTGTAGGGAATATAAATACATGTTTCTAATGTTAAACGTTTCGTTTATTTTACATTATTTCTGAATGAAATGATCAAATGTGTCTTATACATCAATCGACTTGTACACCAATGCAACTTATCTGTGTGTCATAAAGTGCTCATAAAAATAGGTAGAGATGGTACAAGAATAGAACTGCCATGTATGTACAAGTATACATAGTACAGTAGTGAGTATAAATTTAGAAAAAAATAAATAAGAATCAAAGCTTCATTTGTCATAAACATTATGCGGCCCCTCATTTAATGTGGAAAACTTGATGTGGCCCTCGAGTCAAAAAGTTTGCCCACCCCTGTCCTAGACGGTTCGTCCGATTCTCACCAAAATTTGCTCAGCTCATCTACAGACCATGGTGGCAAAAAGTTATGGAATTCAAGTCGATTCGTCCAAGCGTTCTCAAATACCACACTAACGAATTCGCCGAAAAGTAAGCAAAAATGGATCTGAGGCTATATCTCCACAAGGGTTTGATGGATTGAGACAAAACTTGGTGTGTCTTATAAAAAGCATGCTTCTTCGGCACCATACCCTGATGGTACTTAAAAAGTTTGGGTACAGTTATAATAACATTTTTAAAAATGCTAATAACTTTAGCTTACATTAACCTATTGTAATAAAACTCATGTTTATAGATTCCTTGGTTCATGCCGATAACATCAATACCAATTTTGCTAAACTGATGCCAAACTGTATCTAAGGCTGTATCTCAGCGAAACTTTTGACATATTCACACCAAATTTTGTGTTACATTGTCACCTCACACTGACCACGCCACTTCAGTTTGGTAACCTTTTTGTAAACCTCTCTACCTAACCGTCGATCTCGTGCATCCGCCATGTTTGTAGTTTTTCTAACGCGTTTTATTCGTGTTTGTAGTTCTGGACCAAATCCTTCGCCAATGTGCAATGGATTGTGGGCAATTGTAGCCATTAGAGTGTGCATGGATACACACTTAAAGTCGACCTGAAATAGTAGACCATCCGGGAACTTTTGGCATACTCTTTTCAACATATGCTTTGGGTCACACTCATTATAATCTCATACTATTTAGGATGGATAGTAAGAACATTGGGACGCAGGGACACTTTTGATGCTGTTTTAACACATGTAAGCATCTGTTGTTTTGGTTTCTTCTTCACTTGTGTGTGTGGTTTTTTTGTTTGTTTTGTTTGTTTTTTGTGGAAATTCTGTACAGAAGATGTGTACTAGCGCCACGTATCATATAACAATGAAAACACAGATTCTCGGAGCACAAATAAAGCTCAAATATATTTAGACTTTTTCGAAGTATTAGTCAAGAATACTTAAATGTCATTTTAAGTATATTTCTGAGAAGTACATAAAAAGTAGACAAAGTATACTTTCCTATTTTTTAGTTTAAAAGAAGTATACTAATAGCACACTTGAATAAACTTCTTTTTCATAAGGGTCACCAACAACATCCAGGTGAAAACAGGGGTTAGACAAAGATGCCTGTTGTCACCCTTCCTTTTTCTTTTTGCCATTGACTGGATTATGAAGGAATCCACTAGAGAGTGAAGGAACTGAATCCAGTGGGCCGCGTGGACCCTGCTCGAGGATCTGGACTTTGATGATGAACTTGTACTTCTCTCCCACAACAAACAGCAGATGCAAGAGAGGACTGATGCCATGACAACTATTTCATCTCAGATTGGCCTCATCGTTAACAGAGATAACACCAAGATCCTCAAGTAAGGATCCAGTCATGCTGAATGGAAGTCCCCTGGAAAAAGTCCAGTCCTTCACCTAAATGGGTAGCATCATTGACCAACAGCACAGACGCAGCAAGGATTGGCAAAGCAAAAGCTGCCTGCATACAGCTCAAGAACATCTGGGCCCGTATTCACAAAACATCTTAAGGCTAAATGTAGCTCATAACTTGCCGATTTAGGAGAAAATCTTAAAAATACTGGGCATGTCAGTCCTAAATTTAGGACTCCTAATTTAAAAAAAAAAAAAAAAGGATTTCACAAAGCGTTTTAGCAAAAAAACTAGCTCGTAAATCTGTGAAACTTTAGGAGTAGTGAAGAGGACTCCTAAGTCACTAAAACCAAGTCACAACTATCCTAAAGTGGCTGTTGCCGGCAATCTGCCTCGGAACGTAAACATTTTTTAGAAACATTTGACGATAATGAGCTTTTAAAAAGGTATCACCTTAATCGTGGGGGTATTATGACTATTGTAGAATCAATATTCCTTTGATTATATCCTTGTTTTCATTAACCAGTTGGGCAAGAATTAACAGCTGTTCTTGCATCCAGTTTGGTTTTCTTCTTTCGTTTGCATGTCTAACTATCAGCCATGATTCTTCTATTCTGTTAATCAAAAATTGTTTACGAGAAGCACACATGCACACACAAGAGGCTGACAATTAATTAGCTGAACATACTCTAGTAAAAAAGTAATAGATTTAAAATGCACTTATTTTAAGTATAGTTCAAGTATATTACCGACATATCGCTCAACCCTAGTGAAAAAAAAGTATGCTAAGTATACTTGCAGCCAGACTAATTGTCAGTATACGTCAAGTGTGTTAATGATTAGTTAACTTGAAGTGTGCTATTTTGGATACATTTTTTTTGTACTAAGTGTATTTTAGTTATAATTAAATTACACTAAAGTATAACTTTAAGTGTATTTAGTGTACTTTTTGATGCTAAATTGAGACAATTTCAAGTATACTTAGTACACTTTAAGTACATGCGTATTTTCATGCTTGATTAGTGATATTAAAGCTTACTTTTTTTGTATTACAAGTACATTACAAATTAATTAAGAGTGTCTTCCAAACAAGAAATATACCATAAATATATTATTTGAGTAAAAATATACTTTCTTCCCCAAAGCTGAATGCACTTGTCAGGGTCATTACAATAAATAACATGTAACTTCAATACCACACAGATACACATAATGAACTCAAACAGTGTTTATTAAATCCTCACATGGTTTTAGCATTGAAAAACAGAACAAAATGCACCATGTTTTCAAAAAAACGAACGCTGAAAGAAAACAAAATGAAAACATTGTGGAACAGCAAGCAAACTTCAATTTTTCTTGCTAAATTGCTCATTGTTGCACTTGTGCCTGATGGCCGCTCGCACTTCCGACGGAGTTGTGTGTGGAAACTCCACAAGAACAGCATCTTGTTAACAAAGTAAAATAGGGAAGGTCAGAGGGCATGTTCATACAACTTTTACTTTCCACTACATCAGACAGTAAACAATGTATTACACCCAAAATACTTAATAAAAGTACATCGTGAATAGCAGTGAGGAAATGTATCAGTATGTCATGTCAATATTGCTTCCAGTGTGTTAATCAAACAGAAGAAACATCACAATATAAATCAAATGATACAACGTCATTCAAGTTGAAAAGTATATTTATATTATAGATCAGACTAAACTGTAATAGAGACATGTACATTTTCTATAAGGCTGCTTTGAAATGGCATGTATTGTGAAAAACACTTTACAAAATAATTTGAATATTTTATTTTATGAATAGCCAAAAAAAAGAGAGGTTAGAAATTCTATTGGAAACACAATCCCCAAAGTCAAAGAAATAAAAGAAAATACATCTGGAAGAAGTCCAAAAGCTGTCTGCACGGGGATGACATTTATAGATGGATGTCTTTGGATGCACCAAAATACTGGCTGACATGATAACTAGCAGTCTGAAGCATTTCTCTAGTAGGCGGACATTTCAGCCACCTGAGAAAAAACATTCTTTATACCAGACCTGTACAGTGCATACACAAAAACGTGTGTAACTTTTAACTTTAATGTGCTCTTTATATTTGATTTGACCCATGATGTAACTAAATTATGTACATTTTAAGTTACCTGAGAAAACATTTTTACAGTATAATACACTGCCGTTCAAAAGTTTGGGATCAGTAAAGTTTTTAAAGAAGTTTCTTAGGCTTATCAAGGCTGTATCTATTTGTGACCCTGGACGACAAAACCAGTCATAAGTGTCAATTTTTCAAAATTGAGATTTATAAATCATCTGAAAGCTGAATAGGGTTGCATTGACAATCCAACACAATAGGCAGCACATTGAACACATTTTATAAGTGGTCAGAAACTTGTAAATAACTCATGAACGAATAAAGTTACGTTGAAACCAAGCACACCATTGTTTTTCTTGTGACATTACCAACAAGTTTGATGTGTCACATGGCCCTCTTCCTATTGAAAAAACAAAAGTTGTATCCAAGATGGCCGACTTCTAAATGGCCACCATGGTCACCACCCATCTTGAGGAGTTTGCCCCCTCACATATACTAATGTGCCACAAACAGGACTTTAATATCACCAACCATTCCCATGTTATTACGGTGTATCCATATAAATGGCCCACCCTGTATATTAAATTAGAAAACCAATATTAGAAATTGCATTAGCCTAAGAGTTCACAATATTGCAGTTTTTTTTCTTTCTGTATTTTGATCAAATAAATACAGCCTTGTTGAGCATAAGTGACTCCACTAAAAAACAAGGTCAATTATTTATTAGGTTTATAATATAGGCCTAACAATGTAATATATCAAAACAATGAATCATTAAAGCATCCCTTTTATTCAGTAAATAGCAATTAGCTTTGTGCTTTTTAACTTTTAAGAAAAAGTCTCTCTCAAATTCTTTACAAAACTTTTCATTGCTGGCCAAAATAAATATCCCAATTAATCTATATACAACTGAATCATAATTTGAACTAAATCGCAAGCTTGAATCAAAATCAAAATATGAAATTGATGACAATACTCAGCCCCCCCCAATCCATGCAATCCTGCTACTGTACAATTAACATTTTCAGTAACAATTTTCCAGACACAAAATTAACTAAAAATTGCAGACCTGTTATGGCCTGAACTTTTTCAACATCCAGCTGTTTTTTGGGGGCGCCCCCTCTCACAGATTTTCCTGTTAGGGTGGACTCTGCCAGCAGTTCCTTTGTGAACACCAGAACAGCCAGCTCTTGGGCAAAAATGGTCATGCGAGATCTGTTCAGCCGCTGGAAGGCCCTCTTCGGAACACTCACTGCACTTCCAGCCAAGGAGTGCTGTATAAAGAGCAGGAGGGAGAGAGAAAGAGAGACTCAACTGACAAATTAATACATATTAGGGAGATGTATCTATGAGGAATACATTTTATCCCAATATGACAGTAATGTGCATAAAACAAGCTTTTTGGGGCAAAACAATGTAGTCTGTAAGTTTCACTATGGAGTTGTATGACAGTCGGTTAAAATTTGTGGTTACTCTTGTAGCCTTACAGTGCTGAATTGTCATTTCAGTTTGTCCTGCATTTTTAAACCTTGCCAGTTTAATCTTTCAATCAATTTTAAGCCATTTAAAGGCAATTAAATGTGAAAGGGACTCAATTCATTACTTGCTTGCTGTTCTGACAGATGAATCACTTTAATATTGATCCATTTTACCATAAAGTTACAAGGTAGAGATTCTGCATTCTAAACATCTATGAATTAACTATGGGTCTCAGCCCTTAATTGTAACATACCATTTCAATTTCACTGGGCACAGTACTAGAGGCAGACATCCTGATGAGGGGGTCCCACCGGGTGAAGGAATCAATGACCGGACACACTGCACACACTCCTTAATTAATTTAATCATTTCTGGGAGCTCTATGTGACAGTAAAGGGGAAAATAATAAGAACCTTTGTTTTGTGCATCTGTGGCACTTAACAGATGGATGAAATGTAAAAGCTGGCCAGCATTACAGAAATATTGGTACTAATGTTCAGTGCAGGGCAGTCATGCGTATTTTGGGACTTTGCACTGTAATGTCAATCCCTCCAATGCCAACCTGAATACCTACCACGAAGGGATGTCATGATTTCTTCATCCATTTGAGACAGCATTTTGGCCCAGTGTTAGAGTCTTTTATCTGCAAACAGCCAATAAAATAAAAGCACATTTAAACTTTTTATTAAAGTCACATATCACGTTAACATGTTTGTTACAATAAAAAAAGTCAGGAAAGAAACAGAAAAATGCTCAAATTTAAATTCCACTGTAAAACAGCTGTAGGCCTTAATGCTAAGGACTTTTGCTACTGCCCTGCTTGGGCCAATGCTTCAAATTCTTACTTGGCCTGCCAAAAATTCACTGGTCCCACCCAAAATCAATGTAATGACATAAATAAAAAGTAATAGAAACGTGTGTCATTAATTACTCACCCTCATATCGTCCCAAACCCCTAAGACCTTCGTTCATGTTTGGAACAGAAATGAAGATCTTTGATTTTTTTTTTTTTCAGTGAACATAAACAGCATATTCCGGAAAGTCAAACATGCAGCAAAACACACACTAGTTATGCAGAATGTTTACACGAGGGTAAGGAATTAGCGACAGAAGTTTTAATTTTTGGTGAACTAACCCTTAAGAAGTGCAAGGTTTCTAAAATTAAATACAATGACATAAAAGATAGGGTTGTGCAAGTAATTGAATTACTTTTGAATTTTCCTTCAAGCGATCATGAAAAATTGCAAATGAAATTAAACAATTACAGTGCTGCATTCTGTTTCTTTGCTTTAAAATGGTCTTTTTTCGCTGCTCACTAAAAGTCATGATACAGTCAACAATCATTCAAGTAATGTACAAAAAATAAAAAGAGCACATTAAGCTGTGAACAGAATCCATGCATTCAGTCTTAAAGTGACAGACAATCACTTGCTGAAGTCTGCATTTTCTAGTTTCAATTAGGCTATTATTATTTTTACATTTACAAACGTATGTGTATGAGACATAGAATAATAATAATAAAAACATAGTTGTTGGCACCAATAGCCTCACGGTTACTGCGCCGACATACAGAGCCACTGCACTCATCCCGGATCATCGTTCTTTGCCGATCCCGCTCTCCTCTCTCTTCACCCAAAGCTTGCCTGTCTATTCTAAACGGTCCTGTCCAATTAAAGGCATAAAATGGCCATAAATAAATCTTTAAAAAAAACAAATAAAAGTAAAAAGACAACAGTATTTGGGGTGCAGAGGTGTTCTTATGAAACGAATTGTCAAATTTGACTGGCATTGATAATTCAAATTTTCATATGACAGATATGTTTTCAGCAAATACTTGATATATATTTAGTCCAGTATTGATATATATTTAGTCCAGACAAATATGTGTCGCCCCTGTGTCATCGTGTATCGTGACTTTGTTGCCAATACATAGCCTCATTGTTTACTTAAGGCATAATTGATGGTGTGTACTAGTCACCAAGACAAATACTCAATAAGACAGTATGCATACATTATGAAGACATTGTGGAACTTCATCCTCAGAGCTGGTGTTTTGATCTTGTGTGTCTACGGCCCTGCTCTGAGAAAGGGAATTCTTCAGTTTTTGTAACATCTTGTCTCTGGCTGCCTCTTTGATCTTGGTTTGCTTTGGCTGAAAAAAAATTTAGGGGGTAAGAAATATATATTTTTTTTAAATCTTCACAATGTCACATTCATGCTGATATACTGAAATTTGATGCAGATTGTTTTTCTGATTAGAAAATATTTTGGCAGCAGTCACAATGAATCTTTGTCTGGCCAAAGATTTATTTGATAATTTACTGTAATATCTGAGATTACTGCTTTGCTGGAGATGGCAGAATGACACACTTTATTTATAAGCTTTATGTGATTAGAACAGTGTGAATAAAAATGCTGCATGTCTTTTATGAAACTCATAACTTCATATTCTTTGGCTTTTTATGAAATTGTCTTCCAATGAAAAAATACTGTATTTTTTTTTTTTTACTTGTATAAGTCTTACTTGTGGACTTTCTGCATGAGAGAGGTCTCTATAGCTTCGACTATGAATGAAACATATATAGTGTTTATTGCTCCATAATGCGTACAATACCCAAATTTGAGTACAAATAGAGAAAAACGAAGTAATCCTCAAGACAGGATTTTAAAAATGAGCATGACAATGCATCTGTGTTTTTTTTTTCAAAATGAGCACAGTTGTGAACTACCTGAGGTACACCTGAACTACCCGAGTGTAATTAGGGACTCATATTTAATATTACATGCATGGAATCGTTGCTGGTGTCCAACATTTTCTTTTTGACACGAACACCCCTGCTTTCATCCTTGTTCCATATGTCCTTTCCCAAAAGTAGTAAGTTTTTCTTCATGACTTTGAACGAATCTGATATAACAAGCGCAAAAACATTTTAGCCTAACGTACACCTGCTATCAAAAAAAGCGACACAATAGCGCAATAAAGCACTTGAAAGTGTAACTTATACAAGAAATAAAATAAAAAACAGACCTCCAAACAGCAGGACTTTTGCATGCACCGTCTTCTCTGGTTCTTTACGTGAAGGCCACTTTATTTCTAGCCAATTGTCGTCTCCATCAAGGTCTGGTTTTGACGTAACTTGAATATGCTGGTCTATATTAGCTACAAGGATCGATGTACTCTCCACTTTTAATGACTTATCATATAAGTAATAAATTGCAAACTGGAACGGCATCGTGTCTTAACGTCTCATCCTGCTGCAAAACGTCGCGTAGCGCGGGAGCATCAATCGAAGTGAGTACCATCTGCTGCTCTGATTGGCTGAAAGCAACAGTAAGACAACTTGATTGGTCAAATACCGTGGCGCCGATTTTCTCAAAATCAAAGTTTTTGATTCCAGTAGAGAATACACTGACATCATCATGGCATCAAAACGAACATTTCAACGGCTATTCATTCATGTAAGGAAGTAAGGTCTTTGGTCCTTTGAAGCATCCGGTTAGCTGACGCGCACATTCCAAACATTGGCAGGAGACGGCTTATACACGGTGATATTGCGACAGTTTAGTTATTCTTGCGATTAAAAAAAATGGCGAAATTAAAACTAGGACCGTGTTGTTCGGTGGTTGGATGCTCTCTCAGACCAGGAACTAACTTGCTGTCGGAAATTAAAATGTTTAGATTTCCAAAAAACAAAACACAGCTTGATGCTTGGATTGCAGAAGTGAAGAGAGAGGGTTGGATACCGACTAGCAACTCGAGGATATGTAGCACACATTTTGTATTTGGTAAGTAAACGATGTTTTTGTAAGTGAATTATCACTACATTAATTTGTATTCCCATATGTTCATCTAAATTTGAGCTAGCCTTGTGGCTCAGTCATTATTTTCATTAAATTGCTAGTGTTAGCATCTTGATATATAATAAAAAAGCTTTTATTTCCGTTTTCATTTCTAAATATTCTGCTGTAATGAGGAAAGTAGCGATTTACATTAGTTGTCTAGCTATCACTTCAGCTGACCAGTGGGGATTTCTTTAAGACTGCAAGGGAAGCTTGGCTTCCCCTATAATGTCAAAAAATTAATGGTCAAATATGTACTATTGTGTTAACATTTTATTGATTAAAAATGCGTTAGAACACGTTCATCTCAGAGACGAGTTCGTTCAGAATCAGCTACATATAGCAGGTGACTCGATTTCCTTCTCATATATTCCCGTAGCATCAGTGTACTTCACTGTTGAAGCCCAGCGTCCATTGACTTCAATGGGGCTGCTTTGAACAGTTTTTTTCAGTGCTTCAAAACTAGACGGTCATTGGATAAATGCTGCGATTATGTCCCGCCCCCGGACGCTCAGCGTCTCTGGGGGTGAATGGAGGAGTGGGCGGGGCTGGACTCCGGGCTTCTGCGTGATGATTGGAGGGTTTGTCGAAAGACTGCATCTCCTTTTGATTGACAGCGATTGTGTCCTATAAGAAGTCGCTGATGCTGAAGCTATTCGAGCCATTTCATTGCGGAGCATACAAAAGAGAAAGATTACAATTTAAAAATGACTTGATGCAAATAGGAATCAACACAATAAATATGGAAACTGTTCTAGGTAGTTCATATAAAGTTTATGAAGTATTGATACATTTTTTAGTTTTTTTTTTTTTTTCATCTCCCCCCCATTCTGTCCATTCCTAAACATCCAATCCCCACTTCCTGCGTTACCTCATGAAAACAGAGCTCATTCTCCAAACCCCCAGTAGATGGCGATATGCACCAAAAGTTGGATGCCAACCGCCATAACTGAAGAAGAAGAAGAAGAAGAAGAAGCTATTCGAGCCAGGCTGTGTCCAAATTCAGGGTCTGCATCCTTCGGAGTACTCATTTGAAGGATGTTACGTCACAGCGCCGCGACGAAGGCTGTCCAAATTCGTAGGATCCTTCAAATGCGGCCCACAAATACGTCCTCCTTTTCCCCGAATTGGAAGGATGGGTGTGGTGGATCCTTTCCCGTCCTACCTATCCCATAATTCTTATCGGCAGAGCGTAATGGCGGACGAAGCGAGCGGTAGCGGAGTGGGAGAGGAGTTTCTCTGACAAAACAAGCTAAAGTTTATGCTTCGGCTCAATGAATTTGTAGGAGAAATTAGTAGAATACTTAAAAACAAATAAAAATAGGCTATAATGGCTTACCTGGATGTGACTGTCTTGTAGTCTGATATAAAAAACTCTCCAACAACGAGCAAAGAAAGTATTTAATTTATTTAATTGCTTTATTTCTTCCAAAAGAATTAAAATGAGGAGAATAACTCTTTGTTTGTCCATTTTCCCGCTTCTTGCTTGGCGCTGTCACGGTTGCTAGGCGACAGGATATGAGCAACGGGTAAGGGAGGGAACTGAAAGAAGGGTAGGCTGTCCAAATTCACAAACACCGACTTCCGGGTTTTGCGGACGTCGGAGGATCCCTCCTCCTTCAACCGGGTAGGAAGGATCCTAAGGAGGATGCAGACCCTGAATTTGGACACAGCCCCATGTTGCCAACATAGCGACTTTTCAGACCACCCTAGCGATCTTTTTCCCCAAAAGTGACTAGCGACAAATCTAGCTACTTCTTTGACAAACCTTAGCGAGTCTCTGTGATCGCTGGTACTACCGCAACGGCGCGAGGTCAGCGCGCACGCACCTCTTTCTCTGTTCAGTGAGCGGCTGAGAGGAGCAGCGCGTTCAGTTCAAATAGATATTATGTTGCTTCTCTAATTTTACATGCAAATATAGCCAAAATCACAGCACAGGAATTGTCTTGTCTTATCTTGTATTATTTGATTTAATCAGACGACGGCTCGATTATAAATTAGGATTTTTGTGCATACTAACTTCATGGGAGGGAGAGCTGGTTTTGTATTCTTAAAGGGCTGCGTTTCAGTCACTATTTCATATTTATCCCGTTGACTGACAACATAAACAGTAAAATATATAAAGGAAAACAGTTTTATTGAGAATTTGGCTGCATTAAAATACAGTATGAGCACAGAGAGACAAACAAATGTAAAAGGAAATATGACGCGATGACGTAATGAATATGCTAATTAGCGCATGACGTCATCTGGCGACATTTAGCGACTTTTCAAACTGGCTTTAGCTACTTTCCATCGAAAGAAGTTGGCAACACTGATTCGAGCTCAGTCCCATAGTGGACTTTGCAAGTGTAGTCAAAAGACAAACTGCTGCAACTATTTCTTGATATTTGCCTGGCGAAAATGCTGGCCAATTTTCATTATACATTTCACACAATTATACACCACATTCCTTGTTTCAGTTTAACCTAATTCCCACATTTCCTCCGTCGAGTTTAATGTTTTTTTAGATCGTTTGTTCATTCCTTCATTCATACAGTAGGCCAGGCGGTGAACTAGCCAGCTAGCAAACTGCACACGATGGCAGAATTTACGTATAAATAAATGGACATTTTTTATGATGTAGGCCGAAAATGAGCTTCCCCTCTTTGAAAGACCAGCAGCCGCCACTGCAGCTGACAGATGCAATGTGTAACACTTTAGAATATAACACTTTAGAAATTTTAATTACTGTGCATTTTAATACGATTTTACCATATGATGGATTTTTGTTAACTCACAAACAAGCAATACTTTAGCAATACTTTTGTAAACTTAAATAAATAAATGCTGTAAAATGTTAATTGTTTTTTCATGATACCTAAAATATTTACTAATTTAAGACCCTTTTAAAAGTGTTAAAGGGTGGCATGCAGTGGTCACACTGGTAACCAGTTAGTTTATTTGTAGATATCAACAGAATATCTACAAATTGAGACCACACAATTATATGAAATAATTATATATGAAATTAACTGTTAATACAATTATTATTATTTTTTTTCTCTCTCTTCATCGTGTTCATCATTCACCAAAATGCTCTTGGCTTTTGTTCAATGTTCATAATCTACACTGGAAAAAAATAAATACATTTTTTTTTATTTTTGCCTTGTTTCCAGTCCACACATCTAACAATTCTGGTCACACTTTATTTTGATGGTCCCTTTTGAACATTCTGTTGACTCTAAGTAATGTTGAAACTACATGTCAACATCTCTCATTAGAGTATTAGTAGACTGTCAGCTTCATATCTGCTAACTCTTTATTGTGATGGACTCCCAACAGACACTCTACTGACTGTAAGTAACTTTGCAAGTGCATGTCAACTTATTCTAACCGAACACTACCAGTCTACTAATACACTACTAACACTCTAATGAGAGTTAGTAGAAATGTAGGTGCAATGTTACTTATAGTCAACATGTGTTAAAAAGGGACCATCAAAATAAAGTGAAACCAAAATTCTTAAACAAAGAAGCATTTACTAGACAAGTAAAAACTGTTGTCTTGTCTGAAAAAAGAGTCAAAATGATCTACTAATCGGGCAAGAAAAATAACCTTGTCTTTGGTTTGAAAAAAAGTATCTTGCTTACCCTATTGGCAGATTGCTTGCTTATCTTTGATTCAATTTTGACTTTTTTTTCCTCCAAAAACAAGACAATAGTTTTTACTTTAATAAATGCTTCTTGATACAAGAATTGTTAGATATTTGGACTGGAATCAAGACAAAAACACTTTTTTTTTGTTTGCAGTGTATCTTCGCTTCTACTTTTGTCTTTAGGCAAGCCATCAGATGACCCTCTTAAGTCCAGACTACATTCCATCAAAGCTTCCACACAGACCTGACCCCTCCAGAAAAATGGACCGATATCAGAGGTCTCTGAAACGAGCATCAGAGGTAAATGAGATGAGCACTACAGTTCAGCCTACGGAGGAAGTCGAGGACATGGACACAGATGTAACAGAAGTTAAGTCCTACAGTGATATGTGTGTTGGAACAGATCTCACTATGAGGGATATTGAAGACATGGAGAAACTGAACACATCTTACAAAGAGCAAGTCAGAAGCCTTGAGTCAAAGGTTCAAACGCTCACACGTGAGAGGAAACAACTGAAGTCCGATGTGGATTTAAAGGATGATCAGATCATTCACTTCTACACTGGCCTTCACTCATCCAAAGTCTTCTTCGCACTTCTGACATATATCACCACTGCTTGGAGTCCGAGAACACTGAGTCCTCCTACAGCTCTCCAGTTTTACTTGGTCTTAACGAAACTGAGACTTGGCCTCACTCATAAAGATCTTGCCTTCAGAAGATCTCTGCCATATTTCATGAATGGTTGAACATAATGGCACAGCATTTCACCTCTCTAATTCATTGGCCTTCAAGGGAAGAAATTAAAAAGAATCTTCCTGCCCTGTTCAGAAGCCCCCCTTTCAACTCCGTGAGGTGTATCATAGACTGCAGCGAGATATTCATTGATCGACCAACATCACTCAGTACAAGAGCAATGACCTACTCCAACTATAAATCCCACAACACCATCAAATTCATGGTTGGCATCAGTCCAACAGGGTCAATCACATTCCTTTCAAAGTCTTGGGGTGGGCAAATTTCGATACCAAAGGGGTTAATCTCATCAACGTCAGTGAGCCAATAAGCCTGCAGCGCTAGGTGTGTTTGACTAGAAGTGAAGCGGTGCTGATTGATCAGTGTTTGACATCCGCGAGAGCAATTCAAAAGCGTAAGGAGCAGTCTGCTCTCTATATCGCGCAGTTTCGCTTACTTGACACAGACTGAAGCTCGCGTGACATTTTAGCGTGACATTTCTGCCGTCTCACTAAATGAGGACATAAACACATGAACAACAGCTCTAGAACTGCTCTGAGAGTCACTTCATGAGCATTTTACTGTTTGATTTGAGTAAAACTTGCGTCATATCATATACACACACAACTGTAAAGGTATTCCCGGAAACCCGTCAAAATAAAAGTTCGGTTTAACTTTGAAGACACTGCAGCAGAAATAAATTAATATTGTTCAGCAGAGTGTACATACTGCTACTATTAAAATTAAAACTCTTATTTTTTAATTAATGATCACACAACATTTCTTCCATGTTTTAATTTTAATAGTAGAATTTTGTTTGCCAAAATAAATAAAGTTTTATTTTCAATAATTTAAAGGAAAAATGAAATGAATGTTTTATATGCCTTCATTTGAAAACCAGATACAGAACACAGAATTTCTGAGGAAAAAGAAAACATTTCATAAGGCTGTTTTAAGAATAAATTTGAATAAACTAAGTAGTTTTTATGCATTCAAATAATTAGACATACTACAAAATAGAATTTAATAACAATAAAACATATTGTGAAAGAAAATAAAACATCCACTTATGAAAGTGGATAAAGATTTTAAATTTCTTGAAGTCTTTAACAACCTAGAATAAATGAATAGAAATGATGATTCTGTCTGAGCTATGCGTTTTAAAACGAGCACGCACTAGTGTAAACTGAAAACTATTTGAGCTTTATTCAAATTATTTGCACTGATTTATTGTGTTGGCTATATTTTGTTCCTTTGTGCAGTGGCTCAGGAGATGAGTCTTTGAGTCTGTATACATGTCAACAAGCTGAAAAAAATAAAACCAAAGTTTTTTGAGATAATGTAATCTTGTTAAAACTGTTTTCATAAAATTGGTATCGAAAAAAGTATCGTTCAGGAACCGGTATCGAACTCAAGGTATCGGTATCGATATCGAACATTTTTGAACGATACCCAGCCCTACTCATACCAGCTTCAACTCGTGGAAAGACACAGCTTTCAGGACAGGAAGTGTCCATGTCATGTCACATGTCAAGGATGAGGATTCATGTGGAAAGAGCTATTGGCCGCATAAAAAACTACTCTATTTTGCGACAAACACTCCCCATAAACTTGGTCAAATCGAAGACCCAAAGACACGGTGGCAACAGTTGATAAAATATTACTAGTATGTTCTGCATTGTCTAATTTGGACAAGTCATTAATTCAGTAGAGAAAAATATATCATATACACTGACAAGTGGTTAGAAAACCTTTATTTTTTATATAGATTTAATTTATTGTAACTGTACAGCATTCATATTAGTAGCAGATTTAGCACATGAAAAGGTGCACTGTATATATGCCATTTGTATATACATTTTTCTTTGACTTGTTTGATCTTTGATTTTCTAACTATCTACAATTAAACATTTATTAACTCAAATATTTGCTGTCTTGCAATTGATTAAATGTATTCAAAATTAAATGAACTTTTAACAGATTATTTAGAAGGCTGTGTATGATCTCACGTTTATGTGGCTTATGACAAACACGCTGAACAAAACCATTGGTCACCAGGATGCCTTTTTAAGCCTACACATTTCAGATGAAATGCCTTGTGACAGAGCACTGTGTGACAGATGTTTTAGACATTCTTTTACACAAACAGGAAGCCTCTGCGATCAGAAATTGTTTCTTCAGTTTGTGTGTGCAGATTTCTGTGAGAATGTGCTGTCTGTAGAAGAGATCTAGTTTGGGCCTGATCTGAGTCCAGTATTCTTCAGAGAACTCTACCTTTTGAGTGTGGCACTCCTGTGTTGTCCAAATTACAAAGTATGATGTTTTTAGTTCACACCCTGCCATTTGCCCCTGAACTTGTGCATAGTATGCATGGTCCTTTTTAAGCTCAATTTTTCCCCAGACAGAAACCCTTGCTTTTGATGGCATCAGGAATGGACCTATTTGCATACTTCAAGGGGCATTTTATTTCAAGTGTAGCAGGAGGGCACATTTTTTTTATAGTTAATACAGATCTGTACAATGTCAAAATCATAACTACTTCTCTATGACCTACTTTGCTATGACCTATCATTTATTTGAAAAATAAGTACTTTGCCATACGTTTAAATATCTTTACTGTCACTTAAGTCAATTGAATCAAAGTCGTTTTTGTATTCTATAATCTTTGATTAATTCAACATTGTTGAAGAAAAATATTAATTTATATTTTTTAATCTTAACCAAGACTGAATGGTATCACATTTTCCACAAAAAAAAAAAAAAAAAAAATGAAGCAGCACAACAGTTTTCAACATTGATAATAATCAGACATGTTTCTTGAGCAGCAAATCAGCATATCAGAATGATTTCTGAAGGATCATGTGACACTGAAGACTGGAGAAATGATGCTGAAAATTCAGCTTTGATCACAGCAATCAATTATATTTTACTATATATTCACATAGAAGACACCTATTTTAAATTGTAACATTATATATTTCACAGTACTGTTTACTGTATTTTTCATCATTAAAATAATTTGTATACACTTTTCCACAATTGGAGCTCTATTCCTTAAAATGATAGATGTCAAGCTCCTGCAAAAGGACAAATACTGTATATGACCAATAGAAAGGACCCATAAAAACAGCCCACATTCTGCACTATTGAAGTCTTCTAGACAATACCGGAGCATTGTGTCATATGGACTGATAATATTGGTATTTAACTTTAGTGACATTAAACTATCCCTTGTAAAAATTCTTTTAAATTATTTACTATTTGTCATATACACCAGAAAAGACAAATTATAATGTCAAGAATATGCCACTCATTTATAGTGTGTTGCGGACCGGGTTTGGTGGGCCGCTCTGTGCCAAAAAATCCAGGGCCATTTTTTGTGTGCGGTATAAAATTCACAGTATTTCTTCGCGGCGGGGAAAGTCATGCATGATAGGTATACATTATGTTGGTGAAATGGGAGAGGAGGGTTGAAGTTAACTTAATATAAAATCCAAAAGAAAGTAGGATTTCAAAATAATGAGACTGGAAGTGACTTTAAATGAAGAGAAGTAATAATAGCAAGACTAAGATTAGGACATTCATCTTTAAATGGAAACCTACATAAAATCAGCAAACATCCTTCTGGATTAACAAAGATATAATCAGAAAGTGTAGGCATAAAATGACATTAGAACTAATATTAGGTAATAAAAAATTCAGAAGAATGCTAATAAGTTATTTAATAGACACGGGAATTTCCACGAGAATTTAAGTTTGTTTTTTTGTCTTATTGTCACTCCACGCTGCAGTTCAGTAGGTGGCGGTAATGCACCAAAAGTTGGCTTGCCCACCGCCAAGAAACACTATAAGAAGAAGAAGTTAACTTCATTTCCCATAAGTCAACTTGAGAAACATTGCGACACGTACGTCAGGAGCGTAAGTTTTCATTGGCGTTTGAGGACGTTTACGAGCACAAGTCACCACGAGCACCTCCAGTCAAGGACTTTCGACAGAACGGACTCCCAGGCCGCGGTATTAACCATAATATTTGTATTACAGCAGTGTAATGAATGTAGAATAGACTTTTTCTTGTCTGTGCACTCACAGCTGACAGCAGAAATGCAGTTTATGAACCGGTCATGCGCAGATCTGATATCAACTAACGTTATCAGTGCAGCCAGTGTGTGTTTGAATATGGTTTATAAGGACACTGTGTGTATAATGTATATAATTGCATTGGTATTACAACGTAAACATTGTTTATGATGAGGCTTTCTGTTTCCTCGTTAATCAAATGGCTTAAAAACACAAAAACTAAACTGTGTTTGCCTGTAGTTTTCTGTCAGGGTTAGGGGATTGAAAATACAGTTCTTAAAATATAAAAACACCATTACACATCTGGAGCGTCCCCTAAACCACATATACAAGTGTAAGTTTCATGCACACTGTCTCTAAACTTTCAAGCTGTGTATGTTTAAAATGTTTCTGTATGTGTGTTGAGGTGTTGAAAATGGCAGTGGACTGGGCTGGATATGGATACGCAGCCCTAGTAGCATCTGGAGGAGTCATAGGATACGTCAAAGCAGGTAGTGTGAAAGATCAAGAGATTATCATGTAGGCCTATATAGAGTTTACAGGATGAAGAGCCTAACTTGTTTGATGGTCATTGCTTGTCAGGCTGGTTTGGTTGGCTGACCCTTGTCAGACTAAAAACTGATTAGCTAAACACCATCTTGATCATATTTAACCCCACACATGCACCACCTTTATATAATTTTTAACTAAACAAAGTTCTTTAATCACATATTTTCACATACATTTATTTGGTTCCTTTAGATTCAGTGAAAATGTCATACACATTGGAACCAATAATAATAATAATAATAAAAAATGCCTTCAGCCCTGTTGTATGATAATACTGGATAATAACATACACATCTAAAAGTTAAAAATACTCCTTGTTTTGTACTCTGAATTCCTTATGACATTTTATACCATCCATCAAGACAGTGTTTTAGTATATTTTATGCTTTAATTAATTTGTCTTGCAGGCAGTGTCCCGTCCCTGGCAGCAGGGCTGCTCTTTGGTGGTTTGGCTGGTTTTGGTGCTTACCAGACATCACAAGATCCCAAAAATATTTGGGTGTCTTTAGGTGGGCATTTTTTCACATATTGTGCAGTTATTATATTTTTTGCAGTCAAAAAAGTGATCAAGAGGCAGTATTAATGTGTTTGCTTTATAAAATTAGACGATAGTGATTTTGATTTGTGTCCATGTGTCATCAATATTTTCCTTCTCTCAGCTGCATCTGGGACACTTACTGCTATCATGGGAAAGAGATTCTATAACTCGCGCAAAATCATTCCAGCTGGTCTTATTGCTGGAGCAAGGTAAATAACACACATCACACTTCATTTGTCTAAAACAGGGTTTCCCTTTTTCATAGATGATGGAGCTCATGACTGTTAGCTAAATATTTGAGCTCATTAACAACTGATTTTAATTAAAATAAAAAAAAAGACTAACAAGTCACATACTCATGCAGACACCTGCCAAAAGTGTAAAGGGACGAAACAGAAATATTATAATTCTGTTCCTGGACTTCTGACCACTTTTGTCATATCTTTTTCAGCCTCTCTCACTCAGCATGTCACTTATAGCACAAAAAGTACCATAGTATTACCATAGTATCTGTTTGTGTGTGTTTTAATTATGACATGGTATTCTTTGCAGTACCTTATAAATATTGAAGGTATGAATATAGCAACCTTTCAATCAAAGGTACCACCCCAGTTTATTCTGCAAGTGCTTTTTCAGCATGTTGCATCTTAAAATGCACTTTATCATTATTAAAAAAATTAATAATTATTAAATTCTTATTTACTCCAGTTTTGTTGCAGAGGCCCCTCATTAATGTTGTTTACCAGGTATTGTCACATGACTGCAGTAAATTATCAACTTAAATCTAAAGGGCAAGTTTACTCAAACCTGTATGACTTGCTTGCTTCCATGAAACAGAATGGGAAGAACTTTTGCAGCTTTTCCATAATACCATGCCTGTCAAACTCTAAAAAACACCATTAGTACTTTTTACAAACCAGTACAGTAACAGTCCAAAATGTGTCTTTTGAGTCTGATATCTGATGACAAAATTTTCATTTTTATCTGAACTATTACCTTTAAATGTTTCTTGCAGTGTGCTGATGCTGGCAAAACTCGGAGCCGGAATGCTACAGAAACCTCAGCAATCATGATACCCAAACAGAAATCACTGTCTGCTTTCATTCAAAAATTTTCTTTGAATATGTCATTAAAGCTCATTATCATATTTAGTACAAAATGTACAATAAAAATGTAGTTGTCAGGAGAATTTCTGAATCAAAGACTTCTGTTACAAACATGCCCATTTTATGCATATAAAACACTTACAAAACACTACTGATTGATTTGAGTTCAGCCCAACCCAATCACTGTTATCTACATTATATGTTTATGTGGTAGTTGTCAGTATCGTTTACAGGGAAAATAATTAAAAACTGAAAAAAGGGATACTCAACATACAAGGAAATATAAATAACACTGCCTTGCAGTATGAATCACAGTAACACATAAAAAAGAAAACAAGAATATATTTAAAAACTGCATACTATAAAAAGTGTCAAAAGGGTTACAAAAAATAGATGCAATAACTGGGATATAGATCTACCCATTCCATTGAAAATAAGGATTACAGGCATTGTATGCATAAACTGAACAAGACAGATTTAAAGATGAACAAATTGTTAGGTTTGTAAAAATCTGGTGTACACGGATTCTTGTTTTTTATCAAACAATTAAGCAGCCGTGGGCTTACAGAGTAAATGGTGTGGATGCTCCTCGCAGAAACAAAAAGATATGTTTATACAATATTCACGAGTGCTGAAACAGGCCTTAGTCCTCTCAACAGCTGTAGCTCGCATAATAGATATTAGCGATGGCTTCCATATTTTGCAGCCCAGTCAACCCGCCCATGCACTGACTGAACTGGTGGAGCGCGAGCAATGAGATTGGCGGAGTTTTTGCCCAGAGCCGAGTAACTCGTTCCTTTAGGTTGGGTTCGGTCTGCTCTCCTTTTCCATCCATCATAATCTGAGGAGAGAGAACAAGCATTTAACACTTGTGCAAATTCAGCAAAGCCTAAGTTAAGGGCTACTTCTTATGTAATGAAGAGGCAGAGTCCAAAATCAACACTTGCCAAGGGGCAAAAGAGTAAAAACTGATTGGTAAATAAAACCAGTTGGCCACTTAATTAGGAACTTCAACATCACATGGCTCACAACATATGAACAATAGTCTGGAAGAGGTGATTAAAGTCAAAGACATTAAACGGTCTAGTACGTGGAATAGTCCTTGGAATGGCCACCAAAATGTTAACATGAGAGGGAAAAAAAAAATCATCATGCGTCTTAATATTGTTGTGACAGCTGCTGTTATACACTGACTTGACTCATATGATGCTGCAAGTGACAATGATTTCAGTGTATTTATCACTAAGAGCAAGGTATCAGTTATATAAATCCACTGTACAAACAATAAAAATATATAATTTTAATAAAAATAAACCCGGAAGGTGTGACAACGTTACTTTTGGACCCTGGGAAGAATTGCTGACTAAGACTATTCTGGGATTTTACCTTCAGAGATCTCACTGACTGAAACTGTAGAGGAAGGTTTGGACTTTGAAGGTTTAGCTTTGCCAGTTTTTGAGTCAGCAGTGGCAGATAGATCAACTAGGAGCAGATATAAAGATGGGAGAGAGACAGACAGAGACAGAGTGAATGAATAAATGAATGTAGAAAGAAACAGCATATGTTAAAAGAGCTCTAGCAACAGATGTGTAGAACAGAAGAAAAAAAAAAGCTTACAAGGGGAATTTTAGAAGAATAACGAAGTATAAAGGTGTATAGGTTTTGTATACCAAAGGGTTTCAAACTAGACAAACCAATAATACCACCCTAAACTCACAGCACTATTTGAGGCAATGTTGCTATGTCGGACCTATGCCATTTTTAAAATGTAGGATCGTGGAAGAGGCTGTTTTCATCTTAAATAATAATGTGCCTCCTCCTACCATTGTTTTGGAAATTTGGGCTTCTCAGTCAAACGGAGCAAAGTTTTGATAGTGCCATTGTGTTTACATTTGTCATGGAAACGAACATACAAATGATAATAAACTAAATAAAATATTTTAAATTTGCAAAAAGTACACACTTCACCTTTAAATTTATTATCAGTATTGAAAAGACAACATAATTGTATCAGTATACACAAGCCAACATGCATGCAGCATGTAGAAAAGCACACAAATGATGATTCCATAATGCTGTTCTAACAAACAAAGAAAGTCAAAAATAAATTATTTGAGGATGAATTGTAAAACCAAACTCTTACGCGCATGCTGCTGTCCGAGAGGGGCAAGCTGAATCCTTTGTCCTACGGATCCCACTTCTTTCTTCTGGAAAGAAGGTATATATCCTCCAGAGACATTGTATGTGGTGGTTACAAAGTTTCCTGTGGGCAGAGGCCACAACTTAGAGTCAAGAAAGAAAACACAACCAGCTAAACAAACAAATGTTTATCTACATTTTTTTCAAAATATACCCACTAAAGAGGTGTGAAAATGACTAATTTGATCAAATTATCAATATTTTTCTTGAAGTGTCTAACAGACATTTACACCCCAGACCAGTGTCCATGATAATGTGGGCAATGGCAGAACAATACTGTTGCAAAGAGATATATGTACCTTTGACCTGTTACATTTTCTCTAGTGTCCTTTCTTTATCTTTATCTGTGGAATGACGTACATATAGAAATAGGCTATATATATTGTCTTGGATCAGTTAATGTTATGTTACCCGTGTCGGCAGTGCGCAGCAGACACACCCACCTAAACGATTTCAATATATCGCTTATCCTGCCCCAAAAGACCATTTAACATTGCAGATAACATCTGAAGTAAAAATTAATTTACATACACACAATATAAAAACGAATGCCGGGTGACTGATTCGCTTCAAATCGGGTGGTTTTAGGCCAGTGTTTTAGCTTTGACTCAATGGTGCTCTCTGCTGGTAGGGAATAGTAAGATGGCGGATCGAACACTTCCGGTGGCTTCACTGCCAGTCGGTAGTTTAGAACGCAATGAGCAATCCAGTCATTATATGAAGCCATATTAAGTGTTTATGATCTTCTACGGGAGGTTTAAAAGTGCTTCATGAGAGCATTGCGTTCATATTCTGCTGTTCTGTAGCCACGGATTTGTGGGTCTTGTCTTTTTCTCTTTAATTCTCTGCCAGCAGGAGGCGCTGTTGGAGTGCAGATATAATGGTTTTCCTGGTAACGACTGTAATCAAATAAGCACTTCGCTCACAAATGCTACATTACAGGAAAGACAAAATGAAAACAACATCGAGCTTTTCTGAAAACGGTTGTTTCTTTTCAAAGATACATTCATATACATTCATATATATATATATATATATATATATATATATATATATATATATATATATATATATATATATATATATATAAAAAAAAAAAAACTCACGCCGCATTTTTATTTTGAAACGCGCAATTCTCATGTTTCAACGAAGTATAAGCCTTTTGGAAAATCTATTGTGCCCGTCAGGGAAAGCTAGGTTATCGGATAGGGAAAGCTCTGGCTTCATGTGGACGTATTCGAAATGAGTCCAAAATCAAAACAATCCATTGTGTGTTTCGTGTGTAAATAATACCTAAACCCATTAATTAAGGAAATCAGATGGAGAGTTGTATTGAACACTTGGCAAGTAGAATGTAAAACCTACAATGTTTATGTCTGTTTTATATTTTATATAACTTTTTTAAAAGAATTAGGTATAATTTTAAAGCTTAGAAATTCAGCTTTCGAATGCATCCAACCATTTTGATCAACTCCTGACCAGTGCTGCGTAGTTCCTCTAAACCGGACTGTACCGCCGGCGGGCGCCCCCTAGCGAAGAAGGCACAAAATAGGTGTCATTTGAAAGCAGGCCACTTTTAACGCCTGATTAACGCCTGACGGCTGAAGGTCTGGAAACTTTGGCCGCTTTGGATGGCCAAGGCCCACCCAAGAGGCCATATGACTGACAGGTGAAGCAACCAACCACGTTTCGTTTTGTTCCACGTCATGTTTAGGGGTGTGGAAATGTCGCCACAATAACAGGCCGGTGTGTAAAACTCTCTGACATATTTTTAAGATTCTATGCCGCGAACTTTAAAATTTTCTCATACTTTTGAAAATACTTTTGGCACCAAGGCATTTTTGTTTCCAGGTAGAACGTTAAAGAACGCGACGTCACGCCCACAGACCGTTGGCTAAACGTCTGATGCATATGGTACACATCTTTTTAAACATTTTTTATTAACAAACAAATTACATGTATATAACAAACATTATACCTGATGTAAACAATTATACACTAGAGGGGCTGTTTACTAATACAGATTTATACAAAAATATTAAAGCGTTTACAAACTTTCAACGTTTTAATTGCCTTTTGTTTCATAGAAAATCGTATAGTATCAATATAATGCTCTATTTCCTTCCTAAAAGAAAAAAAAAAAAAAATTTGCTGGAGAACTTACATTTGTGAATATGAAAGTTTGCATATAAAAGAATAAGATTTATTATGTAAATGTGATTGTGCTTTTCTCTGAGATACCAAATAATACATATTTCCAAAACAAAACAAAATAACTGTCAATGTTTTGTACAATAAAATCACAGACATTTTGCCAAAATGTTTTTACAAAGGGGCAATGCCAAAACAAATGTACCACAGTTTCATGGCAACTGACACAAAAAGAGCAACTAAAATCAATATCAGATTGAAATTTTACCAAATAATATTTGGCTGGGTAAATCCTGTGTATAATTTTAAATGATACTTCCTTTACCTTGTTCGTAATTAAATAATGATTAGGTATTAACCAAACCCTTTTCTAAATAATATTTTCTGTCAGGTGATTCCAATATGAATAAACATAAGGCAAAAACACAATGTCTCGTTGAAATAAAGCTCTTACGGAACTGCTGTGTGACTTAAGAGAAAAACAAATGTTACCTATATAAGAACTTATTATATTAGACAGAGACCACTGTTGGATGTTAATTCTTGTCTGATTTTTAAATAACATACACACTTCAGGAGAAATAGCCCCAAAAACTTTGGCATAGTCCCCTGGTGTTACAGGAATCTTATAATGTTACAAAAATTCACTATAAGTAAAAAGAAAACCATTTATATTAAATAACTGATCCACCAATATGATGCCATTATCAAACCAGTGCTTCAGAAAAAGCAATTTGTGTTTCTATAATATATCCTTATTGTTCCATATATAGTACCTATGAGGTGAAAAATTGTGCTTGTGGATCAAAGACCATGATAAAAAAGCCTGACGGTGAAATTCTGCTAGTTTCGCTGGTATTTTATCAATATTATAACTACAGCTAAGAAAAAAAATTATACCACCAAATTTTGAGAGAATATGGGAGGTAATAAAACACCAAATGGAATTAGGATTTCTAACAATTTGTTTAAGCCAGTTAACCTTACATGTATTATTTAATGTTGCAAAGTCTAACACATTTAGGCCACCATTTTCATATGAATTCATAATAACTGTCTTCTTTATGTAATGTATTTTATTTTTCCAAATAAAGTCAATCAGCATTTTATCAAGATGTAAAGCCATTGCTGCATAAATGAGTCTAGAAATACCCTCTGCCTTTGTAATTAAAACTCTGCCCCTTAAAGAAAGATCTCTCATAAGCCAATGATTTAATTTCTTTTTAAGTTTTTTCAATAATAGGATTAAAATGTAATAAGCATCTTCTTTTCTGGTCTTTGGTTATCAATATTCCAAGAT
This sequence comes from Barbus barbus, assembly GCF_936440315.1. NCBI lineage: Eukaryota > Metazoa > Chordata > Actinopteri > Cypriniformes > Cyprinidae > Barbus > Barbus barbus. The sequence goes on from NC_136724.1 coordinate 7,589,605, forward strand.
ACTGAACCTCATTTTTTAAGGGAACACCATAATAGTTAGTACCGAGACATTCCTTTATGGCCATAAGCTCACATTTAGCCAAAATTAAGTATACCCCAGATGCTCTTGAAAATTCGCTAATTAAATCAATTGCCACAGATATCTGATTCTCATTTTTAATAAAGAGTGTAGTGTCATCGGCTAATTGTGTAATATTTATCTCTCTATCAACAATAGTAATACCTTTCATTGGGCTTGATTTAAAGAAGCTGACTTACTAACAGGAAGAGGTATGGAGATACTGGGCACCCCTGCCTAATTCCTTTAGAAATATCAAATCTAGGGGAAGTACCATTAAATAACCGTATAGAGCAGTTGCCATTTTTATAAAGGGTTTTAATTGCTGTAGATTTTTTTTTACCAAAATCTAATTTCTTTAGAGTATCAAGGATGAATAGATGTTCTACAGAATCAAATGCTTTACAAAAGTCTAAAAATAATATAAAACCATTATCATTAATCAGATCTGAATAGTCCAAAATGTCCAAAACTAATCGTATGTTATTTGTTATGTGCCGATTTTTCATGAATCCCGATGTTTTTAATCTTCTAGCTAAAATTAAGGCCAACAGTTTATAATCATTATTCAAAAAACAAATAGGGCGCCAATTATCAATATACTGTGTCCTTATTTGGTTTGGGAAGCAATACAATTTAACCTTGTGTTAAAGTGGGTGGAAGACACTGTTTTTTGATGCTTTCAACAAAAACCTCTAAAAGAAAAGGAGCCAATTCCTTGGAAAATAATTGATAAAATTCTGATGTCAAACCATCGGTACCTGGTGATTTGGAATTTTTCAAGTGATTAGTTGCTTCCATCAGCTCAGAAATTGTAACAGGTCTATCACAGAGCTCCTTTTCAGTTCTATTAATAGGTTTAATCTGCAACGAATAAAAAAAAAACATCGGCTGACACCTGAGAGTAACTGGAGGTATACAAATTTGTATAAAATTCACTACAATATTGAGAAATTATTTTATGATCATTCATTATAGCCCCATTAATACTTAATTTACTAATAGTATTACAAACAAAATTCCGCTTTGAATAAAAAAAATTATGTGAATTTTGCTCCCCTACCTCCAGCCATTTCTTTCTGGAACGAATAAAGGCAACTTCTGTTTTTTTCTTATACAAATAATCTAGTTTACTTGACAACTCAGCCATTTCTAATATTTCATCCTCTAAAAGAGAGTCTGGATGTCTCTGAGACAAATTTGTTATTCTTGTTATTATTCTAATTTCTTCAGCTCGTTTACTTTTGGCCATAAAAGGAACCATACTTTCTCATATATTTGCCAATTTCAAACTTTAAGAGTTCCCAATTTTTCCCAAAGGCATTTTCCAGTTTAGCTTTAGACCAAAAACTAGACATCAAATCTTTTACTTTCTTTTGGACCTCATTATGCAGCAAGAGGGAATTATTAAGTTTCCAATATGAACTATTTGCATTATGGTTTTTGGAGTGTAGGTTCACATTTATATAGATGGCTTTATGATCTGTTAAAGGAGTCAGGTAAAATATCTACTTCTACTCCATCTTTGCCAAAACTTTCAGAGATTAACCAATAGTCTATTCTGGATAGATTAGAGCCTGACTTGTTACTCCATGTGAAAGCCAAGTCATTCCGGTGTTTAACTCTCCAAATATCTTTTAAGATTATACTTGTCCATAACATTTTTAAGGTTAGTATTTGTTGAATTTGATCGACATGGTGGCCATTTATCTACCGCATAATCCTGAATAATGTTAAAATCTCCTCCCATTATTATGTAAGCATTTGGATATTTATCCAACCATCCTTTAAAGGTCTTCCCGACAGTCCCCAAAAGACTATCATTTTCTGATTTCCTATTATACCCATAATCATTAGCTGTAATAATAAATATATCATTACAATAGAGTAACAAACAAACAAAGTGACCTTCAGGATCACTTACAGATTGCACAACTTCACCATGAAATCTATTCTTAAGTGTTATTACCCCAGCTGAATGTTCAGAACCATGGGAAAACCATATTGAATTCCCCCACTGAGCATTCCAAAATTTGCAATCATCATTAACCGAATGAGCTTCTTGTATATAACAGAAATCAGACCTGTATTGTTTAGCAAATAAAAATAGTGCTTTTCTTTTAATACTATTACGCAGCCCCCTAGTGTTAAAAGAGAAAAAGAGATACATTTAACAGATTAACAGAACAAATCGACAAATATGTCAAATGGAGTAAACCTTAGGGTAAATATAAGAAACTTAAAAACTCGGCTCAGCACCTTTAAAAATAATTACAACAAGGATAACTGATCAATAGCCTTTCGATTGGCAGTTTTCCCCTTGAAATAATAACCGGAAAGCAACAACAAGAGGACAATTTCTTTTGGCCACTTTCACTAACATACAGTAGAATAACAAACCTCAATTTTCAAGTGAACCACAACATCTTTATATTTCTTTTACAGTTCCACGCTGTCAATAAAACCTCGGCCTCCAACAAAGTATGCCGATTTACCCTCTTCTCGAGCCTTTTTTTATCAAAGGCCATAATTTCTGCCTTGAATCTCTGTCCTCCTTTGTTAAATCTTCGGTGAAACGCAAGCCATGATCTTGAAGGAACGGGCAGTTTTTCGCAGCTTTCCACAATGCTTCCCTGTATCTCCTCACCGCGAAGCGAACAATTACAGCTCGAGGCCTTGACTCATTCAGACGCTTGGATCCCAAACGATGCGCTACATCAATCGCAGCTGGCAACTGATCTCTTTCTTGCGGTAACACTTCTTGACAGATACGAATCACCTCCTCGCGAACATTCTCCTTCATCGCTTCTGGGATGCCGTGCACTTTCATGTTCCTTCTCCTGCTGTAATGCTCCATGTCTGCCACACGATTCATGCAGGTCAGAGTAGATTGTTCGCTTATCTCTACACGTTTTTCAATGGAGCCCAACTTTTCTTTTAAGTCCTTAATTTCCCTAATTAGCTCAATTTGATGCTCAGAGCTCGAAAGTTCCGTCAGTTCACAGCGCCAACTTGCCCCCCCCCCCCCCCCCCCCCCCTCCCCTTATGGTACAATTATCTGGAAACAAAGATGCTGTGGCGCCAAACCCCCTCACGAAAAAAGAAAGCCATCGTGTTTGGCCTTGGCCAATGAAAGCAGACATCTATTCCAGACCTTCAGCCGTCAGTCTGAAGGTCTGGCTACGCGAGACTAGAGCTACATGATCCCATTCATTTTCAATGGAGAGCAAGTTCGAGGACGGGAGGACACAAGTCCGGTAATTCTGCAAATGGAACAGCAGCGTACTTGATAATGTCAGTCAGCTCGCCTAAGTTATCTACACTGTATTACAACACGACTGCCTCTTTTTGTTTTCATGTTAAACATATTAATAGCCGCAAACATGTGGTTCATGCAACGCGTACACGCATTACAATAAAACGAAATGATATCAAACACCACTGCCTTTTCATTTTCATTTTAAAAATATAAAACATTAATATGTGGTTTATGTAATATGTGCACATATACTCTTTTTATCTTCACTGTATGTATAATAAAATTAAATATGACAACCTTTTTTGTTAAATGACAGTTTTAATGAACAATTAATAGCCATTATAAAGTAAGTATAAAGTATAAGAGACTTATGTAATAGGAAATAAAGACAAAAGCAAACAATTAGTCAAATGTATGTAATGTTATAAAAGTCAGCACTGTATTACGATTAATAAATAAATAATTTATTAAACATTACACGACATTGCCTGGAAGAAATAATAGATTCATGAGACCAAAGATTGCCTGTTAGATTTACCCAAAATGAATTGTACCTCATATTTAACCACTACAGAGACATCAGAGCCAGCAACAAATGTCAGAAGGACTAGCCGAGGTGAGGCTGCTCTATGCGGATACATGAGCACTGAGTGCCCAGTGATCACGTGGAGCTCACGTCTCCGAAATCGGCGAAGCAAATTTTCAAATAGGAGCTATGTTTATAAATAAACCACAGATTTGAGTTTTAAACAACTACATTCTCGCCTGAAATACTCTTAGAACGGCATTTCATGCCACAATAACAGTAATGCTTTGAAAATTTTGTGGTTTTCCCCTCATTAACGCTCAGAGATTGGTGCAAAATGAATTCTGGGATACCTGGCTGCCTCAAATTCGCACAAGTCACCTCTAGATGCATCCTTGATAAAAGGGTGGAGCAAGGACACATCCAGGGATTTGAACTGTACTTTGTTTTATTTATTGCAAAAACAAATACAATAAGGCAATACAAGATCATAAGACGATCTTTGAGAACAGAGCACAAATAAAAAAAAAGAAAAAGAAAACAAGAAAAAGAGAGAGAAAAATACAAGATAAAAAAATAAAGAGAATTAATTACACAATAGGGTCTTCTAATAGTTTACATTTCTGCAATATACTAAACAGTAAATTGAGAAACGGCTACGGTTTTAAATTATTTGACTGTAACGACATAAAAATGATGCGTGGAAAATAAACTGTTGGCAGTCTAAAGTGAGTTTGAGTCATACTTTGAAGGTTCGTGTTGTTAATTATATGAAGCAGTGAGAAGTTAGGCACCGGTTAATGATTTAATGCACTGAGCACTGCTGTAGTTTATTTAATAACACTCTCCAACATCAGAATGCTACTTTTATTTCTTTTAAGTCTAATTCCTAGTCAACTTGTGAGGGGATAATTGCATTCCTTTTTTGTTTGACTGTGTTAATTTCTTTGAAGAACAATACAAATAGTCATAAATGTTCAGGGCAAATTCATTTTAATTTTAGTTTATTAATTCAGAATTTTGCCCAACCCTGCTTCATGTTAGTTTAAGGCCTGTCTGCCTTTACTGTAGTATTACTGCCCAGAGGAAAGTGAGAGACAGAATAACTACAACAACAAAAGGTTTTGATCCCCTATCAATCAGCAAGATTTCTGGCTCCCAGGTGTCTTTTATACAGGCAAGGAGCTGAGAAGGGAGTGCTCTTAATCTCAGCTTGTTACCTGTATAAAAGACAACCTGCCCACAGAAGCAATCAATCAGATTCCAAACTCTACACCATGGCAGGATGAATACAATGAAAGAGCTGTCCAAGGATGTCAAGGACAAGATTGTAGACCTACACAAGTCTGGAATGGGCTACAAGACCATCACCAAGCAGCTTGGTGAGAAGGTGACAACAGTTTGTGCGATTATTCGCAAATGGAAGAAACACAAAATAACTGTCAATCTCCCTCGGACTGGGGATCTCATCTCGTGGAGTTTCAATGATCATGAGAACGGTGAGAAATCAGCATAGAACTACACGGGAGGATCTTGTCATTGATCTCAAGGCAGCTGGGACCATAGTCACCAAGAAAACAATTGGTAACACACTACGCTGTGAAGGATTGAAATCCTGCAGCGCCCGCAAGGTCCCCCTGCTCAAGAAAGCACATGTACAGGCCCGTCTGAATTTGCCAATGATTCAGAGGAGAACTGGGTAAAAGAGTTGTGGTCAGATGAGACCAAACTCAAGTTATTTGGCATCAACTCAACTCGCCGTGTTTGGAGGGAGAGGAATGCTGCCTATGACCCCAAGAACACCATCCCCACCGTCAAACATGGAGGTGGAAACATTATGCTTTGGGGGTGTTTTTCTGCTAAGGGGACAGGACAACTGCACTGCATCAAAGGGATGATAGAAGGGGCTGTGTACCGTCAGGGGCGGGGCATTGAAAATGGGTCGTGGATGGGTATTCCAGCATGACAATGACACAAAACACACAGCCAAGACAACAAAGGAGTGGAGTGGGACAAAATCCCTCCTGAGATGTGTGCAAACCTGGTGGCCAACTGCGAGAAACATCTGACCTCTGTGATTACCAACAAGGGTTTTGCCACCAAGTACTAAGTGATGTTTTGCGAAAACTTATTTGATTAAAATGCAAATTAATTTACAATTTTTTTTAAATGCTTTTTTCTGGATTTCTTTTTGTTGTTACCATTAAAATTATAGACTTATCATTTCTTTGTCAGTGGGCAAAGGTACAAAATCAGCAAGGGATCGAATATTTTTTTCCTCCACTGTATGTGTCAGGGTTCTGTCGTGTATGTCATGTGTTCCCGCCTCATGTTTCCTTATTTGGTTTGTTTCCTGTCCTTGTTAAATGTTATCATTAGTTAATTCTTGTCCAGCCGTGTCCGTCTCGTTATCTATGATTATCCCCTGTATATTAGTCCTGTCTGTTCAGTTAGATTTCGTCTGGTCTACTCGTTACTCCCCGGTGTTTGATGTCTGCCTTGCCTTGTCCTGCCCTGATGTCTCCAGTAAAAGTTATTATTTGAAGTTATATCCTTGTCTGCGTGTTCCTGTGTCCTCCATCGTGTGTGCACCGTGACAGTATGTTCTCGGCATGACCCAAGGAATATTTTGAGACCAGTTTGATTACAATAGGCTAATGTAATGAGCATAAAATTAAGCATGTCTGAAAATTTCATTATTAATTGTTAATGAATGGTTAATCACTTTTGATCAATATGTGGCACTGTTACCAAATTGATGTGGCATGGTCAATGTGAGGTGACAATGACACATACAAAGTCTGGTGTCAATATGTCAATGCTTTGCAGAGATATATCCTCAGATGCAGTTTGGCATCATTCCAGCAAATTCATTGATGTGTTAAATGACAACCATTTCATATATCGACAAAACTTTTTGCCAGCATGGTCTGAAGATGATCAGAATCAAATGTTTTGAAAATCAAACAAATGGTCTAGGAGGAGTTCGAAAAGTAGGTTTTCAACATAAATTAAAGTGGCTGACAGGAAGTTCAGCTGATTATGGCAAAATTTGTATCTATGTTCTCAGCATGACCCAAAGAATATATTGAGACCAGTTTCATTACAATAGGCTAATATACTCAAAAATTATTAGCAGTTTTGTAAATGCCATTATAACTTTTGACCACCACTAGGTGGCGCTGCGCCGAAACTGTGCAGGTAGCCTTTAACCATGCCAGGTAGCAGGTAACCATTGTTGTTATAACACACACCACATTTGGTCAGAATACAATAAAGCATTGTGGAGATATGCCCTCATGTTCATTTTTACATGCTTTTCGTCAAATTCATTTGCACATTATTTGAGAACGGTAAGACCATAGACTGTACAAAACAAGGACGTAGTGTCCGTGACGTCACCCGTAGGTTTCTGAAGAGCATTTTTGAAGCTCAAAGTGCACGGAGACGGCCATCACCATCTTAGCAAAGTGTCACTCCTGGATGATCGAAAATGGGCAAAAAGGTGGGACGTGGGTGGAGCTGGTTACTGAAACCACATCCGCCTAGCGCGACGGTGGTGACAGAAGGCAATCCACCTGTCACTCAAGTTGCCACGCCCTTAATTATGCAGAACTTTAGGGCTTAATATAATTTAAACGGATGAGTTATAAAAAATTCACCCTCCTCACAGTTGTAATAAAGGGCAAAATTAGCTATATAGACCAAAACCTCTTTTTGTACCAGGGTGAAAACATTTTTTTTTCTGCTGTAAAGTTGCTCCTTTTGGAGCCAGTCTCTAGCGGCCAGTTGATGAATTGCAGTTTAAGTAACTTCCGTGTTGGTTTCAAGACAGAGGCCGGTAGGTTGCCGCTTGGGTAAGACTTATCAACTGGAATTCCATAACTTTTTACCAGCATGGTCTGAAGATGATCTGAGCCAGGGGCAGTTCTGGGATTTCATCTTAAGGGGGGCTTAGCCCTCAGAGAGACCATTAGATACAACGATACAAATTACCTAAATAAACAGTATTTTACTGTGCTTATGGAAACTGTATTACTGTATGAAGTAAATTGACAATTATCTATTAAAGTTACAGAAGTTACTTAGTTAAGAGCAGTGAGTGATTCTAATTTTTTTTTCTTTTGTTGTTTGATTAACATCATTAGCCTAATATAAGAAATGCATGGACCCATTTTACTGACACACATCCAATATTTTCTTAACTGTTTATGTTTATTTAAGACGTAACCGACTGTGTTTACTTGGAAACTCATCAAGACAGCCATTGTTGCATAATATTGTGTGAAACCACATTTGGTCTCGTTCTGTATCGCGTATCTTGTCAGTGTCTGCGCTCGCTTGGCCATTTGTTGTGGAAAAAAAGGAAAGTGTGTCAAGCTGAATTCAATTAGTATTTTGTTAGACGGGTATAAAAAAGCTTGAAGGCCTCCTTATGTGAAGACCGAAGAGTGTAAAGACCATCAAATCGCAGGGACACCAGCAAAGGATATAAGTACCCCGCTTTTGTTTTTCCTCCTCTTTCATACTACTTGTTTCACTTCTGTTTCAGATTTTATAACCATTTCTTACTATGTGTAAGTAAGTTTTTGTTTTGCCTGTGTGTTTGGCTCAGTGTTATTTTTTTGGGATTATTGCTAAACTAATGTAGTTTGATTTGTATTTATCTATTTAAATTTTAGTTAAAGTTGGAGTAATGTTTGTCATTTTATTAGTTTTTTTATTAAGTTTTAATTTTCTTTAATTTGATTTAGTTTAGTACTTCAACAGACTACTGTCACGGTCTCCTACTGTGAGGGAGCGAGGAACGAGGAGACACGGATATGTAGAATGAATTACAAATAAAAGTCTTTAATCCAGGAAACTCACACGTAGCACACAGGGATGACGATAGACACCAGACAAAGAAATAGGGAACTGAACACTCTTTAAATACACAGACAATTAGGGACTAATGACTCGACACACCTGAACCAAATAACATAATGAACAGGAGACAGAAACTGGGTCACGGAGCACATGGGGAGCAAAAAAAATTTGTGAGCCTCTGGGCTTCCAGGGTTGAACTCAGGAACGGGAGCTGACACTGGAGTGTGCACTGGAGGGCACTTTGGAGGAGCGGAGCTGGCCGGGACCAGTGGAGACTAAGGAAACTCAGGAGGGCTGGACTTAGAATCTGTGGCCCTCCTTGGGCCAAACTGGGAAACAGTAGCCCTCCCTGGGCTTAACTCGGGAACAGGAGCCCTCCGTGGGCTAAACTCGGGAACAAGAACCCTCCGTGGGCTAAACTTGGGAACTGGAGCACTCCGTGGGCTAAACTTGGGAACAGGAGCCCTTCCTGTGCTTAACTGGGGATCAGGAGCCCTCTCTCCCTTGCTGTGGCACAGACCATGCGCCATACTCTGCTCACCCTCAGCTGCGGTGCAGGGGGCGGAGCTCCTCTCCGCGCTCACACCGTCTACGGCTTTCTCCATCAAGATGGGAGTTGTTGCCGGCTCACGTCTGACTAACGTCGTCATCAGCAGCTCTGTCACTCTGTGCGGCGATGGCTCGTCGGTCGCGGCGGGCTCTGGCTCTCCGTCTGCGGTGGGCTCAGGCATGCGCTCTGCACAACGGGGAGATGGTGGGCTGGGCACTGGGTCGGGAGTGGAACTGGCGAGATTCTACAGGGAACAGGCGGGAAACAGAGATCCAAGGACCATCATCAGACGACGGCGCTCTGCACGCGATGTTCAAGTTGGCGTCGTAGAACGCACAGAGTGCGTTGTCTGGGTAGGTGGTGAGGACCAGGAACAGTCTGGTGTGGCCCTCAAGTGATTTCTCCCCCTGCTCCAGCAGGAGGAGGAGGTATTCCGGGCGAAGGAGGGGCTCCATGGGGCACACACAATGGAATAAAAAACTGAGTAAAAATGGGAAAAAAACTGAGGATACAAACGGAGGTAACGGTTTCGGTCCGGTGTTCTGTCACGGTTCGCTACTGTGAGGGAGCGAGGAACGAGGAGACACGAAGATGTAAAATGAATTACAAATAACAGTCTTTAATCCAGGAAACTCACACGTAGCACACAGGGATGACAATAGACACCGGACAAAGAAACAGGGAACTGAACACTCTTTAAATACACAGACAATTAGGGATAGGTATTTTTAAAAATATAAGTACAATCTAAAAACATGTATGTACACAATAAGTGCAGTGTATCAAATGATCAATTTAAATGTAAGTACATAGTAGTTAAGGCCACCTAATATAAAGTGGGACCAATTTCTTTATTTTTTAAAATGTGTATATGTAGTATTTATAAAGTTTTATTAGTTTTGGATCTGTTTTAGTTGTTTTAATACTACAATTGATTACTTCTGTTGTCCTCATTTGTAAGTTGCTTTGGATAAAAGCGTCTGCTAAATGACTAAATATAATATATTTGCTTATTTGCTTGAGAAGATGCAAAAGTGAATGACCCGATCTTCAATGGTACAATTTTCTGTTTCTATTTGATGTGCTATTTATACACAGAAACTCACTTTGGCGTGCTTTTTTTGCCATTGAAATGCATTTTCATGAGACCAGGCTGAGATTTGGTACTTGTGTGCTGTTTGTGTAGTGCACGCTTCATTCAAATGTATGTGTGCACAGTAATGATCTATCACACTGCGTTAGTATCACACTGAGATCGATAAACGAGCGAGAATGATGAACTTTCTTGAGGAAGCAGCACTGACCTGGTTGTTCAGATAGCTGTTTATAGTTAGGGGGGCTGAGACAACAAATAGGGGGGCTGAAACCCACCTAAAAAGGGTCTAGAACCGCCCCTGATCTGAGCCAATTTTGGTGAAAATCAGACAAACTGACTGGACGAGTTCGAAAAAGTAGGTTTTTCGAACTATGGAAAATTGCGAAAAATCTTGACCCTTAGAATTTTAAATTCTGGTGTCCATTCGAGTCGGCATGAGCCGAGGAATCAGAGGAAAAAAGTTTCTATCTAAACTTTACAGTTCAAATGTTAGAAGCATAAACATAAGTGCAAATTTGGGCATTAGTGTTGGCGCTAGAGAGTTTGAGTTTGAGACTCCAAACTTGCTATGGTTAATGTTGAGACTGTACTCTATAGGCTGAGACACACCAAGCTGACAAGAACTAGCGGCGACAAAAGCCGATGGTGTTGTTGCCTCACGTCGGCAGCGACTAGACCAAAAAGCTGCACTTGAACACACCGCTCAGAATACAGCCAACTGCAAACTAATATGTGCGTTCTGTGCTTGCGTGAGAGGAATTAACTGTCTTATATCAGCAGCTATCAATAGTATATATTCGTCATCTAAAAGGAAAAAACGGATATACGAGATATACGCAGATGAAATGTAAACAAAGCAGTGCTTGCTTGCCATTTTGAATATCAATTATGTTGATAACTTAAGTGGCTCATGTTGTTATGAAAAAATACACATTTTGGAATGCTTGGGTAAGATCTCATAACATTAGAACAGTCTTCGTTTACTTGCTTGTTTTCATCACTTTTGCTTTAATTCTCCAACATTGACTCGTTCGCTAAACTGATCATCCAATCAGCGTTCTCACTTTAAGCGATGGCCCCGAGGCCGATTTAACATGTTGAATCAGGTATTCTTCCTCCAAAGTGAGCTGACGTGTGGAACACACCAAACAAACTAGCCCGGCGTCGACCGAAAGCCGACCGTCGGCTTGGTGTGTCCCGGCCTAATTTCATAACTTTCCAGCAAGCGGTTCTATGGGCTGCCATAGACTTCCAGAGAGGAAGAATAATAATAATAGTAATAGGAACACCAATGCATAAAATAGGAGCCATTGCACCTTCGGTGCTTGGCCCCTAATAATATCTTTTTCACTGCATATATACAAGAAAAGTGAACAAAAATGTGTAAATTGAAACCTGTGTATCAAGTATCTTTTCATTTGATTAAAAAAAGAAAAAGTAACATCAAGTACAATACAGTTCATTTTAACACCCTTTATGCATTTGTGTAAGGTTTTGTTGTTTATTTTTTTGCATTCTATGGTTGCAAATGAATTTGAGAAATCTGTGTATTGGGCATTGATGAAGTCTCAGCTTTTATTAATTTGTGCTCACCTGGGCTGATTCTAGACACTGGTGCTCCTCCGATAGATGCGAGTGGTTTGTTCATCAGAGCTGAGGTGTCCCACAAGTCTTGTTGAGACTCCTTGTTATTCAGAGATGGTGTGTTCTTGCTTATTAACCCTAGGATTGATAGAATTATTATGTAAAACCTAATTTACCCAAAATACTGTAATGGGGTATTTACATATACATTGATTTGCTGCATTAAACATTTGTTTAGAAGGCATTTATTTTTAATGAGTCAAGAAAAAAATAACCTTCATGCAGTAATGCAATGCGTCAACTGTCAATGAGATCTGAACATGTGATCTGTGTTCTATGAGATACTCATCTCAAGCCATTACAAATGATCCATCTCCGCGTACATGCAGGGATATGCCTACTTTTAAAAATGTGTGGAAAGCCATGTCAGGAATTGTCAGCATTGTGAGCTAGTTTCAAATATGCAATGATAATCATTCATCTTCATGATAGTATTGATAGTATTGTGCACCGCTGTATTCATTAACAAAAAACAAGAAAAAAAAAAAACCCAAAAACAAACATGAAGTGACTAAATGAAACTGAGATCTTGCCTGGCAGGTATCTGGACTGGCGCAGGTAATGTTGTCTGGCTGAAGAGGTGTTCTGGTGATTAGAGTCTGGTTGGTTCAGTCTGCTGGTGTTTGGTAATTTTGTTACAGTGCTAAATGTATAAAGGGGTTTCTGGTCCTTGGGCCTGCAAAGTTTTTCATAACATAAAAAAAGGAAAGAGTGAAATCTCAAATGGAATACCTGAAATTGAAAGTGCAATAAAGAAGTACAAAAGCCCTATTCTCAAACTTGGTCAGCAGCCATGATACTAGACTATGATACTAGTAGGTTTCACAGACATGCTCCCAAGACAAAAGTCTACTAAAAAGATAGGCAGCAACATTATGCAGCTTTCTAGACTAGACAAGCTCTCAGCACAGATCATTATGGCCAGAAATGAATACATCATGCTAGAATGAGCTGGGACCAAAACAGTTTTTAAAAAGAAGGATGTTCTTTGTGATTATGCCCATTGATAAGCCTCTACTACTAATCGTCTACTACTGGCTAACAGAGGTGGGACCGTTTTACAAGTCACAAGTAAGTCTCAAGTCTTTGCATTCAAGTCTCAAGTCAAGACAGACAAATCCTAAGTCAAGACGGGCAAGTCCAAGTAAAGTTGCAAGTCCTCAACTTTAAGCTTCAAGTCCTAAACAAGTCATTAGTGCGGCTTGCCTAAAGTAGTGTTTCTGTTTTAATTACTAAAGTAAATTTGAAGTTATTAATAGTCTATAGCAAGTATAATTATAAGGATATAATAATTAGTGGTGTTTCATTGAGGAATTAATCATTGTTTGTGAACAAATATAGGCCTAAGTGGATGAATAATTTCTTTTTCAAGATTCAAGATTTTTATTCGTCACATACACAATTATAAATGTGAAATGTAAAAGTGAAATGTAAGTCAGGTCCGGTCCAAGGACAGTACAATTGTATAGAATACAAATATTAAGAAAAAGAAAAGTAGAAAAAAATAAAAAGAATAAAATAAAATAAAAGATAAAAAAATATAAATATAAATGTGCAGGTCAGTATGTTGACATAAATAGTAATATAACTGGAATGTGCAAAAGAATGTGCAAAAAAGTTGTACAGGGTATTTAAATAGCAGCAATGTGAGGTAGAAAAAAATTATGAATAGCTTATTGATATAGTGATATTTACATGGAGTCAAGTGATGTTATGACACAGAGTTAGAGTTTAGGAGCCTGATGGCCTGGGGGAAGAAGCTCCTCCTAAGTCTCTCAGTCTTTGCCATCAGGCTACGGAAGCGCTTACCAGATGGAAGCAAAGTGAATAGACGGTTACCAGGGTGATTTGAGTCCTTGATGATTTTGACAGCTCTACTTTTGCAGCGTTTGAGGTAGATGTCCTGCAGAGAGGGGACAGCAGACCCTGAGATGCGCTCAGCTAAGACAACAACTCTCTGTAGTGCTTTGCAGTCCTGATTTGAGCAGTTTCCATACCACACTGAGATGCACTGAGTCAATACACTTTCTATGGTCCCTGAATAGAAAGTTTTCAGGATTGCTGGTCAGACCCTGAATTTCCTCAGCTGTCGCAGATGGTACAGTCTTTGCCTGGCTTTCTTAACCTGTGTTTGGATGTGTGTAGTCCAAGTCAGTTTCTCGGAGATGTTTACACCGAGGTAATTGAAGCTACTCACCCTCTCCACAGGGGACCCACTGATCATAAGAGGAGTGTAGGGCTGCTGCTATCTCTTTCTAAAGTCCACGATCAGCTCTTTAGTTTTGCTCACATTCAGAGAGAGACAGTTGTCCTGGCACCATGATGTGAGTCTCTCTACCTCATCCAAGTATGCGGTCTCATCGTTGTTGGAGATGAGGCCCAGAACCACAGTATCATCAGCGAATTTGATAATAGATGTGTAGCTGTGAGAGGACACGCAGTCATGCGTGTAGAGAGAGTAGAGCAGGGGACTCAGGACACAGCCCTGTGGGGCTCCTACATTCAGGGTGATGGAGTTTGAGGTGAACTGACCAACTTTCACCACTTGAGGTCTGCCGGTGAGGAAGTCTTGAATCCAGTCACAGAGTGAGGAGTTTAGGCTGAGGTCAGTGAGTTTAGAAGCCAGCTTGATGGGGACTATAGTGTTGAAAGCTGAGCTATAGTCAATGAATAGCAGCCTTACATAATTCCCATTGTTGCTGTCCAAGTATGTGAGGGAAGAGTGGAGGACATGAGAGATGGCATCGTCAGTAGATCTTTTTGGGCGATAGACAAACTGAAGAGGGTCCAAAGTATCAGGTATGGAGGAGCAAATGTGGCTCTTTACAAGTCTCTCAAAAACCTTCATGACTATATATGAGAGGGCAACTGGCCGATAGTCATTTAGGCAAGAGGGTTTATTGTTCTTAGGCACAGGGATTATTACGGATTTTTTAAATGAGGTGGGAACCACGGAGGTAGCAAGGGACTCATTAAAGATAGACGTGAACAAACCAGCGAGCTGATCAGCACAGGACATCAGAACACGGCCGGTTATCCCATCAGGTCCGGCTGCTTTCCTGACGTTCACTTTCTTTAGTGCCCTCCGAACCTCATCCTCCGACACGGTGATTACAGGATCATCGCTGCTCTGCCTGCTGCTTCCTGACGTACTGGACAGCAGAGACGCACCGCCGCCATTGCAATCGAAGCGGCCGAAGAAGGTGTTTAACTCATCGGCCAGCAACGGATCTGCTCTCACCTCCGCGGAGGATTCGTTTCCGAAGGCACAGATGGTCCTCAGTCCCTGCCACATCCGTCGAGAGTCATTGAGCTGGAAATGAGACTCAATTCTCTGTCTGTATCTGTGTTTAGCAGCTCTTACTGCGCGTCGAAGAGCATAGCACGATGCTTTGTACTCGCTCATATTCCCGGTCAGAAGAGCCTCATTGTAAGCTTATTGTTTCTGTAGCTTGCTCGGTTAGCGTGTTTACAAAGCTTAATACTACATCCGTGAACTCGCTGACGTCAGAAGAACTCGCCCGGAACAAGTCCCAGTCGACATCATCAAGAGCCACCTGCAGCATAGCCTCTGAGTGGGAGGACCAGCGCGTCACTACTCTCTGCACCGGAGGATCCTGAACGAGCCTTTGTTTGTATTCCGGTGTGAGGAAAATGGCGGCATGGTCCGATTTGCCAAAAGCCGGTAGTGAGCGGGCTTTGTAGGCATTCTTGAACTGAGTGTAGCAATGATCCAGTGTATTTGGTCCTCTAGTTGGACAGGATACATGTTGGTGAAAGTTCGGCATGACCTGTCTGAGGTTAGCTTTGTTAAATTCCCCCGCGATGATAAAGGGGGAATTGCATCAGGATGTTTGTTAATGTAGCCGCTGAGCACATCGTGAAGTTTAGACAAAGCCAAGCCGGTGTCCGCCTGTGGTGGAATGTACACAGCAGTAACAACGATCGATGAAAACTCCCGGGGCAGATAAAATGGGCGGCAAATAATGGAAAGATGTTCCAGATGAGGCGAGCAGGAACGCGACAGAATGGAGATATTCCTGGGATCACACCATTTCTTGTTAATCATGAAACACACTCCTCCACCCCTGGATTTACCGGCCTCTGCTGTTCTGTCCGTCCGAAAAACAGAGAAGGTATCACTTGGCATTACAGCAGTGTCTGGGACCATGGACGAAAGCCACGTTTCTGACAAACAAAGGATGTTGCAGTCCCTTATGTCCCGTTGGAAACTAATCCTGGCTCTAAGATCGTCCATCTTATTCTCCAAGGATTGGACATTTGCGAGCAGAATGCTCGGAAGAGGAGGACTGTGAGCCCTTTTCCTGAGTCTATCTCGAATCCCAGCTCGTTTCCCGCGGTGTTTCTTGATCCTTCACCTCGGGGGGTTATTGTTCATCTCTGCGTTCCAAAGAATCTCCAGAGGCCATGCTGGATTCCTGGATAAAGTGTCCTGGAACAGGTTGGTGTAGCGGTTTCCAATGTCCAAAAGTGTTTCTTTGTTATAGGTGATCAGTGCCGATGTGAGATGTGTAAAAAGAGAAAGTAAAACTAAGTAAAAAAGTCGATAAAAACACAATCTTAGCGGAGCGACCTGGACGGCGCCCGAACAAAGCGGCGCCATCTTGTCTTAAATCTTTAAGTCCACTGTTTCATTTGTAAATGATTCAGTGATTTTAATGAATCAACTGAGTCAAATATTTAACAGCTTGCTAATATGTAATACAAATGCTCATTTATCGCCACCTACTGATGTAGGTCTTCAGAAATAGACATAGCTTTATTGGCATGATTGCTGGGTATTTATAGTATTTACAAAACATTTATGGTACTTTAAGTGTTAAACGGATACGCTGATACAGAATGTTAATTACTGGGCAAAGAGTTACATGAAATTAAATTGAAAAGTAAATAATATATAACAATAGTTATAATATACAAAGGTAACACTTTATAATAACGTTCAGTTGTAAGTCATTTATAAGTGATTAGTTAATGATGAGCTAATCATTTACAAAACATTCATAAGAAATTAATAACTGATATGCTAACAATTTGTGTATGTTTTGTTAATTAATTTACAAGTCATTTACAAGTTATTAGTTTATGATGAATTAATCATTTACAAAACATGACTATACATTCAAAATGATTAAGTAATATGCTGACGATTTACAAATCTGTCATAAGTTATCTTTTAAAAATAGCACCATGAAATAAACAGATCCTTAATGGTTAATAGTTACTAATTAATATATTATTAATCACTTATAAATCATTGAAATGTCAACATTTATTATCTCAATAAATGTTATAAATAATTTACGAAGCTTTCTGCATCCCCTAATCTAAAGTGTAAACTACTCATCAGTTGTAAATGTTTTACAAACCTTTGTTTCCAGTTGTGTGTGAGTAAATGTATACACACACACACACACACAAACAACCTGTAACCGGAAGGTTTATAAAACATTTACAACTGATGAGTAGTTTACACTTTAGATTAGGGGATGCAGAAAGCTTTGTAAATGCCTTGTAAAGTCGTGACGTATTGTCAAGTATGGTGACCCATACTCGAAATTGGTGCACCAATGACGCAGTGCTCTGCGTTTAACCCATCCAAGTGCACACACACAGCAGTGAGTAGTGAACAAATGCACACACACACACACACACACACACCGTGAACACACACCCGGAGCAGTGGGCAGCCGGGGAGCAATTGGGGGTTCGGTGCCTTGCTCAAGGGTACCTCAGTCGTGGTATTGAGGGTGGAGAGAGCGCTGGACATTCCCTCCCCCCACCTACAATCCCTGCCGGCCGGGGGCTCGAACTCGCAACCTTTCGATTACGAGTCCGACTCTCTAACCATTAGGCCACGACTTCCCCATACAATATATATATTGTAATATATATATATTGTATGCACATACAGATCATTTTTAACACTTAAGAAAGATCTACAAATGATGTGTAACACATTTACAAGTGATGAGTAGTTTACACTTTAGATTAGGGGATGCAGAAAGCTTCGTAAATTATTTATAACATTTATTGAGATAATAAATGTTGACATTTCAATGATTTATAAGTGATTAATAATATATTAAGTCAAGTCACCTTTATTTATATAGCGCTTTTAACAATACAGATTGTGTTAAAGCACTTAACAGTATCAAATTGGAGGATAGAGTGTCAGTAATGTATTGCATTACCAAACACCAATGACTTGTACATAAGGGTACTGTCATTTTAGACACGTCCAAAACTGTTGCAACAGAGATGGGAATACAATTTTTAATTACATGAATTATGTTTCCATCTTTGTAGCCACAGTTTTGTTAGTGCCTTTTTCTGTTCTAAAGAAGGGGGTGTCCAAACACTTTTGTCCTTATAGTGTCTATACAAGTCATTGGTGATGAGTTTTTGGCTCAATGTCTGCATTTAAAGTCACACCAGAAGTGTTCAACTGGGATTAGGACTTGGCTTTCTGCAGACCAGTCAAGATCTTCCACACTGACTGAATCTATCATGTCTTTTTGAACCGTGCCTTATACACAGAGGCACTGTCATGTTAGAATAGAAAAGGATCCTGTCCAAACTGTTATAAAATTAGAAGCACACAATTCCGTAGAATATCATTATATGCTTTAACATTAAGATTTGTACTCATAGAAATTACTAAAGTAGTCAAACATTAGAAGGGGGTGACCCAATACTTTTGGCAAAATAGTGTAGCTCTGTATTATTTTATGTTCTTATATAGGCAATTCCTTCAACAAATATTGATAAATTATTAAAATGTTATGCTGTCATGGAGACAAGTGCAATAGTAGTTATAATCATGACACTGCACTGTCTTTTTGTTATTCTTCATTCAAAATAAAATGTTAATATTTTAATCCTTTAAACAATTTCATAATGATCACAGTTGATGGCTTAGATTAGAGTCTATGTGTGGCCTACCATGCAGTAAGAGCCTGTTGGATTTACAACAAGTGAATTTATCCATTTCTTCTGAAAGACATGAAAGTGAGTGGCTGGTAAACAGGAACAATAGAATGAACTTTATAGGTAGGCTACATACAATGTGTGTTTGACGTGAAAAATATAATCCTATTATTATTGCCATTTCCACATACATCTTGTTTCTTCTTCTTCTTATTATTATTATAAATGGTTTATAGTGATTATGTGTATTTTAAATGTCTAAAATATTAAATAGCCTTAACATTATGTGGTTGAAAACACTAAGGTATAGTGAGTCCCTCTCTGGATAAGTGCCAAAAGCTGCACTAATCAAGACTAAGTCGAGTCGCAAGTCTTTATGTCGAGTCAAGTCACAAGTCCTCAAATTTGGGATTCGAGTCCGAGTCAAGTCCAAGTCATGCGACTCGAGTCCACAACTCTGCTGGCTAAATAGCAACTCTACCTTCATGTTCAGACTACAACACTCCCTTTCCCTAATGCCACTGTGATGTATGCTGATTTTTATGCAGAAAGAGACTGATGCAAAATTTACCGAATAACATCAATCTTGCAGCCTCCTTAAACCACACCATTTTTGTGCATTTGGCCAGGGGAGAACTGGTCGCAAGGTTTTTTTCCTCCATTTCTGTCAAATGATGGAGTTTGGGTTCCCTGCCACTGTCACCTTTGGCTTGCTTAGTGGGGCTCAAAAGACACTTAATATTCAGTAATATTACAGATTTGAAGACACTGACACTATCGGATGAGAACAAAACTTAAACTGAATTGAGCTGAATAATGACACTACTGTCTTCTTTAGAAATACTTCAGAGCTGAATCAAATCATTTTGCAACATTGACAGTTACTGAACTGAACAATCAACATTGAACTGACTCAAACTAAATAACGACACTACTGTCTTCAGTTGAACTGCTTATTATATATAGCATTTCAAATCAAATGGTTAAGTTTCAGTTTGGATGCCTTGTTAGAAGTTTAGTAGATAGCTAGGCTGCTTAGTAAGTTTCGAATAGTGTGCTAATTGAAATGTGCTAAAACTGCTGATGTTAAGCTCTGAATGTAGAGATCATACTGTGTAGTAGTTTTCTCCTCCTCAGGGCCTTTACTGGGTTTTTTAGAGAGGGTTGCTGCAGTATCAGGACAGTCAGACTCATCCCAGCTGTCTGAGGGTTTCATGTTGGTCCGTCCCCACCTTCTTCGTCCGTTCTTCAGCCCAATCAAACTGTTCTCACCCCCGACCACCTCATGTTAGGAACACAAAGTATCATTGTACTGATGTTCATTTAGGTACTCAAATGCAATAGAGAACTATAACAGGTAATCTTTAAGTTTCATTTTGATTTATCACAATTTAATTTTGTCAAGAAAGGGAAAAGTGGCTGAGTGGACATTTGGCTTATTTAACAGACTGTACTGCATCATACAATAATTATTAAATATTTTGAGTCACTTACGTTTTTATGCTTCATTCCCTGTTCAAATTTCCAAACTGATAAACAAGGTAAAATCTTTGTCTGTGATAATCAAGAGTGTGCCACAGATGCAGTAAAAAAAAAAAAATAATAATTATAATAAAAAAAAAAAAAAAAAAGTTAATAATAAAATACAACTTTTAAGATTTTGCTATATCATGTGGCATAAAGAAACAAATCTATAATGGGAATCTTAAGTTTTTCAAAGGTAATTACAACATTACATCTGAGAAGGAGGTTTTGTACCTTTTGTGTGTATGGAGCGAGAGGGTCTGTTTGAGAAAGAGACTGGGGCAGAGGAATCTGCTGCAGTGGCTGATGGGAGCTTCTGCTTTGGCCTTTAGTCTGTGACGACAACGCTGGTTCTGAGACAGACTGCAGCTCTGATCTGGATTCAGTAGGCAGGGTCATCTTTATCTGAGCCTTCCATACATCAGGGGTCATGGGTAGGGGGCCCAGAACTTGTCCTACTTGGAAGTAGGGGTATCTGAGTGCCTAAAATTATGTTTAGAAACAATTACTTACACAAACATTAATATTGTCTTTATAAGAATAATTAAAACATTGATGTCAAAAATGAATTGAATTGAAATAATTCGATTTCTTCTCCACCCCCTTTCTTACAGCACTCATACAACACATTTGTATGCATTACACATTATTACTATAGTCTGAAATGTGGGTGACTCCCATTGCACGTTTATACAGACAGTATTCTAAACATAACCGTAAAGCCTCGGTCACACCAAGAACGATAACTATAAAGATAACTATAAAGATAACAATATTACCATCCACACCAGCGGACGATATCGATATTGTCTGTTTATTCTAAATTCGTCTAGAATGCTCGTCTGCCGCTTTAAATTCTCGAGCTTGTTATAGCAGGATGGATTCTGATTGGATGTCAATGTTTGTATCGCTCATCAGCTGGAAAAAAATCGTTCTGAAAGTGATTCCAACTATATCGTTTCTCTGTGCCTTTATCGTTATAGCTGTGGTGTGGACCTTAAGCTGCTGTGTGAACGGGACATTTCGAGACTCACACCTGTAAAGAAAAAGCGGTTATCATTCCCAAAAAACTGACAGTGTGAACGTAGCCAATAACTGAACACATCAAACAAAGATAAACATGGGCGGGGCCCGGGCTGCAGCCCAGTCAAGCCCAATAGTAAGTCTGGCCATGTGTACAGATGTTCGTTAATGCTAGCGTTATCTGTTCACCACCATAGCTAGGCAATAATTCTAGACTTGCAATTTTTAGAGATTGTGAGATGTTTGCTGTGTAGAAGCATTAAACTATTATTTGTATTATTTCTACATCATTTATAGTTATATATACTGTAGGTCTCAGTGTTCGGGATCGGGTCCGATCAAGCAATTTTTTAACTGATCGATGTCATGCTGGTGTCATGCAGTAACAGGAGGTATGCACCTTTAAGTGTGTTTGCCAATCGCCATTAAAAGGAAAAGAAAATGCTAAAATCTGTACGTTCAACCACTAATAAAAACAACAGAGTAATTAGTGTGCATGCGTGATGCACGAGAATTACTTAATTTTGACTCTACAAAACACTTCTGGCTGACAGATGGCTTTTCTCTATGGGCCGATCTCGACTGAAAGCTGCTGTAGCCTACTTGCGACTAGGGATGGGTATCGTTAAGGTTTTAACTTTATTACTACTCTTACCGATACTGCTTATCGATCCGGTACTTTAACGGTATTCTTATCGGTACTTTTTGTTTTACTTTGTTCATATTCTTACAGTATCTTATCTTATGTATATAAAACACTAAAAATGCCTGCACTTCAATTTGTAAATGCACCAGTGTGCAGGTATTTTTAGTGTTTTATAGACATAAGATAAGATACTGTAACAACATGAACAAAGAAACAAAGTAAAACAAACTGACAAATACATTAAAACAAACTAAATGAAATAAACAGTGCTTTCATTTTTCCATGAAGGTCTACTAATATTAATGTTCAGGTAAGTAATAGTTACAAAAGTAATCAAATGTAAATGAGCACTGCATAGTTTTCACTGTATGTACTGATAGATTTATGTTTATTAAAGCTATAATGTTGTTCAGATTAAGGGCTGTGGGTGATTTTCTCTTTGCATTTTGTTCTTTGATTAACATTTATGGCTCAAGCTCCAGTCTGACACTTTAAGACAATATACTGACACGCATCGGATTTTCTCCCAACTGTTCTCGTCCACTTAAAACATAAAAGTGAAGACTCTCATAACCGGCCATTTTGACACATTGTGTGTGTATTTTTTGGCATATTTTTGTGTGTTATTTCGACGCGCCCGAAGCTCAAAGTGTACTTTGCTTGTCCGTTTTGGCACACGCGCGCACACACATTTCAGCCTGGGGAACAGAATCACTTGTGCAGATTGTACTTTCAACGTTTTACTATCAAATATGTCCTGCAATGTAGCAACAGTAAAGACGGCATTTTATAACAATCACTGATTGAGCTGATTCAGATGTTAAGTTTTGGTACGGAGGAACGAATCCGCGCCGCTATGAAGGGAAGGGAGTTGTGCTAGAAGAAATGCGGCTATAATCCTTGGAAGCCAAAATCGAAAAAAAAAAAAAAAAAAAATACTTAGCTTAATATAACAGCCACAGGCCTAAAGTGTGAGCAGATGTTTGAATAGTTGGTTCTCTCTTCTATCATAATTAAACAGGACTTTCATGTTGCGTGTGCTGAAGCTCCTCCGCATGAGCGCGATCTGGCTTCTGAATTGCGCATAGCAAAAATGCATCATAGAAAAATGTTTGAATATTATTGCACATAAAAACAGCTGGCGACATTATAGAGAGAGAGAGAGAGAGAGAGAGAGAGAGCAACAATAAATGTGTTTTCTTAATTTCTCCAATACCGACAGAAGTACCGATAACGTCAGAGCTAATCGATACTCCGGTCTTTCATAATTTAGCCCCGAGACCGATTTAATACTGAGTTTCGGTACCCATCCCTACTTGCGACAGGTCCACACTCGGTGTAGTTGTGTGTATCTACCTTCGGGCCGAGTTCATTTTGTAACAGACTGCTAGCGCTACATTATGGAAATCAGCCGCCTGAGAAAAAGTTTTGACGTTACATCCTGTCGCAAATCTACAGTGTGCGCATGAGACAGTGTGGTGTTCTTTTGTTGTCTATAGCCCGATTCGGACGGTAATTGTTTCTCAGGGGGAAGTAAGTGATTTTCACCATATACAAGGGGTAGTTGGTGATTTAATTGCCATCCAAATCCAGGGCGTCTGTGTTTTTCTCTCACTACCCCCGTAAAAATCCCCGGCCGAATTACCTACTGTTTTTTGACAAACACTAACGTCGTGTGGTAATTTAATTGCCGTCCGAATCCACATCTCTGAGTTTACGAGCAGAAAATTCTGTGTTTAAACCCTTTTTGGGCACTCCTGAACACCGTACGTAGCCTAACTGTTGTACTTCGGTGTAATTTGCATACATATTTATTTCTGAAATGCTGGAAAGTATTTAACTGCTCCACCACAGCGAGTGATGGCAGAAAGAGAAGAAAAGCATGTAAACATTCGAAATGGGTCTTTATTGTGGCAGAAGCATGTATGCAATACAATTTTAAAATGTGTATTATAAACAGATATATATATATATATACTTTTACTTACTTACTTATGTCATTTAGCAGACGCTTTTGTCCAAAGCGACTTACAAATAAGAAAAAGTAACTAAAACTAAAAAGTTACAACTCTATAAATACTATCTACCCACATATTTAAGAAAATAAAGAAATTAAATAAAATTAACACATGCATATAACAACAACATTTCAATAATAAACATATCAATGAAAAAATTAAATAAAAAGCTACTACTATCCCTTGCCGGTGTCCCTGCCCGGTGGAGTCGCACGGTAGAGTCGATGGTCTTTACACTCTTTACTTTTTTACTTTTGTCATTTAGCAGACGCTTTTGTCCAAAGCGACTTACAAATAAGAAAAAGTAACTAAAACTAAAAAGTTACAACTCCATAAATACTATCTACCCACATATTTAAGAAAATAAAGAAATTAAATAAAATTAACACATGCATATAACAACAACATTTCAATAATAAACATATCAATGAAAAAATTAAATAAAAAGCTACTACTATCCCTTGCCGGTGTCCCTGCCCGGTGGAGTCGCACGGTAGAGTCGATGGTCTTTACACTCTTTACTTTTTTACTTTTGTCATTTAGCAGACGCTTTTGTCCAAAGCGACTTACAAATAAGAAAAAGTAACTAAAACTAAAAAGTTACAACTCTATAAATATATATATATATATATATATACGCGTATAATTACATAAAACTATAGAGCGTCTATTTTCCTGCTCCCCCCAATAGCTGCCCACTGCTCCAGGTATATGTTCACTACTGTGTGTACACTTGGATGGGTTAAATGCAGAGCACAAATTCCGAGTATGGGTCACCATACTTGGCCACACGCCACTTCCCCTTCCCTTCCCCCCTCCTGACGCATGTGTGTGAGCGCCACACTAGAACTGTTGGCCGACCAAATCACAGACAGAGCTGTGCTACCCAGACTTTTTGATTATCATTCTCAATGATTTTAATAAAGCTAATCTCACCCGCGAACTGCCTAAATACAGACAACACATCACGTGGCCCACCAGGGACAGCAATATACTGGACCATTGCTACACTGTTTTAAAGGATGCATATCACTCTGTCCCCCGTGCAGCACTAGGACTCTCTGATCACTGTTTGGTTCATCTTCTACCAGCCTACAGGCGGAAACTTAAATCTTCTAAGCCTGTAGTAAAAACTGTAAAGAGATGGACTGTTGAAGCAGAGCAGGATTTACAGGCATGCTTCGAACTTACTGATTGGCGTGTTTTTGAGGCTGCAGCTATTGATCTGGATGAGCTCACCGACACCATGACATCCTACATTGGTTTCTGTGAGGATATGTGTGTACCCACCCGGACTTGTTTAACATTTAACAATGACAAACCTTGGTTCAGTACAAAACTCAAACAGCTTCGTCAGGCCACAGAGGATGCTCACAGGAGTGGGAACAAAGCCTTGTACAAACAGGCCAAATACACACTGAATAGAGAGATAAGAATGGCAAAGAAAAACTACTCTGAAAAGCTAAAAAAACAGCTTTCAAGTAACGACTCTACATCAGTGTGGAAAGGCCTGAAAGCCATCACCAGTTACAAGACCCCTCCTCCCAGCACCGAGGCCAATCAACAACTGGCTGGAGACTTGAACAAGTTTTATTGTAGATTTGAAATGCAAAAGCCTGGTCTGACACCCCACACCCACTCTGACCGTCTCACAACACAGCCAACAACACCTCCCCCCTCCCTCCCCCTTTGCTTACCGAGCAAACAGGTCTGTGGATGATGCAGTCAACATGGGACTGCACTTCATCCTGCAACATCTGGACAAACCAGGGACTTATACAAGGATCCTGTTTGTGGACTTCAGCTCCACCTTCAACACCATCATCCCGGATACCCTTCAGAATAAACTGACACCGCTCTCTGTCCCCACCTCCGTCTGTCAGTGGATCACCAGCTTCCTGACAGACAGGCAGCAGCTAGTGAGGCTGGGAAAACTCACATCCAACACCTGCACCATCAGCATTGGAGCTCCTCAGGGCTGCGTTCTCTCCCCACTGCTCTTCTCCCTCTACATGAACGACTGCACATCTAAAGACCCCTCTGTCAAACTTCTGAAGTTTGCAGATGACACTACAGTCATCTGCCTCATCCAGGACGGAGACGAGTCTGCTTACAGACAGGAGGTTGATAGCTGTCTGGTGCAGTCACAACAACCTGGAGTTCAACATGCTCAAAACTGTAGAGATGATAGTGGACTTAGGAAAACCTCCCTGCTCTCCCCCCACTCACCATCATGAACAGCACTGTGACTGCAGTGGAGACATTCAGGTTCCTGGGTGCCACCATCTCCCAGTACCTGAAGTGGGATACTCACATCGACTCCATCGTGAAAAAGGCTCAGCAGAGATTGTACTTTCTTCATCAACTGAAAAAGTTCAACCTGCCACAGGTGCACATGACACAGTTTTACTCTTCTGTTATTTAGTCGGTCCTGTGCTCTTCTATAACTGTATGGTTTGGGTCAGCCAACAAATCAGATATAAGAAGACTGCAGCAGACTGTTAGGTCGGCAGAAAGGATCATTGGTGTCCACCTGCCCAGCCTTCAGGACTTGTACTACTCCAGAGTGAAGAAATGGGCAGGTAACATCATCACAGACCCTTCTCACTCTGGATATGACCTGTTTGCGCTTCTCCCCTCAGGCAGACGCTACAGATCTCTGTGCACTAGAACATCTAGGCATAAAAACTGTTTTTTTCCCCCATGCCATCTCCAGCCTAAACAACTAACACAGGAATTATTACTGGTGTTCTGTAATTCATGCCTGTAATTCATTCCCCATCTCTACTTATTGACTCTCTCCCTAGTACTTTGTAAATATATATGCATATTTTTCTAAACAGCTGTATATAGAGAGTAAATGAGGCACAAATCTGTACATAAATCTTCTGTTCCAGATTCTTACACATTATTATTATTATTGTTAAGTCTTATTTAAATGTTTCTGTTCTCATGTCAGATATGTACGCATGTATGTACCAAGAGCTTCTTAAAAACCACAACAAATTCCTTGTGTGTTTGCGCACACTTAGCGAATAAAGCTGATTCTGAAATAAATAATAAATATGATTATATATTATAAAATATGCTTGGAATAATAAGAATAGCTACATTTTACATAAGTATTTTTAAATACATTTTACACAATAATAAGAATAAATTTGTAAATAAAATTAATTTAATTCACAGCAGACAATCATGTGACTGGCCACGTGAGCAGCGCATTCTCTGGTTCGAAGGATCACAGAACTCGCTCCTCCACAGTGAATAAATCGCCATCCGAATCCATGAGTTTTATCACTGAGGTGATATGCCAATTTATTTTTACAGACGTTCATATGAGAAAAAATTACCATCCGAATCGGGCTTAAGACAGCTTTTAGGTACGTTGTCGGCAGCGCCACCCTCTGGTTACATGAACACGTCACCACCACATCAGCACCGAAAACATGGAGAATTATTGTCTAAAAAAAAAAATAATAATAATAATTCACACAGCCCATTTGATATTCTATTATTAAATCAACTAATCGAATATTTGAAAATCGTGACCCATGCCTAGTCATAACGCGATGGGTTGCTTCGGTCTTGATGGGTCGCGATGGATCTTGATTTGGATTTGGCTGATATAGGCTACTGGTACTTAATGCTTTCCCACCATATCGCCACTTTTTTCCCTTTATGTTGCGATTGTTCTGTTTATTGTACATATAAAATACAAGATAATTATGACCACAGTTTACAATGTCTACCACTGTACATGTTTATTTCTACTAACGCCTTTATACAATGTGTGCACGTATAAATACATAGAGGGAGAAAGTGTATCTTATTATATATATTTATACAACAGTCCTTTCTGGTCCTCGAAGTGTTTATTCCTTCTTTGTAAATGCATTTAAATTTATTAAATGTTTAATAACATAATCTCATAATCTTCAGCAGAAAAGTGAATTGTGCTGACTCTCGCGAGAAGTGAATCCAGCTGACGCTTTGTTGATCTTCCACGTTCTGTGTGATTGGCTGTTTGCTGCACGTGTCACACTTCCAGGTGCACGTGCTCCAGAGTTAATCGCAAACTCTGATTCAAACTCTGAGTTGACAGAGAACGTTTCTATCGAGCTTTGTGAGCCTGGTGAACCTGATCTAAACCAGGCTGGCTTTATCGGGTTTTGTCAACTCAAAACTTACTCTGCAACTCTGAGTTTGTTCATCTCGCTTTGTGCTATAGGCCACAGCTTGTACGCAGCGAACAAATGCACCAAGCAGCGCTGTCATTAGGAATCACCCTTAACAGATGAAAAGATAGTACGAGTCTATCAGACATTTAAACTAATGCTTTATTGTGAATATGAGATTGATCTAAAGAAAGAATGCTGGATCAGATGCATATGTAATCACGATCGCTCAGTCAATCTCTCTCATAGAACTCTACAATACATAATATACTGCTTTTAATACAGTAATACAATAAGCTTTTAATGAAGCAACTCAACGTTCCTTCGTTACTCAGCTGTTAATCTGTCAACTTTAGATTTGAATTAGATATGAATACTGTATGTTTCCTACTTGCTGAAGAGCACAGGTAACTAAATATTACATTTATTATAATCGGTTTATGTGAAGATTGTTTTAAGTTCACTTTAGGGGTGGGTGATATGGCAAAAACATCATGTCACGATTTTTTTTTTTTTTTTTTTTTTTTTTAGAAATAATCAATTCACTGTCATGTTGGTTTTACTATTTTGCTGAGCAGTACAGCCAAACTAATTTCCCTATTATAAAGACAAAGCCTATCGAGTTAACAAAATATAAAATGGATGGCGGATATTTAGGCCAAAGTGGGCAAAGATAAAAATCTTTGTTTTTAAAAAATAAGAACAAAGATACACATTACAAATACACATAATATACAAATAAAACAAACTTTATTTCAGGTACAATATGTGTATTAAGCAGAAGCATTCAAGAAATTGAATGAACAAATATAAAAATAAAACACTATATAGACTAATTCCTATTAAAGCAACTGTATTAAAGTTTTTCAGTCAAGAGTAGCGAGTGATTTTTCTCTTTGTGTTTTGTTCTTTTATTAACATTTGTGGTGGCTTCCTAACCACCAAGGAACATGTGGTAAGACGTTCTTTACTCATAAGTTGGAAATAAAGTCATTGTCCATGCAAAAATCTGTTTCTTGCTTTGTTCATTTAATGAAAGAAATGCATCTTACAATAAACACGTGGATTCATGGTTCAATGGATCTTAGGATATGGTAAGAACCATGTATTTCCGCCACCTGTTCCCTTCTACACACACAACCATGAGGGTTTAAATGTCATATGACATACACCAACTCCTCCCATTCAACACTGCCATCTAATTTCATTTGGTTCCTACACCCCGCCCCATAATTTGAATAATATACATTTACAATTACACTTTATATACACATGAAAGGAGCCATAAAAATCTTTATATGGAAACTATGAATCAGCTTAAGTTCTCTGCTTCCAGCAATAGACACATTTTGGGTACAGGCCTATCCAACTGGCATGTTTTTGTCTTAAGTTGGACTGATCGGACAAATCCACCTTTGTCAGGGTAGGTTTTGATTATTCTTCCCAACAACCAGGATCCACGAGGAACTACAGGATCCATGATGGCAACAATGTCTCCCACTGTAAAGCTTCTTCGTGGCCTTATCCATTTCTGTCTCTCTTGTAGTAATAGTAAGTATACCCTTACCCATCGTTTCCAAAACAGATCCGACAAGTACTGTACCGGTCTCCACCTTTTTCTGATATACAAATCTCTTTCGTTAAATAGTCCAGGAGTCATAAGAGGTTTTGATTTCAGGAGGAGAATGTGATTAGGCGTAAGTGCCTCAAGATCATTCACATCGTCAGAAGATTTCGTTGTGGGACGGCCATTAAGAATGGCTTCTATCTCACACCGAGGGGTCTGCAAGCTTTAATCATCCATAGATAGTTGTCTCATGGTTGAATACAGCACCTTTTTTACAAGTCGAATAAGTCTCTCCCAAATTCCACCAACAAGAGGCCCAGCAGGAGGATTGAATGTCCACTTGAGTCCCTTTGATAGCAAGGCATGCTGGATCTTAGTATGGTCTAACGCAGCTAAAGCTTCCCTCAGCTCCAACAAAATTTGTGCCCTTATCAGATCTCAACTGGACAACTTGACCACGACGACACAAAAAAAACAGCGAATAGCATTAATGCAGGAATCTGTATTCAAACTATAAGCCATCTACAGATGCACATGCAAGTGAAAATTACCCATAGCGTTTAACTCTGCTTCACCTTCGCCTTTTCTTGACAACAGAACCAAAATAGTCGACGCCGACATTTGTGAATGGTGTTAAATCAGGTAAAACTCTTTACACTGGCAAATCAGACATTTTTTGCTCTCCCATCTTTCCTTGCAGACGACGACATATGAAACAGTCTGAGATTATTTTCCGACAGGCAGAGTTAGCCTTTGTTATCCAATAGCGTTTGCGAAGAAATGACAACATAATTTCTTCCTTTATGTCCCAGTTGTTGATGTACATGCTTCAAAATAAGCTGAGAAATAGCCTGGTCTTTAGACAGTATAACTGGACATTTTTGTTCCTCAGGCATGGCAGTCCTAGCAAGTCTTCCTCCTACTCTCAAGAGACCATTTTCCAGCACTGGATCAAGTTTAAAGATGTCACTCCTTTTCTTTACAGTAGCTCCTGCCTTCATTGCAGCAATTACATCGGAAAATCTCTCTCGTTGATACTGAATGATAGCCATTTCTGCTATCATAAGATCATCAGCAGTCAATGATTTGTCATCCATTTTGTCCTTCATCTTTCTTGATGCATTACGTTTATTTGAGTCAGTGTCTGGAATGTTCTTTCTTGCACAAGTAGATTCCGGTATGGCTTTCCTCTGTTTCACAAGCTGCAAAAGCATCTCCTTGATCTTAAGCATCCATGGCACAGAGGTTTTAAGTGAAAATTCAGAAAAAATAGCTCAGAAACTGACTGGTAGGCGTCTTTTTAACCTGACTGGCAAAGGCATACGCAGTACAATCCACTTTAATTTCTGGATCATCAGAAGGTATTGACAACTGATTCATACTGCACTTGGGCCATTCCTGTCAGGGGTCCGGGCTCTGTGTTTCTCCCTCTCACCACCAAAGGTCGCCATCGCCCATCCTCCCGGACTCCCGGTGAGTACTCACACACACACACACAGCTGCTGCCCATTCTGATAGCTATTTATACTCCTTCCCCACGCCTCTCTGGGCTGATTATTAGTTGTTTATATGTGGACTGATGCAAGCACTAGGTTTCCGTATTTGTGTCATATCCCTGTTTCTGTTTTGAGCCCGTTTTCAGATTCTTATATCCGTGTTTGTTTCCGTTTTGGTTTCTACTTTGTCTGCCTTTCAGTTAATAAAGACCTACGTTTGGACCCAAACCCCTGTTTGCACTGTGTGTTCCGTTACCGCGCCGTCACAATTCCTCTTCGACCTTTAATAGAAATCCAGGTCCGCTGAGCCATCTCTTACATGCTAAAAATTCTTCAGCACCCCTGGATGCCTCATCAGCCGGGTTTAAACTTGACTCTATGTGCTCCCATTGAACAACATCTGTTGAGTCACTTATCACAGCAATTCGGTTTGCTACAAAGGTATGGAATCACTTAGACAGCATGACTGTGCTGAGATATATCCAAAATGAGACTGTCCAAAACACTGATGGGTCCAGATTAATCTGTAGCTCTCTTTTAAGTATTTTATCAACTCGCACAGTGACAACAGCAGCTGTAAGTTCCAACCTTGGGATTGTCATCTGCTTTAAAGGAGCAACTCTGGACTTTCCTAACATGAAAGCAATGGTAGTCCTTTTTCCGCTATTAACCAACCTCAAGTATGACACCGTGCCATAGCCACCCTAACTGGCATCGGAGAAGTGATGCAGTAGTGCATGTTCTGATGGTCCAAAATCCTTTGGCTTTAAGCATTAATCTATCTCCAGTGTTGCTATACGATGCAAGATTGTCAACCATCTTGTCCATTGCTCAAAGAACATCTGGGGAATCTTTTCATCCCAGCCAAAGTTGCACTTGCACATTTTTTGCAGCAGCTGTTTTACAGCCAAAGTAAACAGTGAAAGAAAGCCCAAGGGCTCATAGATGGAACTAACCATCGACAATATGCCATGCCCTGTGTAAGGATGCTCCTTAATGGATAATCTGAAGGTGAATTTATCCTCTTCAGTGCACCAGTGCAATCCAAGCACTCTTTCCATTGGTAGATCATCTTTATCCAAATCAAGTTCTTTAATTGACTTGGATCTATACTCCTCTGGAATGCGGGATATAACAAATTATATATTCTATAGGCAAAGATGTTAAGCAGTCATCCATATAGACGTTCTGAAGAATGGTATTCGAAACACAAGAGTCAAACTGTGCTTGACAATCTTGCGCAATAAATAAAATAAAATAAAATAAATAAAAATAAATAAATAAAAATGCGTAATTGGCACAGCTAGGTTAGGACACTGCTCCAAACAGATGTACCTTCATCCTATATTCCATAGCATTCCTGTGTCACATCACCCTCAGGAAACCATAAAAATCGCAGGAAAGTCTACATGTTTCTGAGAAACCTTCACCTGGTGAAACATGGCTTGTATGTCAGCTATCAAAGCAACAGGCTCCTGTCTGAACCTCGTTAGTAGGGGTGGGACAATAAATTGATATGGAGATATATCGCGATCCTTCTCCATGCGATATGAGAATCGATATCTGGATGCTCTCCCTCTCTCTCAGATATTACAAGTGCGCGTTATGCAGTGTTAACAGTGGGCACCGACTGGCAGAAACATAAATCTGCACCTATGGCATGGAGGATGAAACAAAACCTTGTCAGAGCCACAATGCGGCGCAGAAGTGTGCAGTGTGTGTGCTTGCCGCGCATCTACATTTGAAATAACGAACCTGAGTGCGCAAAAGACGCAATGTGAACGGCTATTTCTTCGTGTGGGGCTCCATTTTCATTATGAGAGGAGTAGAAAGGTTGAGAAAGCACTCCAGGTAAATTTTTTAAATGTCCCAGGTTTATATTATATCTGTTATCTATTTTTTTTCTGTTTGATAAGCAGTTAAATGTGTTTGTTTACACACAGAGAAAAAGAAAATTGTAAACTTTTAATAAGTCCAAGAATAAAATTATTAATTTAGCCTACTCAACGTTAAAATTGATTTACAGAACTTTTTTTGCCGTTTTCTAATTTGTTTGGACTTGAATAAAGAAAGAAAACTTGCACTTAACCTTTTCACAGACATTTTGTTCTAGACAGATATCATGATGTATCATTATAGGATTTTCTAGAAATATATAGATTATCGCAGAATCGCTGTATTGTGATATTATCGTTATCATGAGCCATGTATCGTGATTATATCGTATCGTGATGTACCCTGCAATTCCCACCCCTACTCGTTAGAATGTTCCTTTATACACTGCACCACAATCGAACACTACTCTAAGAGTTTTCTTCTTAGGATAATATATGCCGTGATGTGGTATGTACTAGACCTTACCATCTTCTCGTTTCAACTGATGACGGGGTACTACCTCTGCATATCCTTTGTGAATAACATCAGACAGGAATGTTGCATACTCTTGCTGATATTCTCAATTTCTTTTAAACTTCATTTGCAGACTCAGGACACGCTGTTCTACAACACTGTGATTGTTTGGCAGGATGACATCAAAAGACTTAAAAGGTAAGTCTATACAATAATGACCAGCTTGAAACTTGGTTGAGGTTTCCATTATTTCCATAAACCGTTGATCATTTCTTGACATGGTTACATCATCCTCGGACAGCTTCTCATTAAATTCTTGATTATATTGAGCAATAAACCGATCCTCCAACCTGGCGACGGAGATCCTATTGGCAGTGACTACAAGACTTCAATCTTTCCTCTGTCACTATTACCACCTCTTAGAGGCCTATTCACGACCCACCCCAATAGGGTCTTAACATCATAGGGCCCCCGCCTTGGCTGTTAATGATTTCCCATGGCTGCATTAGATTTGATGCATTAATACCGATCAACAGCTCAACCTCTTCATTGATACTGGGAATTTTGATACCGCCAGATATGGCCAATTCTTTAAATCCTCCTGAGTGAGAATGTTATTCTTGCTTACAGACAAGAGTATACAACTCTGGTAGATCCATGCAGGTCTGTCCGTCTACGTTTGAAATTTGAAGACCTCTGAGCATGAATGTGTCTACTGACTTTTCCTGGCCTAAAGTACGGAGCAGAATGGAGCTTCTTGTTCCTGTAAGGTTCAATTTTCTCATAAGACGTTCTAAAAAACTGGCAGAACTCCCAGGATCCAAAAACGCATAGGTACTTACAATCTTGCTACCAGACTTTTCCTTGATCTGTACTGGTACGATAGACAGGACACACTCATTGTTCCCGGCCCCAGTCTGCCCACAAACTTGGAAAGTAACAAGAACATTGTTTACTGGTAATGGTGGTGATTTCACTTTAGTTGCTATATGAAGCAGGGTTGGATGCCTTTGCTTACAGACATCACAAATCAATGGGTTTCTACAATCCTTGCTTACATGTCCAGTCTTTAGACATCCAAAACAGGGTCCATTGTCTCCAATTTTTAAAAACTTTAACGTTAGGTGGAATTAATCGCGATTAATTACAGAACAAATGTGTAATTAATTTGTTATTTTATTTTAATCGATTGACAGCACTAATAAATACATACATATATTACTTTTACTCTCTGCATATACATCGGATTGATTTTAATAACTTAAGTGTACTTGAATTTTGCACAAAACACAAGGTATACACAAGTATCGGACAGGGACTCGATAACGGAAGATACTCAATATTGACTTGGATAGGATTGGGGCACAAAAAACACGATCGGGACATCCCTAGTTATATACAATTGTAATCAGTACTGTAGTCCATATGAACAATATCAAAGACCACTGTTTCAAGAACACGTTTGGAAAACATCTCTTTAAATTATGCAAACATTCACTCTTATTTATGCCTAAAATGTTGAAAAAGCTAAATTTCCTGTCCCGTCACTTTCAGTTAGGAATGACATGAATCATATAATTTATATAAAAATTACAATATTTGAGATTTATTTTTTGCACTTTGCATCGCTTGATATTATTATCAGTCGTTTAACATATCTATCATAGAACAGCTTTCAAATATTAGATGTTTCAATATTTCCATTTTACCTCAATTTTTTCAATGTTAAAACTGATGCTTCACACCAAGGGGACAATTTGGCCATTTCTAATTATTTAGGGCCACTTGTCAGTGTCTATGGTGGTTACAGCCCTGCATACATAACCGAAACGGTCCCTTTCATAGGTTCACTTTGATGCAGCATCAGTAGCTGACACTACGGGAATGCTGTACCATTACACCATACAACGAGGTAATTGGTTGATTTGTCAGACTGTGATAATGAATGTAGTGACATCCACGGTAAAGATAACACCTGGGAAACAGAGTGAACTTAAACGAGGACAAAGAGCCACACACTTATAGAATTAGGGATGCACCAAGACAAAAATTCTTGGCTGAAGCCGAACAAAATGAAAAAGAATTTTTCGCGTTTTTTCCCCCCATGTATTTTTATTTTTTTTTACCATTGCATACATTAAATAGCCAAAATATGTTTTTTACTGTTTTATCTTGCTTTTCAAAGAAAAAAAATCAATAACAACACAACAATTCAAAAATATTTACTTAACACTGAACATTTTTTTACATTCTAGCAGACAATACCAACAAAGCACAATTTAACTTAAAATTCATAAGTTAGTAAAATAATATTGTGTGGCCATTTTGAGACCCCCTTCTTGAATCAGGCATGTATTTTTACTGTACAAATAAATGCAGCCTTGCTGAGCAGAAGAGAATTCTTTTTAGAAAATATTACAGATCCCAATTTGAACACTATGTGTGAATGTTATAATAAATGTATTAATAGAGTTGTTGTACTTATTATTTTCATTATTATTGTCTTTTTTTATTTTATTTTACAGAACAGTAAAATTACAATACTAACATTTATGAATGTTGGAGTTCTTGCTTTTTCTCCGCTTTTATTTTGGCAGAAACCCGCAGGAAAAGTGCATCTTTTTGTTGACAACAGCAGATTTATAAATGTTTTTCACACATATCGCATTGTCACATGCCTTTAAATAAATAATACAAATGTTACTGAGCAACTGACGAGTAACACTGTTTCAGCGCAGATTTTCCTCAAGCTTTGGACTTTGAACCCTGGCTATAAGCAGATAGTGCCCGGAGCCCATGTGGTGCTGTCAGAATAGATATGCAATTTGTGCGTATATTACAAAACATTCAGCAGTTTATTTACTAATTGTTTAAGGCCATTTTGCGATTTCAATCATCATACAGTAACCAGCAACAACCATACCTTCCTCTTCTCATCGTTGAAATGCAATGCAGCACTAAACAGTCTCTCGCTGTCAGTGCTTATAATGATTTTTGCATCTTTCTCTAACAGTTTTAAATATTTCCACACTACTGACATGTTTGCTACATTAGTGCGCGCCTCTATTTTATTGTGCCACGTCATGGTTCAGTACAATTTATTCTGTCTTTTCTCTTATTCAATTTCGATTGCCTAACATTCAGTGCATCTCTATATAGAATTCCATTGAATCCAATCTGAGCAGTGAAGACAACAAGTTTTCTCTTCTAAATACGAAGAGAAAACTTCTAAAATCCACTAGATGAATAGTTTTTTTTATAGAAGCGTCTGTGCACACACGTCTTTATGGGGTGTCAAGTCAAGTGATGCCTCAGTGGGCAGTATCTGAAAATAAATTGGCATGAATCTATACAGGCTTTAGATAATAGTCAAGCCAGAGGGTGTCGAAGTGAACCTAGGGAACACCTTTCACACCAACAAAATCAAGAAAACTCTGACCTCAAACAGAATTAATTTTACACCAATATCTTTATTTTTATCCATGTAATCAATTTATCAAAAAAATGCATTGCAATTTATATATACCTTTGCAGCAGAGGGTCTTTTCTTTGGGTCCCACTGGAGGAGATCTCTCATGAGGGCTAAAGCCTCATTGGTGGCATTGGGGATCAGAGTTTTGAGTGGTATAGGAACACATTGGGGGAAGCGGAAGTTCATCGCAGCAGCAAGCTGATAACCCTCCGGCCAGTCTGACTGCAAGGGAAAAAATGTTTACTATCAAGCACTTTTTACCCATGACACTAAATACTGCAATAGATAAGAACCAAATCAAATACATCATAAACTGATCAAAGACAATTCATTGTTAAAGTCGAATGTAGCGGCTTTATATGAAGGATGCCTGAAGGTCAGTAGAGATGGGCTCAGAATATTGATAATATATTGATTAATATTGATGAACTCCTGACAACATTTACATTTCAGACCCAACCAACGCTGCCTGATACTTTTATCTCAAAGCTCCCACTCATGTCTCAGCACTCTCAAAAGATTACAAATGCATTAATGACTTCATATGTCAAGAATTATGGTGATACAGTGTTGTTGAGAAAAATTGCTTCATGAGTGTAAGGCACGCTACACAATACCCATATGTTAGTTTTCAACAAACAGCAAACTCCTGGTTGTATGATGAAATTATGACCTGCTAAGTCCTGCTGACACTCTCTTCTGTGACCAGAGTTTATATTTCCTGCCATGCTTGGACATCAAGAGCAATTCCGTCATACGTTACATTAACCTGCCACTGCATCTCAATGTGAACTTGTCTCGCATGTTATGTAGACTACAGATTTACTAAATGGTGTGGTGCATGAATGGGGAATAGAAGACAAAGATCCTGTAATGGTGACTGATAATGTATGTCATTAGCTGAAGAGGTAGACATTTGAACCTGGCCACTCAACAGGCACTGAAGGTACTGACAGCTTCCCATATTCTCGGAAGAGTTCAGAGCATCACAGCATTTATTTAAGGAAAAGTAAAAAAAATGTAGAGGAGGGTCTTTTCTTGCCATGTCCTGCATGACATGCAAAAGGTACACCCACAAGAAACACCCTAGAAAAGTGGGGTTTTGGACAATATTGGCATGAATCCTTTTTAATTTGTGATAATTTTGCACTGATAAGGGACAACGCAAACTACAAAAACATATTAATGTTCTGTAATATTTAGCAGTGGCAAACAAATATAATATTATGTTGTAATCATGTGTTTTAGAGCTGCTAATAACATTATTTCACTCGGTCGCGGGTTCATTTTGTTGGCTGTCGCTATAGACATGGATAATCCCCAGTCCGAGGACGAGAACAGC
This sequence comes from Barbus barbus, assembly GCF_936440315.1. NCBI lineage: Eukaryota > Metazoa > Chordata > Actinopteri > Cypriniformes > Cyprinidae > Barbus > Barbus barbus. Next base: position 7,628,172 of record NC_136724.1, read on the forward strand.
TCTGAGTTGAACATCATGTGCTGTCATCTTGGAATTACGGTAATTATGACATGGCGTGAACACAGCATGACAACCACATTGAGGCAAAATTTTAATAAAAATGAACACAATATCCAACATTTTTCAAAACAAATTCTCAAACAATCATAAGACAACACCCAAACAGTCCCCTTTCCTTTTTATAATTTACAATTGCTTGTCCTAGAAACGATCAATACATAATTAATTAATTATACAAGACACATTTTCGGGTAAAAATAAGACTGCATTAACAACGTTCACCTAAATATAAATTAGAAATTAGTTAAGATCAAGTTCTAAATTCATACCCTTAGGGCAGGGATGTCAAACTCAATTACTGGAGGGCCAGAGCCCTGCAGAGTGTAGATGCAACCCTAATTAAACACACCTGATCCAACTAATCAAGTCCTTCAGGCTGAATTGAAAACTGCATAGTATGTGTGTTGGAGTAGGGTTGGAACAAAACTCTGCAGGGCTGCGGCCCTCCAGGAACTGAGTTTGACACCCCTGCCTTAGGGAGAAGAGTGTTTAACATATATTTATACTAGGTGGCTGTTGAATGCTTGAATCTGATTGGCTGACGAACATTCTAAGATGTGCAATTATTTTCAGGGAAACGCACGGTGAACATAGTTCCAGACACCGCATTACATGTCCATATCACTTTGCCAAATGATTTGCATGATTTCAAAAGGTCCTTACAGCCCAAAACAGCAAAAGCACATACTCTGTCTCCCACTCCCTCACAGACAGTTTGCCCACACGTTAGGGTTAACATACGCGCTAATGTTGTTATAACTACTCTGACGATTTTATCAGTAACATAGTTTAACAACTTAAAAACTACATGACTTCTCACAAGCGAGGTAACAACAACAAAAATGAACTTTAAGTTTCACTATAACTAGAGACATTGCTGCCGAACACTTTTGAGAGATGCACAGACTCACAGAGGTAATCTCTCTCACTATCTCCTCTCATAACTTAGTTATTAACTGTATTAACTACATTATTCTACTATCAATGGCTCAAGCCTCCGTTACAGTTTAAAATGACATTTTGGAATTAGCAAGGGAGGCGTCGGATGAGATGCGGAAGAAATAATCCTACTCACAATAGCGATTTAAGTAGAAAAACTGGACGAATGCCTTGGAATATATCATCTGATCAATGTCTTGAGGTGTGGCAACTGTAGTATAAACGGAATAACTGACTTCGGTCCATTGAATTATTAGAAAATAATGCACACCCAAGGTGTAACCGCCACTATGCTTCGTGTCGTGGCCGCATCACCACCTCGGGTGTGCATTATTTTTCTAATAATTCAACGGCCCGTTGTCAATTATTCCTTACATATAGCTTGACTTTTTAGTAAAATTTTGTTGACATCAACTTTCCTGGGTAATTTAACATGTTCAATTTCAGTTTCCCTATTGTGGAAAGATTATACCTTTTTATGTAATGTAAAATTGTACATATACCGCTTCGATGTTCTGCAATCCTAATTCAAAAATCACCTACCACTGGTCTCAGTAACCCTGAATTCTGTGAAAGATGGTGTGAAATCACAAATAAGTGCTCCTTTGACTTGATGGTCCTAATAATTCAAGAAACTACTAATCAGCTGGATAAGATTTGTCAACAGATACAAGACACACGGACCATTTTGGAGAAGGATTGTGTTGATCAAGATAAACTGAGAGACTGGTTTTTGGAGTGTGACCAATACAAAGAGAAGATAGAAATGGAGATCAGAACTATTAAAAAGAACAAATTTGAAAGAGATCTTGGTAGGGTGTCCTCGTGGAGAAATGTTTCATCTAGGTATAAAATTCAGAAAATATTCCCTCATCAACACGTGTCCATGGAGACAGATTCTGAGACTCAATTAAGTAAGGCTTTCTCTTCATCTTTTTTAGACGATGTGACACCTTGAAGGCGACAAATATCCAAAGGCAATGTGAGAGGAAGAAAAGGAGAAAATGTAGGAGGGGCAAGAAAAAGAGACTTTTCTCCCCGGGCGATATCAAACTAGGAGCAGACAATATCCAATGGGATTAATTTGTCTGATAAAACCGTTTCTCTTGCAGATTTAACCGCTTTGAGTAAAGGACTGTCTTTTGTCCCTACAACCAATTATGATGAATTCAACACCTATATGGAGATATTTTATAACAAACGTGAATACAAAGTTTTCAATAATTTAATTAAGGATGAACGAAATGCTCTGTTGGATTTAAGGAAAGATAAGACTATTATAGTCAAACCAGCAGATAAGGGTGGTTCCATTGTAGTAATGAATTTTGCTAACTGTGACCTAGAAGTAGAAAGACAAGTGATAGTGCCTTTTATAAGAAACTGAGTTCTCATCCCAACAATGTTTTTAAGAACAAAATTCAGGAATGTCTACAACAATTTGTGGATGTTGGTGAGATTACAAAACAAGAGTTTTGATTTTATGATTACCCAATTACACCAGTTATCTATACACTTCCCAAAATACATAAAGACCTTATTAATCCTCCAGGAAGACCGATTATATCTAGAATTGGGTCTCTTACTGAGTTTTTCTTCACCATGGAGAGGATCCTCTAATCATCCAGCACTGTTGTCCTCTATGGATGTCCAGGCCTTTTGATGTTGCTGATCTCACCAGTGCGTTCTTTTTTTTCTCAGAATGTAACAAACTGTTGATTTGGCTGAATGTTCCTGCTATCTCTCTGGTGGATTTGTTTTGTTTTTGAAGCCTAACAATTGACTATTTCACTTGTATGAAGGGCTCCTTTGACTGCATGATGTGGGTTCAGAGCAACAGCTTCTAAATGCAAATGGCACTCTTAGAATCAACTCCAAGGCCCGTATTCCTGGAGATTCTAAGAATCCTTTTAGAGAGCTCATAATTTATCTTAAAAATGTCTAACTAGGAGTCAGCTTAAAAGTGATTCAGGACCAATCTGAGAGCAACTCTGAGCGAGGAAAAGACAAAAACGGGCCGACCCCGTTGCTAGCTGACACATTCTTTTGAAGACTGTGATTGGTTGGTTGTCAAGAAGGAAATAAAAGAGCGCTTTTAAGAGTAGGGTAAAAGCCTTCACTTTGAAATTACAGGCGTAATTTTTCCTGTTTTACCATACTCCCGCTCTCTCTCTCTCTCTCACACACACATTATATATGTACTGTATATATATTCTTTATTTTTTATTTACCACGCTGTCATACTTACGGTGTTTTATAGGAAATGAACAGAGAAATATCCTAATAAGTGCTGTAACAGACCCAAATATCACTGCAGCATAGTTGCATTTTTCCAGTTGCCAAATATGTTAATGTAGTGATTACGTGCATTTCTGGCGCTATGGCATTTCAGCGCGGTGTCGGAGATGTTAGCATGTCTTTAATAGGATCGGTCACAAACATGATCCCTGCACAATCTAATGTGTAGCGTCTTATTAACTCACTGTCATGCATTGTGTGCAACACATTTCTTCTCCCTCTTCATGTTTCGTCCATTTTCTCCACTGCTAAAGAAACTCTTAAGCCCCTTAAAAGTCCTCGTCTGTACTCCTAACAATTTTGGACCTTAAGACCTCTTTTAAAGGTTAAGACGCTTTCTGAATTACTTTTTTCTTTACTACGATCTTTTCTTTAAATTTAAGAGGAAACACCCACATTTCTAAGAATTTGCTTAGAATTTTGTTACTAGGAGCAACTCTTAGCATTAAGATTTTTCATGAATATGGGCCCAGATCTTTTACCTCCTTAACTGATGTAGAAATAATTAAGGAATAGCCCACATCTGTCCATGAAACAGCTTTTGAGTCAATTACTTATGGTCCCTTGAAAAAGGGGGAGGTACATATTAAAGAGCTGTAATTCCTTAACCTTTCCTCCAATTGTGATGAGAATACCCTAAAAAAAATAAAGCTCAGAGTGTGCACATTAAGCCAATATTCATTATGTATCTGTAACTTGAATGTGTTTTGGTCAGCAGCTAAAGTAATACAAATTTTGCTTGTGTCCAAATACATATGGACCTGACTGTATATTGATGATAATTGTATGTTATGGTTAGTTCCAGAAAATCGACTGCTACAATTTTAGTTTTTTAGTTTTTTTTTAACACAAGAGATGAACACTTATTTTCTACAGTTAATTATAATGATATATAATGTTAGAATATATAACATCCTCTATTGTATGGTATCATTACGATTATTTAACTGCTGCTGATCGAGACGGGGCATCCCTGATCTCAAATCATAAATATCAAACATGTTGATGTTTAAATATCAAACATGTTTGATATTTACGACTCTTGATCTGGCTGCCTCTGAGTCATACCTGCGATAGACAATGAGAGTGAGTAAGCGTCACTTACTGGATGTTGCGTTCTTCTATAGCTGAAACTTGACAGCCACAAACATGCCACGAAAGCAGAGTACATCACCCGTATTCTATGTTATTCTTTGTTTTTCACTGTGAAACAAAACGCATGGCAGGAGAGCCAGCTGACAATGTTGATTGTCCTCTATTTGTTTATCTTCTCTAGTCACGTTTGATCTCGCGAGTCTCCATGAGATCTCGTTTCACTGTGAAATCATTCCTATAATCGGCAAGTGTGTGGTCTCGCAGTCTGATCAAATCGTCTAGTGTTCAGAGGATTATAAGGCAGTTGAAACTGTCTTCATGTCTGTGATCTCACATTCTTTTAAAATCGTATATCCTATTTGCTCAGATATAAAAAAGATCATAGACAAACACTGGTATATTTTAAAATCTGATCCTCTCCTTAGTGATATCTTTGAAAAAACACAAGAGGTTTGTGTATAAATGCTCTGCTAATATATGTGATATCCTTGTGAGAGCTGAAGTTAATTCATCTGTAGAACCGAACGACCCACTTACTTTTTAACTATTCCCTCTGACAATTTTAGTTGTGGTCGTTGTGCCCAGTGTAATTTCACTACAAAAACGAATGTCTTCTCTAATCTAGGGCTGCAACAACGAATCGATTAAATCGATAAAAATCGATTACTAAAAGAGTTGGCAACGAATTTCATAATCGATTCGTTGTGTTGCGTGACGCGGAGACGTTTGATTATAAAAAAAAAAAAAAAAAAAAAAAAAAAAAAAAAAACTTTAGTTGAGCGCGGAGCAGGGTGAACACACTCGGTCTCTCTCGAGCACGGATGCTAGCAGAGTTCGGCGCCTCATAGACAGGGCGGAGCTAAAATAAAAAACGAGCGGAGGTAGAGGAAAGATACATGGGAGACAGAGAAATCCGTGCGACCCAAGTCATCCAAGGTGTGGGAGCATTTCACACTAAATAAACAGAAAAAGTGTGTTAACTGCAATGCAAAGTGTCTGAACAAAGTAAGTGTGTGTGTGTGTGTGTGTGTGTGTGTGTGTGTGTGTGTGTGTGTGTGTGTGTGTGTGTGTGTGTGTGCGAGTGTGTGCGAGTGTGTGCGTCTGCGAGTGTGTGCATCTGCGAGTGTGTGCGCCTGCAGTGTAGTGTAGAGAACAGGTTCTGACATTCAAACAAATCCTGTTAAATTTTCTGATTTGTATTGTTCTTTATTTTTTATAAATTATTTATTGTTCTGCAGGTGCGTGTCTACGTGGTTAGGTGCCCCCTCTACCAGATGTCTTGCGATAGGCTTGTTTTTAGTAAATTTCTAACTGCATCTGGCGTATCTTGGCATGTGTAGTCAGCTACCTAGGGCCGCTTACTTCTGTTCTTTATTAATTTTAGGCATTTTAGGGTGATCTAAATGACAAATGTCGAGAGCGCATAATGTTACGCGATCATGTAATGCGCGAGCACGCATCTCTCCACTCGCAAGCGGATTTCCTTCACTCGCACAAAACTGGACGTGTGCTTTTAAATATACATTGTTCTTTTATGAATTGGCTCGGGTCTCACTCAGATATTGTGAGTATGCTCAAACGTTATCCTCGCATCACTGAAGACCAGAAAAGCTTTTTTTTTTTCTAATTCAAGTGAAGAGTAGGCTTTTCTCACTAAATGGAAGCAAGCTGAATATAGTTAGCCTTCTCTAGTTATTAATTTTATTAATACTTATTTTAGTTAAGTGCTTAAATTGTAAATATGCATTTATTAAATTATTTTATGTAGTGCATTTGTATTTTGTTGTTTTTGATTATAGTTATAGAAGCATATCAACCAGGTGCTCTCTTAAGGCACATTTTCACATATTTTGTCCCTTCTATTGCTATCAATATGCTGATACTTCGAGAGCGAATCCTGCATAAATATGCAGATGTCATTCCCAAAACTTTGCAACGTGTGTGGGCAAAAAACAAAGTTCTACATTTTAAATGGATTGCCTAGAAAGCTTGCAAAGAGCGCTCATAACCAATAAAGCTGTCACTCTTTGTTCATCGCGATCTCACAAAGTTCTGTGAGGACCAATGAATCTCACACTGTGCAATTAATAGCCTATATAATATAGGCCTATTAACATCATGTATCCAACCCCTCCCCCCGGCCACCCTCTTTTGAGGCAGTGCCCCAGACTGGCCCCCCCATTTAAAATGCTCTAGACACGCCCCTGTTGTTCTGGCAGCTCAGGTGGCACTTTATTTAAAAAAAAGTCTATATATTTGGCAGATGTAAAGCATACGTGTATGTTTTTTGTGTTAGTCCATTTTTATTTTATTTTATTATTATTATAACAGCTCTGGGATGTTCAAGGAGCAATGTGTTTGTGCACTTTCTAAATATTTTATTTCTGTTTTTGAATAAAGGGTTGGAAATGAATGCCTTGTTTTTTTTTTTTTTTTGTCCGATTCATCGATTAATCGAAAATATAATCGACAGATTAATCGATTATTAAAATAATCGTTAGTTGCAGCCCTACTCTAATCCTCATTCAGGAAGGGAGTTTAAAATCAAGGGTGTCATCACTTGTAGTACTAAAAATTGTATTTATATTATAAAATGAACATGTGGGTTAGCGTATATAGGAAAGACATAATGTGCTTTAAAAACTAGGATTGCAGAACATCGAAGCAGTATACGCACAAAAAAATCCGGTAGCAGTACATTTAAACTTAAAAAGGCATAACCTTTCCACAGTTAGGTATATAGGAATTGAACATGTTAAATTACCCAGGAGAGGTGGTGAAGTCAACAACATTTTATTAAAAAGAGAAGCTATATATATATATATATATATATATATATATATATATATATATATATATGTATACATGTATACACTAAACACCCTTTCCCCTAAGGGTATAAATTTAGAACTTGATCTTAACTCATGTTTGTAATTGATATTTTTTGTTTTGAAAGGTGAATGTTGTTAATGCAGCCTTATTTGTTTTGTTTTATTTACCAAAGACAACTGCAGACAATGCCGGTGCTTTTGCCTATTGAAACATTAAGGTTTGTTTTACTTTTCTTATGCGTTTAATTTAACAGAACACATTATTATTATTATTATTTTTTCTGCTATGTTGGTGATCCTAATAAATGTCACAGCAATGTGTCTAGAATATGTTTTGCATTAAGTCCGATGCTTCTTTTTCTTTATTGCTTGAGTACATATTTCATTATGTCTTTTCAAATTAAATTCATGAAGAATTTCAGTCAGGTTTCAGGCCTCACCATAGTACAGAAACTGCACTTCTTAAAATTACAAATGCCTTACTTATTGCTTTAGATCAAGGCTGCATCTCATTGCTAGTATTACTTGATCTTAGTGCTGCGTTCGACACTATAGACCAGAGGTCCTCACTATTTTTTTCATGGGAGCCGCACTGATAGGGCAAAGTCAATCGGAGAGCCACTTTTACGGCAAAGTATCAAAAGTTACATCCAGTCATAAATAGCATGTCTTTTTATCAATCTGTCATCCCTGATATGCAATGCAACACAATACAAAAGGTGCTATCATTCTTTAACATTTACGAGTCAAATTTGTAACTAGGACAAGATGATTTAAAAAAAAAAAAAGCAGGATTACCTTAATGCTGGGAAGACCTTATTTATTTATTTTTTCTACACTAGCCCATCATGTATCTATTATCTAACCATCCAAGTGCACATTTGCGTTAAGAGCTGGCAAAAAACTGGCAAATGCACAGTGAGTCAGTGTCATGGACATAGGACAGAGCAAGTGTAAATATCTCTAGTCTATATTTCCATCTTGTAATGCCACTGTTTTAGGTATTTTTTTTAAATATAAATTATTTGTAATAGAGCACTGTCTGGCCATGTTTACACCAGTCCAGACAGTTGTCGTGCCACGCCCCGCTGCGCTAAAATTCTGTCAACACTTGACACGAAAAAGCAACCATTGCAAATCATTTGAACGTAGTGCCAGTACAGTTCGTCATAAATAGAACGGGGCATCAGTGTAGACAACATCAATGGGTTCCAGAGTATGTGAGCGAAGTGGAGCGCCAACAATTTCCTCTCCGTGCTCCGAGCATTTAATAATCACTCCGCTCCAGCTTCCTACCACATGACAAGCTAAAAACAGCATTAAAAGGTATACCTGTTGCTTTTTGCAGTGCCAATTTTGTTTCTGATTAAAAGAACTATAACTTCCCGCTCACGTCATCATAGCCTTCACATTCTTTTTTATTTAAGTTATCCATCTCTATCAAGCTAGCTAAATATGTTTAACGTGAATTATTGCTAAATATGCAGTTATATTACAGTTGTTGAGCACGTGAGTGGTAGTTGGCATGAATTGTACTCGTGCTGGAGCGGTGGTGGAGAGCTCTTGGAACGAGTGAAAACGACGCTCCGACTTTTAAAAAATCCGTTCCTCTCTCCATTGAAAATTACACCTCTCCGCTCTCACTCCGCTCACGTACTCTGATGGGTTCTATTGTCTTTTGTCGGATCGCGCAACCTGCGTTCGGTTTAGACATGGTGTGAGTATTTTAATGGGTCATGTTATAGCCCTGCTTGTTTTTAATGTTTTTGTGAAATATCTGTATTGACTACATGATCATATCATCATATTATTTACTGCCATGCGAGCCACAAAGTAAAGCTTGGCGAGCCGCATGAGGCTCGCGAGCCGCGCAATGAGTAACACTGCTACAGACCATGATATACTCATAGATCGATTACAAAACTATACTGGTATTCAAGGGCAGGCTTTAAGATGGTTTAGATCCTACCTGTCCGATCGCTACCACTTTGTTCATTTAAAAGGAGAGTCATCACAATTATCACCAGTAAAGTATGGAGTACCACAAGGATCTGTCCTAGGTCCTCTGCTATTTTCAATATACATGTTGCCTCTTGGTAATATTATTAGAAAATACGGGATTAGTTTTCATTGTTATGCTGATGATACTCAACTATATATCTCAACAAGACCAGATGAAAGTTCTAAACTATCTAAGCTAATAGATTGTGTAAAAAATTTAAATTTTTCCTATTAAATTCAGACAGAGATATTACTTATTGGACCAAAAAAAACAGTACACAGAATCTCTTGGATTACAATTTGCAACTAGACGGATGCACTGTCACATCCTCTAAAGTAAAAAATCTGGGTGTTATATTAGACAGCAACTTGTCCTTTGAAAATCATATTTCCCATGTTACAAAAACAGCATTCTTCCATCTTAGAAACACTGCCAAGCTTCGAAACATGCTACCTGTTTCTGATGCAGAAAAGCTAGTTCATGCATTCATGACCTCTAGACTGGACTATTGTAATGCACTGCTAGGTGGTTGTCCTGCATCTTCAATAAACAAGCTACAGATCCAAAATGCAGCGGAGTTCTTACCAGGTCAAGAAAATATGATCATATTACCCCAATTTTACAGTCCCTGCACTGGCTACCTATTAAGTTCCGTATCATTTACAAAATATTATTACTTGCCTATAAAGGCCCTAAATGGTTTAGCTCCTGCGTACCTAACTTGTCTTCTACCACGCTACAATCCAACCCGCTCCCTAAGGTCGCAAAACTCTGGACTTTTGGTAGTACCTAGGATAGCAAAGTCTACTAAAGGAGGTAGAGCTTTTTCACATTTGGCTCCCAAACTCTGGAATAGCCTTCCTGATAACGTCCGGGGTTCAGACACACTCTCTCTGTTTAAATGTTTAAATTATGTCTCTATTTGTTTCTCTGTTTCTAGTGGTAACTAGGAATGACAGAAGCTTCAGTCTGGATCCAACCCTTAAATGATCTGAGATGACCGAACACCTGGGAAAAGATAATGCCAACCCCTCAGAGGACTTCGGAGGATGCCAATGCTCAGACAACATACAGAATTACCAAATTTTGCCATAAGTCAAACATATTAAGGTTCTGCAATATATAAATATATTGTGGAAACTTAAATTCCTGTAGAGCTGCTTTGCAACGATTTGTATCGTAAAAAGCGCTATACAAATAAACTTGAATTTAATTGAATAGGCCAGTGCTTCCCAAACCTGTCCTGGACGCCCCCCTGCCCTGCACCTTTTCTATGTCTCCCTTATCTAACACACCTGATTCCACTCATCAGCTCGTTAGTAGAGACTGCAAGAACTAAATTGGGTGTGTCTGATTAGAGAGTATGTGTGTGTGCCTGACGAAGGTCAACATTGCCACTTTTAACTTTTTCTAAATAAAGGGAGAACAACAGCATGCAGATCTTTTTTGTATCATTTGATGTACTCTTTGATCTTGCACCTGGCCAAGACGCTTTGGATGTGCATACTTTTTTTGTATGTAACACTAGTATTTTCACCAGCTACAAAATGGTTTAAAGTCAGCTATTTCTATTTTCTGCCGTAGTGTGTCAGTAGGAAATAACAATTTATATTTCCAAACCTTAATTTTGCCATTACTTGTAATAATCCAGTGAGATTTTTGTTTGCACAAGGAGTCAGACAACAGCCAGTGCTCCACACAGAGTCTGACTGGAATGACATGAAGAAATAGAACAAACTGAGACAGACTAAATCCAGAAGAACTGTGGCACTACTGTTAATTACTGTTACTAATTAACCTAGAAAAATTAATTCAAAACTGACCCATATCGTGAAGTTGTTGGTGTTTCACAGCCCTAGAAGTCAGTTTCTACAGGCCCAAAATCTTATGCCTCGCCAACTAATTTTTCCAGTCTGCCAATTAGACACCACCTTGGGATGTTGACCACTTGACCACTCCAAATTCCCTGATACAATCTGTTCATCTTCACATTTGATCATACCTTCTTTACTGTACCAAGAACCTGGCAGATCTTGAAGATTTCATCCACCTCACTGTTGCCAGGAAACAGAGGTCGAAGTGTGTAGAGTTCAGCCATGATGCAGCCTACCGCCCAGATGTCTATTGGTGAGCTATACACTGGTGACCTCAATAACACCTCTGGAGCTCGATACCTGAACACATAAGACAGAACTTTGAAATGCTCACATTTCAGCCAGTAGGGAAAACCAAGGCCAGTTGGACACATTAACTCATTGTTCTTAAAGGGGTGGTTGAATGTTTTTTTTTGTTTGTTTTTTGTTTATGGGGTTTAACATGTTAATTGACCGTTTTTTTTTTAAAAAAACATTATTTTTCACATAATTTACCTTTATTCCACACCACTCTCTCCCTTCTCCTATAAACACGCTGATCATTTCCTGATTTTATGAAGCCCCTCCCTCAGATATACACAATGGGCTCAGATTGGTTAGCTGGTCCAGTGTGTTGTGATTGGCTAAACCGCCTCTAGTGTGTGTCTAAACTTCCCGCCCCTCACCTCAGCTGCATGTGCTCTGGTTGTATTGTAAACAATGGCATTGTCTATATTGCTTATCAATTTAAGCCCCATTGAGACCCAGAGAATATTAGTGAAGAGGATCGCGCAGAACCTGTGCAAGCACAGCTCTTAATGGTATGTTTTTAGTTTGTTGTTGTCTCGTATTTTTAGATACGCTGTTATTTGTAAATGCTACTTCTGTTAGCTTTTAATATATGGTTTTATCCTGATTAAAGATTTAATACAGTACGGCAACCGCACACACGACGATGTATAACGCTTCTCATAGCTATGTGAAAATAAGTGTATGTGGAACAGTTAATTTTTGTAGCGGAGCTGACGATCTGAATGAGAGAGAGAGATGCAGAGCATGTGCAGAGCAGGGCGATGCGAGGAACGGGATTGAGAACCGCTGCTTTAGAACAATGATTTTGAAACTTGTGAATCCATTAGAATCGTTAGAAGTCAGAATTGCGATTCATTTTTAATAGATTTTTATGTGCACCCCTAGTTTTCTCTTCCTTTTCTCTAAAGCAGCACAACATGGCCTCGCCTCCTTTGTTGCTTGTTCCCGGGGGTGGGGTTTATCTGGGTTTGTGACGTCACAAACCCGTGAAGAAACTCGTTGTAGTCCCTACAAGCTGTTTTTGTAGGCATTAAACTGCCATAATTTTAAAAGACGATATCTCTGTTTGCATTGAACTTTCAGCATCGTAAATTTGCAGATATTGTTTATGCTCAAACAGCAACATTACACACTAATGTTAAAAAAGTGAAATCGCAATCAGCCACCCTTTTAAAGCTTCAAAGCTAAACAATAAATGATATATAGTAAAAATTGATAATATATGTAGTAAAAACCAACTAATTTTACATTTAATTTTTTTACATTTACATTTACAGTCAGTACCAGATAAAAGTGATTAATGGCACTATTGTTGGCACGTATCTTTTAGCATGTTTGCATGCTAAAAGATGCTTTTGCCTGTTGGCATGTTTCTTTTAATCAAAGATAAAGGATTTGTATTATAAAATTAAACGATGATCTCCGCCCTCTCCTAATATTATGGGCATGTCTCAATACAATATTTTTACTTTTGCTGCTTTATATTGTCATGCATTTGTCAGGTTGTGAAATTGCAAAGTCCAGTGACTCTTTTTTTATACTCTTACCATCGTGTTGAGACGTAGTCTGTATAAGGAGGCCGAGAGCGGATCTCTCGAGCCAATCCAAAGTCAGCAATTTTCACCAGCTCTGGACCCATACATAGCAAATTTTCCGGTTTCATATCCCGGTGAAAAAATCCTACAGGATCGTGCCAAAAAGACATGTCAACATGCACATTAGAATGTATCTACAGTGGGGGAAAAAATTATAATTATTTGATCCCCTGGTGATTTTGTACATTTGCCCACTGACAAAGAAATGATCAGTCTTTTTAATCAGTAATTTAATCAGTAATTTGATCAGTAATTTTAATGGAAGGTTTATTTGAACAGTGAAAGCCAGAATAAAAAAATAAAAATAATAAAAAAAAGCATTTCAAAAAAGTTATAAATTGATTTGCATTTTAATGAGTGAAATAAGTATTTGGTGTCTTTAATACAGGTAACGAGCTGAGATTAGGAGCACGCAATCAATCAGATTCCCAACTCTCCACCAAGGCCAAGACCAAAGAGCTGTCCAAGGATGTCAGGGACAAGATTGTAGACCTACAAAAGGCTGGTATGGGTTACAAGACCATCGCCAAGCAGCTTGGTGAGAAGGTGACAACAGTTGGTGTGATTATTCGCCAATGGAAGAAACACAAAATAACTGTCAATCTCCCTCGGACTGGGGCTCCATGCAAGATCTCATCTCGTGGAGTTTCAATGATCATGAGAACAGTGAGAAATCAGCACAGAACTACACGGGAGGATCTTGTCATTGATCTCAAGGCAGCTGGGACCATAGTCACCAAGAAAACAATTGGTAACACACTATGCCGTGAAGGACTGAAATCCTGCAGTGCCCGCAAGGTCCCCCTGCTCAAGAAAGCACATGTACAGGTCCATCTGAAATTTGCCAATGATTCAGAGGAGAACTGGGTGAAAGAGTTGTGGTCAGATGAGACCAAAATCGAGTTCTTTGGCATCAACTCAACTCGCCGTGTTTGGAGGGAGAGGAATGCTGCCTATGACCCCAAGAACACCATCCCCACCGTCAAACATGGAGGTGGAAACATTATGCTTTGGAGGTGTTTTTCTGCTAAGGGGACAGGACAACTGCACTGCATCAAAGGGACGATAGACGGGGCCATGTACCGTCAGGGCCAGGGTATTGAAAATGGGTCATGGATGGGTATTCCAGCATGACAATGACCCAAAACACATGGCCAAGGCAACAAAGGAGTGGCTCAAGAAGAAGCACATTAAGGTCCTGGAGTGGCCTGGCCAGTCTCCAGACCTTAATCCCATAGAAAATCTGTGGAGGGATCTGAAGTGTCGAGTTGCCAAATGTTGCCTCGAACCTTAATGACTTGGAAAGGATCAGCAAAGAGGAGTGGGACAAAATCCCTCCTGAGATGTGTGCAAACCTGGTGGCCAACTACGAGAAACATCTGACCTCTGTGATTGAAGGCTTTTGCCACCAAGTACTAAGTCATATTTTGCGAGGGGGTCAAATACTTATTTCACTCATTAAAATGCAAATCAATTTATAACTTTTTTAAAATCCATTTTTCTGGATTTTATTTATTGTTATTCTGTATCTCACTGTTTAAATAAACCTACCATTAAAATTATAGACTGATAATTTCTTTGTCAGTGGGCAAACGCACAAATTCAGCAGGGGATCAAATAATTTTTTTTTCCCACTGTATGTACATATATATACATACATACATACATACATACATACATATATATATTTTTTAGCTAATTTTTATTTAAAAATGGGCTTTCATAAGCTACCATGTCTGGTGGATAATAAGCTTCATTTCCTAAAGTAACTTTAACAAACATGTCACATATCACTATTATAAATGTAATTGGAACTAATTAATGTTCATAAGGGTGTTATGAAGATCTTTAACACATCAGAGAAGAACAAATGAAAGAGTAAGAAATCTTACCATGCTTGTGCACAAATGCCAAACCAGAGAGAACTTGAAACATGATGTTCCTTATTTCATTCTCAGTAAACATCTTATTTTCCCTGATGTCAGAGAATTTCACACACAAGAGAGACAGAAGACAAAAGAAAAGAGAAACAAAGACAGAAGATAAGAAAAGAACAGCCCCACAAGTATGTAACCCATAAGATGTGTGAGACTCAGTGGTTTTCTGTTTGTTTTCAGCTCTTAGTAAGATACTATAAGTTAAAGGGTTACTCCACCCCAAAATGAAAATTTTGTCATTAATCACTTACCCCCATGTCGTTCCAAACCCATAAAAGCTTTGTTCGTCTTTGGAACACAATTTAAGATATTTTGGATGAAAACCGGGAGCCTTGTGACTGTCCCATTGACTGCCGAGCAGTTAACACTGTCAAGTATAAAGTATAAAAACATTGTCAGAATAGTCCATCTGCTATCAGTGATTCAACTGTAATGTTATGAATCTACGAGAATAGTTTTTGTACGCAAAGAAAAAAATAAAAAGACTTTATTCAACAATTTGTATCCTCTGTGTCATCATAGCAAACTGCGTACACTGTTCTGTGTCAGCCGTGCCGCACGGATACGGTATTTTCAGTTTTTTTTTTTTTTTTTTATAAACAAATGTAGAAGACGTATCCATGCAGTGCGGCTGACGCAGAACAGCATACACAGTTTGCGTCCAGTGGATATTGCGTAGAAAAAAAAAATATTCTCGTAGCTTCATAACGTTACGGTTGAACTACTTGATGGCAGATGTGCTATTCTGACAATGTTTTTATAGTTTTCTGGGACTTGACAGTGTTTAGCAGTCAATGGGACAGTCACAAGCCTCCCGGTTTTCATCCAAAATATCTTAAATTGTGTTCCGAAGATGAACGACGCTTTTATGGGTTTGGAACGACATGGGGGTAAGTGATTAATGACAAAATTTTAATTTTGGGGTGGAGTAACCCTTTAAGAAAGCTACCGCTGAGGGAAGGGATCACATCATAGATAAAAAATTTATAAATTGGATTTATTTTAAGAGGTCATTGTACCATGAAAACATACTCCAACTTGCAGAACTAAAAGCACCCTCCACAGTACAAAAACAGCATTTGGGTCAATTATGTGTAAAATTAACCAAATTTCAGAAACTTCCCTGGCACTTTTTTTTTTTAAATAAATAGTGACAAAAGCCTAAATATTAAATGTCATGTATATTTAGTGAGGATTTATTTTTAGATCTCAGGTAAAAATTGTAATTTTGTAATAGTAAAGTACTTTGTAAATAAGAAGGTTATAACAATATTATCAATATCGAGATATCGACACCAAAACTGTCTTGATATTATTGCGGTCACATGATGATACAAAATGATAGGTCTTCTGGGCAAAAACTGTAGGTTTTTAAAATATATTAAACTTCTCATCAAATCTGTTTTCACTGCACGTTTCAAAGCAAAGTGCACACATTGTTGAAGTGATCAGCTCGTGATCCAGTGTTTTCCGCACCTCAGAATGATAAGACGGTATGACACAACTCTATTCTAGGGCTGTAACGATGTACCGGTATGACGGTCTATCGCGGTTTGAAAGTGCATGGTTATCCCGTAAATTTGCATATCTACAATTTATTTATTTTTTTATAATAAGGGAGGGAATCCCGGTGCAGTCGTGAACACGGAATTTACAGTATAACGAGGATGTCATGTAAAACGCGCAATCTGATCGATGGATAAATCAAAAGTATATTTTATATGTGTCTGTGAATATTAAAGCGCAAAGAGACTGCTATATAAATTATCTGCTTGTTTCTGCATGTCTCTGAGTGGCACCATTTTATCTACTACATACTTAAGTACGCATGACGGTAATGGTGTTTTCAGCATCTACATAAACATGCACATCACCAGAGCTGCTCTGTGAGAAAAACCATTGTCAAATACACTCTGAAACGCAAAGTTCCACTACAACCCGTCAAAACAAACATTTTAATTAATTTGAAATTATGACAGAAATATATTAGCATTGTACAATGTACTTCAAAGTTATAATAACAACAATGTTCTTTATAATAATGAATTTTTGTAAACATTATTCTTGTTTGTCCATGTTTTAACTTAGTATACCTCTGTTGTGCAGCTCTTTGCCAAAAATAAAAGTTGTTAAATTTTAATTTGATAACATTTTAAAACATTAATTAAAATGTTAAAGTGTGATATATATATACATAAGGTTTATAGCTTTATTTTTTTAATTATTATTTTTTTTTTTTATTAAATTAATTTATTTTTCAGAAGGGAGACTTCAATACTTTCATTGAAATGGTTTCAAGTTTGTTGCAATAAAGGATTTGTTCACACAAATATTTTTTTCTTATTCTTTTAAAAGTCCTTGTTACTGATAAAAATGATTGTTTAATATATACCGTGAAACCATGATTAGGGATGCTCCGATCAGGATTTTTGCAGCCGGTACCGAGTACCGATTTCTTGTCATGGTGATCGGCCAATACCGATGCCGATTCTGATGCTTCAAGGCAAGCTTTATATAACATATGTAATAATGTTATATACTGTAAATAATCACAAAAATTATTCCTTATACAGTGAACATTTAAATGTGCCTTTAAAATGGGGTTTATGCATAAGTTTAATTGAATTGTTTTTTTTGTCCTACTCAGACTTGTATTGGACAATGTTTAAGTTATATAAAATAAATAATTGGAGTATTTTGATGCAACTCATTGGGTTTAATTTAACATTGGACAAAATAAATAGAAACATTTAAACTCCAACATGGAGAAGTATGATGTAACTCATAAGGTTTAATGCTGTCTAATATAAGACTAAAGAGGAAAAAGAAAAAGAAACCTTTAAACTACTGACAGAACAAAACGGAGTAGTTCGATCACGGTTATATCTGCGGGCCCTGCAGATAATCGGTAATAAAAAAATGCATTCTGATTATTGGATAAAATAAATCATAAATTATGCAAATATTAACTACTGACTAGAGTGGCTACTATCAGCTCTGGTTCCTGTGGAGCCGTAACGCGCCGCAGACGTGTGCAGTGATGCGCCGATCCGCTCTAACACTGAATCTGCTGTTAAAAATTAACCATCCATTCATCATATCACTCGATCGGTACTCACTACATCATGTACGTCCTCACGTATTGACGTCATCAAATTGCGATCGGTTCGTGAGATCGGCTTAACCCTAACTGTAACCCTAATCCCTAACAAAGAACCACGGATGCTGCCCCTTCCAGTCTCCTGTGCAGCAGGAAGGCCAGTCACTGTTGTCTTAGCACTACCCACTCAGTGAGAACGGATAACACTGGGAAAACGTACCCATTCTATTTGGAACAGGAACGTTGCGGAAGTCCAATCCTTCCCTGAAGGTTTCATATATGCACTTTCATATAAGCACTTACATATACGGAAAATCGTTTAGGTAGTGAAGTGACATACTGCCAAGTATGGTGACCCATACTCAGAATTCGTGCTCTGCATTTAACCCATCCAACGTGCACACACACAGCAGTGAACACACACACACCGTGAACACACACCCAGAGCAGTGGGCAGCCATTTTATGCTGCAGCGCCCGGGGAGCAGTTGGGGGTTCGGTGCCTTGCTAAAGGACACCTCAGTCGTGGTATTGAGGGGTGGAGAGAGCGCTGGACATTCACTCCCCCCACCTACAATCCCTGCCGACCCGAGACTCGCACCCGCAACCTTTGGATTACGAGTCTGACTCTCTAACCATTAGGCCACGACTAAGAGGTGATTGGAACCCTCTTGAGGAATGGCAGAGAAGTCTGCCGGGGAAACATGGGATTGAAGCTATACCGTGGAGAATACACATATGGGATCCACTTAGGTCACTACATATGGCACCCTGCCTTCTACCGGTTCTTGTGGATTCATAGAGTGAGGGACCGGTGCCAAATACTATGCCATGTCTGGCTACCGAGGGGATGGAGGAGCTCAACAGGGCCTACAGTACGGACACTGTGGAGCGGTTTAGCAAGCTGACCCCAAGCAAGGGCCTCTCAGTGCTTCTACCTATTTGAGGTGAGAAAACAGGAGGATACCGGCTCAACACGAAGGCAAAACGTGTTGGGGGTCGCTCAGCCCACAGCTCTACAAATATCTGTCAGTGAAGCACCATGAGCCAGCACCTAGGAGGATGCAACACTTCTAGTAGAGCGAGCTCACAACCTGAGCGGACAGGGCACACCCTGTGCCTGATAAGCCAGGGTGATGGCATCCACTATATCCAGTGGGCCATCCTCTACTTGGAGATGGCGTTCCCCTTCTGCCGGCCTCCGTAACAGACAAAGAGCTGTTCTGAGATCTTGAAGCTTTGTGTCCGGTCCACGTACCATCTTAAGGCGCGGATGGGACAGAGCAAAGCTAGGGTCACTACCTGATCCCTGAAGGGGGTAATAGGAACCTTGGGCACATAGCCGGGCCAGGGCCTCAGGGTTACCAGGGAGTCAGCCGGCCCAAACTCTAGGCACGATTCGTTGACTGAAAATGTGTGCAGGTCCCCCACCCTCTTGATGGAGGCCAATGACACCAGGAGCAGAATTTTCATTGAAAGAAACTTTAGCTTGACTCACTGCAAAGGCTCAAATGGGCCGTGCTATAGTGCTCTGAGCACCAGAGTCAGGTCCCAAGAGGGTATATAGGGAGGACGAGGAGGATTCAATCTTCTCGCCCCCCTAAGGAACCTGATGACCAGGTCATGCTTCCCTACCAACTTCCCCTCCACGGAGTCGTGATAAGCAGATGTAGCAGCGACATAGACTTTAATGGTGGAGGGAGACAGCCTTCGCTCCAACCCTTGCTGCAGAAAGGAAAGCACGACTCTAATCGGGCATCTCCAGTGAGAAGAACACCACTCGACAAATAGGTTCCACTTAAAGGTGTAAGAGTGTCTCGTAGACTGTGCTCGCGCCGAAGTGATGGTGTCCGCTACCTCTTGGGGTAGGTCACCTAGAAACTCCACGTCCCATCCAGGGCCCACACATGGAGTTTCCAGAGTTCCGGACGCGGGTGCGACAGGGTACCCCATCTCTGAGTCAGTAGCTCCTTTCTCCCAGGAGTGCAGCTTGTGACAGCTTGTCTGCCGCACAGTTGAGCAGACCCGGATTATATAAATAAACAAACAAACATTATGAATGACACGAAGCGACCTCAGGTGCTTCTGTCTCCAGAGGAGGAGGTGGCGGGCGAGTTGCGACATGAGACAGAAGCACAGACCACCTTGTCAGTTGATGTACGCAACGGCCACAGCGTTGTCCGTACGGACCAGTACAAGCTTGCCTCGTAAGCGCCTTTGAGATGGTTCAAGGCAAGGCGCACTGCTAACAACTCTAGGCAATTGATAAGCCACTGCAATTGGGGGCCCGTCCACACACCCGAGACTGCTTGCCGGTTGTACGTGGCACCCCAGCCGATGATGGGCAGCAACAGCAGCCGAGCCTGCCGCAGCAGCAGCCATAGCCTCTGAAAATGTTTCAGTGGCACCGCTTTTCCTGGCTTTGAACATATTCAAGCAGTTCAGCACCGACTGAGCATGTTCCTCTGTGAGGCGTGCTGTATGTTCGATCAAATCCAACCTCCATACAGAGAAAAGTGATCCTCTGCATCGGACTGATCCCGAGACTGTGCTAATATAAGCCAATCGTCGAGATAGTTGAGGATGCGAACACCTTGCTCTCTAAGGGGAACAAGAGCCCCCTCCACAACTTTCGTGAAGACACTGGGGGAGAGGGACAGCCCGAAGGACAGGACCATGTACTGATATGCACATCCTTCGAACGCAAACCGCAGAAATGGTCTTTGGCACAGAAGGATCAACACAAAAGTACGCATCCTTCAGGTCGATCGCTTAGATGAGCTGGGTAGCGTTAGCCAGGCCCCCAGATACCGTACAAGGACGAGCAGAACCACCGACGTAACCGCAGTGAGGCAGCGAGGTGGAATGCAGGAACCCGGTTCGGGCGGCTCGTTAGAGGACCGAAAAGTGGTCTGAGTGTGCGGTGCAAGGTTTACCTGGTTCCATGTTTGGGCAAAGTGTGCGTGAGTAGGGCCTTTGATGATGCTCTTGAACCACCTGCTGCTGTCTGCTGGCAACAGAGGAGGATGGGTGTGGTCCAGTGTTGGTCCATCCGCGACTCTCGGTGTCCTCTTGAGACTCAGAGATAGAGAAAACTGCAGTCTGGGGAGCTGCAGTCGCAGATGGGTGGAGGCAGCAGCTGCCCGCCAGGGCAGGATGTAACAAATCGCCTCAGTCAGCTTCTGTGCAGCCGAGAACTGCTGGGCAAAGGAGTTAGCAGGTCGGTTTCTGGTAGTAAAAAGTGCAGTCCACGACCTGGTAAGCGCTTCATGCACATCTGGGAAGAAAGGCATCAGGGCGGGGCACTGAGAACTAACGCAGGCCACCCCCAGAAACCAATCGTCCAACCTTGAGGGCTCGGGGAGGTCTCCACTCAAGCCCTACCCTCTTGGCACCCCAGAAAAGCATAGCCATCATTTCTGGATCCGATTCAAGCTTTGCTACCATCCCAGAGGGCGGCAGCGCAGCCGAATCTTCCTCTCCAGAAAGCTCCAGCTCACTCTCCGATGCAGCGATTGACATCTGATCGTCGGGAGGAGTGCCGAAGGATACTGCTGGTATGCCCCTTCTAGAGGGCCCAGCATGTTCCTTTGGCAGCTCGACTGGTTGAGGAGTGCAAGAGGAGTGTTGGTCCCCCGAGGGATGGTTCTCTGGAGGGTTTGCCATCACGGTCCCCCTCAGACCGCCTGAGTTACTGCTTGAAGTAGCCACCGCCTGACTGCCGCCAGGAATAGAACTAGATTGAGGTAGAGGCAATGGAAATCCGCCCCTTTCGAGGTAATGGAGCCTGGTGCTCAACTTCGAGATGGTCATCTTCCTGCACTGAGACCATGACTCATCCACGAACGCTACCTCAGCATGCTTAATGCCCAGACACATGAGGCAGCGATTGTGATCATCACCCGGCGCCAGGTAACGACCACACGGGTGGAACATCATCTACACCAAGACGCAACGTTGTCTTTACAAAGATGCAATGTCAAGTTGGTACAGACACAACATTGACTTTAAAAAGACACGCCATACGTGAATGCTCTTTAAGGGAAAAGTGCTTTTTTAATGTGCTGAAGCACACAGGGGAGATGGCCGCCTGCAACATAAACAGGGGGTAATGCAGCCTGAAGTGTGCAACCCACTCGACAAAGGAAGATGACCGCCACTGTACCGCCATCCCACCAGCACAAATATTCTCCCAAGAGCATGCTGAACTTGAGTTTTCCATCAAAGAGTTGGTGAAGGAGCAGTACGAAGAGATATCGCTCTGCTCCGAAGCGAAAAGTTGAGTATGTGTTGTAAAAGTTGAGTATGTGCATTGGCTCGTTTAGTTTACACTCAAAGTAGATTGGTCTATCTAGCGAGATCCTCAATTTTGTCGGCCATCGACGTGACATCTCTGTGACCGACTGAAAGGGAACATGGGTTGGAGCTCTTAATTTTGAACTCTCAAAGTGCATTTTGATATCGTTACATCCCTTGCAAATAAACATCCATGACATTTAATATTTTGTCTTTCTTCTTAATTTGTGTATTTCTTTCACCAGAAGAAAAAAAAAAAAAATCAAAAACAATGTGTAAAATATGGTAAAACCTGTCAAAAGGTTGTTGTCAAAAGGATGTGAGGAGCACCTGCTTCTCCTCATATCTTTCTGATAAATATCAACATTAAGGCTAATTCACACTCCACCAATGGCACCAATCAACGGCAACCATTACCAGATTAAAGTATGTCACTTATCAGATATTCCTTGACCCAATGAATGGTGACTGAACATGTTCGCCGAAAACAAGTGCCGACCAGCAACAGGTGCCAACAAGGGTAACACACTGTTCTGACAAAAGTGTCCTTTGCCATTAATCAGTGTTTGTCGGTGCAAGGTGAAATAGCCTTTAGAATGGAGTAACTGAAAATTATTTTTAATAAGATCCCTGATCATATTGGTTTGATCAATTAAAAAAACTATACTGAAGGCAACAGCGATCTGACATCTTGCAAATATGTGATGTTACCCATTTCACATGGCAAGACGATAGCCTACCATAAGGCACTGACATTGAAGGCTTAAAGGCAATAATGTTATCAGTGAACTTCAGAGGGGAAAAATATTTTAATTAATAAACATGATATGACCCCTTTAACTGCTTATAATGCAATGTGTCTGAAGGGAAGTCATGGGCATTTCAGGTTTTATGGGATTTATGGCATTTTGGCAGCAGCTGAGATACTCACACACCCTGTCACCAAACAGATACAAGAACAACTGAGTCTCCAGCAGAAACAGTCGCAAGATTCAGTCTGTAGTTAAAGGATTAGTTCACTTTTAAAAAAAACTTTTGCTGATAATTTACTCACCCCCATGCCATCCAAGATGTCCATGTCTTTCTTTCTTCAGTCGAAAAGAAATTAAGGTTTTTGATGAAATCATTTCTCCATATAATGGACTTCATTGGGACCCAAACGGTTCAAGGTCCAAATGACAGTTTCAGTGCAGCTTCAAAGGGCTTTAAACGATACCAGACGATGAATAAGGGTGTTAAGGGTGTTATGGGTGTTATGTGTTATGAGTCCATCCAGGACTCTCACCATCAGCACTGGCGCCCCTCAGGGTTGCGTTCTCTCCCCACTGCTCTTCTCTCTCTACACGAATGACTGCACATCAAAGGACCCCTCTGTCAAGCTCCTGAAGTTTGCGGACGACACTACAGTCATAGGCCTCATCAAGGACGGTGACGAGTCTGCTTACAGACAGGAAGTTGAGCAGCTGGCTGTCTGGTGCAGTCTTAACAACCTGGAGCTGAACACGCTCAAAACTGTGGAGATGATAGTGGACTTCAGGAGAAACCCCCCTGCTCTCCCCCCACTCACCATCATGAACAGCACTGTGACTTCAGTAGAGTCATTCAGATTCCTGGGCACCACCATCTCTCAGGACCTGAAGTGGGACAATCACATTGACTCTATTGCGAAAAAGGCCCAGCAGAGGCTGTATTTCCTCCGCCAGCTAAGGAAGTTCAACCTGCCTCAGGAGCTGCTGAAACAGTTCTACTCTGCAATCATCGAGTCTGTCCTATGTTCTTCTATAACTGTTTGGTTTGGTTCAGCTACCAAAACAGACATCAGAAGACTACAACGGACAGTTAGGACTGCTGAGAGAATTATCGGTGCCCCTCTGCCCAGCCTCCAAGAACTTTACACCTCCAGAGTGAGGAAAAGGGCTAAGAAAGTCACTCTGGACCCCTCACACCCAGCACACTCTCTCTTTGTACTGTTGCCCTCTGGCCGGCGCTACAGATCACTGAGCACCAGAACAGCCAGACACAAGAACAGTTTTTTCCCCCAGGCCGTATCCCACCTGAACAACACATAACACACCCCGGTACTGTACATCTGTAAATAACCCATCAAACCTTCATCTGTACATAGGACACATGCACATTCACAGTTCTGTCTATGGTCATGTCTCTTTTCTGTATATTTTTATTTTTATTACTATTGTTATCCTTAATTATTGTATATTCTCTTCATTAGTGTTCTTTATCACCTTAATTATATGTTGTCTGCACTATGTTTGTACTTTCTGTACTGGAAGCTCCTAACACCAAGACAAATTCCTTGTGTGTGCAAACACACTTGGCAATAAAGCTCTTTCTGATTCTGATTCTGATGTAGCGAAACGATCGGTCATTTCAAAAATAAATAAAAAAGTTTAAGTTTTATAAGCACAAATGCTCGCCTTGCACTGTTCTGTGATGCGCGTTCGTGACGTCACGTAATACGCAATTACGTGGAAAAGGTCACGGTTGAGGTAGGCGGAAGTACCGAGTCAGTAGGCTTTTTAATATTAAAACACCCAGGATACGCACACGAAATGGGCATTTTAAACGATAAACTGACACAAAGACATTTGAATATGTGTATATGGTCCTCCTTCCGCACATTTGTAAACACTGACTCGGTACTTCCGCATAAGTCAACCGTGACCTTTTCAACGTCATTGCGTATTACATGACGTCATGAACATGCATCACAGAACAGAGCAAGGAGAGCATTTGTGCTTATAAAACTTAAACTTTTTTATTTATTTTTGAAATGACCGATCGTTTCGCTAGATAAGACCCTTATTCATCGTCTGGTATCGTTTAAAGCCCTTTGAAGCTGCACTGAAACTGTCATTTGGACCTTGAACCGTTTGGGTCCCAATGAAGTCCATTATATGGAGAATTGATTTCATCAAAAACCTTAATTTCTATTCGACTGAAGAAAGACAGACATGGACATCTTGGATGACATGGGGGTGAGTAAATAATCAGCAAAAGTTTTTTTAAAAGTGAACTAATCCTTTAAGGTCCCCAGACATCTGATACTGCACTCAGACTTAGTTGTTCTAGTTTGTTGGGCACAAATATGATGGCCCTGTGACCTACCATGCTTATGAATAAATGATAGTCCCTGCAATATCTGAAAGCTTATATTCCTGATGACTGACTCTGGAAACAATTTGGTTCTGGAGACAGAGAATCAGCATAGCTGTCAAAAAGTGCCGTTCGTCAAGCACAGTGACAACCATTTCAAAATGTTTTGACCAAGGTTACGTTTGCCTTCAAGGGATAGTTGGAAATGGAAAAAATGGAAATTATGTTATCATTTACTCGCCATCAAGTTGTTCTTTTGGTCAATTAAAAAGTTTCTGGTCACCATTGACTTCCATAGTATTTTTTCCATACTACAGAATCCAATGAGGGCCAGCAACTGGTTACCCACATTTTTTTAAAATAACTTTTTTTATGTTCAACAGAAGAAAGAAACTCAAAGATCTGGAACAACTTAATGGTGAGAAAATGATAACAGAATTTCCATTTTTGGGTGAACTATTCAGTTGTATACCAAAGGCATCAATAGTAAATGGCAGAGGGAATATGGAATCTCTTCATACCTGTCTTTCATGAGCTGGTAGAGGTTTTCTTTCATGTATTCAAAGACAAAGTACAAGTGATCATTCTCTCGTATCACCTCCTTTAACTTCACCACATTAGCATGATTCAGTTTCTTCAGTGACTGTAACATAGAAATGAAGAACACCAACAGAAACACTATGAACCCCCAGATTTTACAGTTGTGTCCGTGTTCGTTTACACTGTGTCTGAACCAGCTGCGACAACAATATTTGAATCACAAAACATTCCATTTCAGCAACATCATGGCTGGAATTATCATTATGTACCCAATAACAATGATAATCACAGGTACTGATTATGTGCGTTGTATAATCTTAAAGTTTAATTTTAGTTCAAATATCATTGTGCGGGATATTCCATAAAAAGTGACAATGGATAATATATATAATTTTAAGGAAAGAAGAACGGCCAAACTGTGAACTCTGTGTGAACAAACAAGTGTACTCCATGACAAAGACAGTATCTGTAAATATGTACATATTTTTAAAGGAGTCATCGGATAGCCATTTTTTCAAGTTGATATACTTTAGGGCAGTGTTTCCCATCCACTGTGCCGCGGCACACACTAGTGTGCCATTAGAGGTTGTCGGGTTTTTATAAAAAAAAATATCAAAAACTTCCTATCGCTATCATATTTTGTTATTATTGTTTTAAATCAGTGCTATTGATCATTGTTCTGTCGGTTTGTGGGTTTTACAAATATTTCACCTATGAAAAACATTCAAAACAGCTTGTGACTAAACCTCGTAAAGACATTGGATCCTCAAATTGTCAGTCAAACCTCATATCCCCACCTCCATTCAGAATGAAGTACCGCGATGCGCAGTTTGAAGACAGACGTCTACGTCTTCACAATGCAAGGGTAAATAAAGAACTGATGTTTGAATAAGTACAGCGTTTCCTTTACCCAAGAAACGCTGTCTATAAAGGCTAATGTTTTTGTGTGTTTAAATGGCAGAGAAGAGTCTTAGCATTTGCTGTCTAGTTGTAGCCAATACACTTTTATACATTTTAAATATCCTGTGCATAGTGGTTTGTCTTTTATATCGTGAGATATTGGCCAAATGTATTAAACAACAAGAGAAACTGAGAGCCCATATAGCTACAATAAACTTTATAACCTGCAAACTGATGAAAACGTAATGCGATTAATTAACTGCCTCAGATGTGGCCATTTTAATAATGGACAAAACACAGATCTCCATCATTCGGTCGTCAAAAACCTTATTAACGCCATTTGAGTATGATTTTCAGTAATTAAGTGCAAGTATCTGATCATATATAAAGCCAAAATACCAATTCTGATAATGCAATGTTTAATTATTGAAACTTTTCCCCTTTTTTTCTTTTTTTAATGCTTAGTGGTGTGCCTTGGGATTTGTTTTAGATGTCAAAACTGTCGCAACAGAAAAAAGGTTGGGAAACACTGCTTAAGGGTCTTAAAGAAAAGTCTATAACATACTTTTGTTAAAATTTCTCAATGGTAGTGTAAAACAACACCCTTTTTACCTTGTCAAAAACAGCTCTTTTCACAGCGATCCGTTTCGGTGCATGTCCCTTTAAATGATAATGAGCTCTGCTCACCCTGTCTCTCTCTTCCATGGGGTGACGAGCCATTCTCATGAGACTGTAAACTTTAGCTGCATTCGTCATGGAACTTGCTAACTAGCACATTATTAGGAAAGGCGATTAGCAAAGATTCATAAAAAAACCTTATATTCACTTCTTCTAGAGGTGACACAAATGATTTGCGTGAACATAGATGCATTTAGGTAGATCGGGGGGCGCATTCCCTTCAAAAACAAAAGTAATCCTCTGCGTCTTCAGCAGCTCAGATGTCAGAAATAAATGAAGACTGCTATGTTTAGTATTACATCCAAAAACAAAACACCTCAATCGCTAAGGAGACATTCTTGTCTACACCTGCGTCGAAACAATGGCAGACTGTTCAGTGTTTCCGCTACATTCATTCTGCCGTGGCGGCCCGCCACACCAAAAATCATCCCCGCCACGGCTGCAGCTTTTCAGTGACGTCACTCGATTAATTTACAGTCCCGTAATTTATAGTGGAGGAGACGTTAGTCACACACTAATTATTAAAAGGTGAGTATAATATAGCGCAAACTTAAGTGTAATCATAGTAGTGGTGTACGTTATGTGTAACGATTCGATTCAACCTCCAACATTACACAGTAGTTGTGAAACTGATCGCAGTTGATTCGTGGTCCGTACGGATCAGACCTCAAGGTTCGGTTCGCATGTGATTAACAGACTAATTGCAAAAATGAACCATCATAGAGTGAACGTTTATCATTTGTATGTGATTTATCTTGCCAATTTACACATTCGAGTGATTTTAAGCCATTCCAGCGCAAGACGAGGCGAATAGAACTTATTTCACTGTCTGTGCGCTGATTTCTGTGGCCACAGCTGCCGGACACGACGCCCGCGCACAGATTTTTAAGCACGCGCGAACACCGAGTTCATTCTTCATTCGCATTTCCTTGTGTTTGAACAGACGCATACATACAGAATTATGTGAAAATGGACGTCTCAACAATCATTCTCAATAACGCAGTCACTCATCTTCAGTGAACGAAAACAAGTTAGAAAGAAATGGCATGTGTATCATTATATTGGATCCGTGCATTCGGTCTTAAAGGGACAGCTGCCTATAAACACATGCTGTTATATATGACAGAAGAAAAGGAGCATGGTCTGAGAAACGGGTTATTATTTATGGGGATTGAAAAAAGAAAAAAAAAGAAAAAAACAAAGGGTGGAATTTTTATCATTACAGGGTGGTTGCGTACACACACTGCCAAGACACATTTCAGATCAAACAACATGTAAAAGTGAATTTTGCATCCGATGACCCCTTTAATAATAGTAAAATCTTTATTAGTTTGATGATTTAATGATCCATTTTATTGCCAGAGAGTGCTTGAAGAGCCTGCTCACAGG
Source organism: Barbus barbus (assembly GCF_936440315.1). Classification (NCBI taxonomy): domain Eukaryota; kingdom Metazoa; phylum Chordata; class Actinopteri; order Cypriniformes; family Cyprinidae; genus Barbus; species Barbus barbus. The sequence goes on from NC_136724.1 coordinate 7,657,107, forward strand.
CTCTTCTGGCTGCAATTTGTCACTGATTTTGTTTTGTCTTATAGCCTTGTCTCAGATGGTGTGGACAGAGAAACTGCTTGTCGTATTGTGTCTGGTTAGGGCACAGTGTAAATCCTAAATGTCTGATGACAATTTAGAGTTTTAAAGGGGTCATATGATGTCTATTTTCCACAAGTTGATATGATTCTTTAGGGTTTTAATGAAAAGTCTATAATATATTTTGGTTAAAATTTGTCAATGGTAGTGTAAAAAACACCCTTTTTTATCTTGTCAAAATCAGCTCAGTTCATAGCAAGCCATTTTAGTGCATGTTCCTTTAAATGCTAATGAGCTCTGCTAATGAGCTCCCTCTCTTCCATGGGGTGATGAGCAGACTGTAAACTTTAGCCGCGAAACTTGCTAACTAGCACATTATTAGGAAAGGGCAATTTGCAAAGATTCATAAAAACCCTTATACTCAATTCTTCTGGGGGTGAAGCTGGATCATGAATGTTTCACGCAAACATATCAGAGGATGCATTCCCTTCAAAAAACGAAAGTAACGTTAATCCTCTGCGTCTTCAGCGGCTCAGATGTTGGGAGTAAATGACGACTGCTATGTTTATTATTACATCCAACAACAAAACACCTCAAATCGCTTAATCGGAGACATTCTTGTCTTCCCCTGCACCGGAGTCGACATAATGGCGGACAGCTCAAAGCTAACTCAGGGCGGGTCTAAGGTAAGATGGCCTTGTCAATCAACTATCGTGGGAGCGGCCTGTGCAGAACTATGTTATTCTGACAGGAATCTCAGAACAGCCTGATTTGAGAAAGGGGATTTTAAAAAAACACTGGGTGGATTTTTATTATTATAGGGTGGATGTATACACACACTTCCAACACACATTTATGTTCAAACAACATGTAAAGTGAATTTAGCATCCGATGACCCCTTTAAGTGATTATTGAAGGCTTCATATGTGTCCTGTGAGATCATACCTTGACCTCTCTCAGATTCATGCACTCTTCCCAGGAGTAGAACTTCCTCTTCATTCTGTGAGAAAAACAATGACCGATATATCTCCATGGTTTCATTACCAACAAACTGCTCAGGTAAACTAAAGGGGTTTAGTCTGAGCCTGAAAGTCCACATGGAATTATGTAAGAGAGAGCAGAGCTGATACTGAGGCAGGCTTGGCCACTTTCACTGCTTTCGCCGTCACACAGCTATCAATTTGCCTAGTGACCGCCTGTTCCTGCACAGTTACTACACGTAATAGGGGCATTTATAATTTACGCCACTAGCCCCCATTCACTGAGCAGACGTGTCTTGGAAGAATTTACACTTCCCATATGAATCCCATAGGAAAGTAGTATGAGGCAGGTTTATTATGACCCTCACTATAAAGAGATCACAAAAGAATGCAATATAATGTATAGCTACATACATGGAACAGGTATACAGATGCTGTTTTGATTTGTTTGTATCAGCTTTTTCTAATGTCAAGGGTTTGGGCAATACTAAAATGATCTTAGGGTTGAACATACAAACCAAAGAAGCTGATTAATATTAGGCACTTCAGGAGGAAAAACACAAGCAGTTACAATAAACCATACCACAGACACGGTTTTCATTAGTAAACAGAGTAAGAGTCTTCTCTGTCTGAAAGGCAGTCAGTTTTTCTCTCTTCAGAATAGGTATAAATCTAGTATACTCTCAAAGTTGATCCCATTTTCTTTGCACAATCTGATTTCTAAGTGAAAAGGCATTTTCAATGAGTAAAAGAATGTTTGGCATTAGCAATTTAGCAGATGTGAGGAAGTGAGGGCATTTGAGGTGTCAGTCAGAATAAAAACATGTTTTAGTGGCCGAGGAAGTTATTACATTTTGATAAGTTTCACATTTTATGTTGAATAACATGCAAAAGTGAATGTGTTATAAATTAATGTAGTCAATTTTGATTTCATGTTGACCTTAAATAAAGCATATTCAGCATCATCTGCACAATGAATTAAGATATGTCCAAATGCAATTGCATAACATCTTGTCTACTAATTGCCTTAATCTGGTGGATTTTTGAAGGCAGCACAGATGTATCCTTCATTACCTATGATATCCAACAACCCTGTGCATGCAGTTTGGTGGCTGATGAAGCAGTTTAAAGTAGTAATTAATCTGACTTTAATCTGACTAAAGACTGCATGATTATTTGAACTGACAAGCATTCTAAAGAATTTGCACAATATCATCAGATATTATTGTGCCTTGAAAGCCTAAGTTTCTTTAGAAGGTTTCTTCATACAAAGTCAAAGTGACTACTATCAGCTGAAGGGCAAGAGAGATGCCTTTGGATTTAGACACAGCCTGATTGTTTGACGCACCTTTTGATGGCCACTAGCTCTCCAGACTCATTGCTTTTCCCCATCAGAACACTGCCGTAGGTCCCATCACCTAGCTGCTTGAGTGTTGTGTAACGGTTCATCTTCACTCTCACCCAAAGAAAGAGTACTGATAGACGGATCCCTCTCCTCTCAGATCACCTGATCATATCGGTCCTGATGAGCTTAAGAGAAGTCAAGCAGTGAACGCCACTCCATCCCACTATTGGCACTGAAAACAAATACAGAAAATAGAACACAATGCTGTTTACTGTGTCTACTGAGTAACAGTACTGTATCATGTTGCTTAAATGTAATTTAATTGACATTAATCCATATATTTATTATCCACATATTACTGATGGCAAATTAATTTGAAGAACAATTAGTCATGTAATTATTTAGAAAATACATGTGCACAGTTTGCATATAGTTTGCTTGTTGATTTAGTTTAAAAAATAACTTGTCCATTGACCTTGATCCTTTTTTAAACAGTATATAGTCTCCATAAAACAGAAGTTGTAACCAACAAGTTATGCCATTTTGATTAAAGATTCCAAAGTAAAAAAAAAAAGGCTTTGATTTATTCTAACTATAATATTGATACTAATGTATAAAGCAAATGGTCATGACTTGTTTACGTTTTCATTATTTGATCACTGTTTTGCCTTTTTATTAAGTACTCCATGTAGTCTCTCAGTTAATATAAGATTGTGAAAGCTTCATGAATAGTTAATATCTTCATGTCTAATTTTTTTTTTTTAATGGAGTACAGCATGTCACACCACAGGACAACTACCCATGTAGTCAAATAATGAGATCTCTAAAAGTAAACACCATACATCAATCCAACATTTACAATAAAACTCTTTTGCGAGTACAGTGAACCTTCTCAGTGTTGTACATTAGACTTCAACTGGTCATTTGAGAAATGTCATCTCATGTGTTCCTGCATTATTGCTGCATGGGAAAGCACACTACAACTGAACATACATGAACAAAAAAAGTGGTTATTGCAAAAGTACATCAATTGCTTTAATTGTTCCTCCTGTAAATCTACACTGTTCTATTAGCATGATAGGGGATCGTATTAAACATTTGTTTTTTTTAGAGTATACAGCAGTTTTATGGGGCAAATGAGCCGGCTACTACAAGACAACACACACCAGTGAGATATCAACAAGATCTTGCATCATGGTCACGCTTTTGTGATCATCATCCATCAAATAGCAGCCAATGAGATTTACAGGCCGAGCAAACTGCACATTTTAATTTTGTCGTAAAGTAATGAGCAATGACCAATAACTGAACATAGGAGGTTGATGATGATATCTCAATTTGTCCTGAAATAACAAATAGTAAAAAAAAATCAACTGCTCTTTTAAAGTAGCTTCATGCAAATTGGGTAAACCTCACACAAATTATGTAACCCCAAAATAAAAAGAAAAGATTACATAGAACATTAAGCCTGTGTTAGGACCATTAAGATGTATTCATTTATTTAGTTTAGTTAGTTATTAGCATGGTTCTAAATAGATTTTAAATAAACTGTTCTGAACAGATTGTAGATGTGTGTATATTTTAACATGAACACACACATACACACAGTAATGCAAACTGGGGGGGAAACATGTTCAATGTGTGTTTGTGTGTAGAACTACAGTAATGCAAACTGGGGGTAAAATATTTTCAATGTTCTTGTTTATGTTCTTCAAAGACTGCATGATATTCACTTTGATAAAAAAGACCTTCACATGAAATGACACTTTTGACCAGCGCAGGGCAACATTTTAGGTTCGGGCTAAAGATTGTCACATCATTCGTCAATCCATTCTGCCAAAAAATACCTATAAACAGCACACAAAAAGCACACAGCTAACACCACTGCACTGAAATTTAACGTTAATCCAAATACATTATAAATATGCACAAATACATGAGGCCAAACATAACAGCGTTCCGTATGGGAAACAGAGTAAAGGTTCACAAAACAGACCTCTGTAAGTAATCTGGTTTAAGAAGAATTAGTGGATCTACAGAGGACGCAAGGAGTTAAGATGCTCCTCAAGGTCACTCAATAAGCTGAACACGTGTGAATTAGCATAGGGGAAGAAATCAACCTATAAGCATAAAATGCTACTAGAAACATGAATATACGAGTGTTACGAGACTGCATTTAAACATTACCAGCCTTATCTGTCAACCCTCAGGGTTATTTATTAGTGCTGCAACATAAAGACGTTTAATAAGCCACTAGAGTTGCGTCATTGATTATTATTCACCATTATTAATCTGAAATGTGTTTTTACTTGTCTCTTTTGGGTTGAGTGCAAATGTTATGCTTCGCATGATCTTCCGCGTAATTTTACACCGCAAACTCACCCGTTGTGATGGCACTCCTCCCTGTTAGTCGTTGCCTGTGTCTGTAGATATGACAGATGTGTTTAAGAGAGATACTGCGTGAGTTTATATCTCTGTTAAAGAGCTGTGATCCATCCTCACCCTGGCAACCGACACTCGCGACCGCTAACAACACACAGCCAGCCGGAAGTCTGGAGTCACGTGTCGTCGTGGATACGCAAAGGTTCATGGGGTTTGTTGTTCAAATAATTTAACTCCTTCAGTTCCGCTGACTTTCATAAATTCACGTATTTCATGCAGCATAACAGCAGGGTCTCATATAATGTAATCATAATTTAATACACCCAGTGTAACTGACCAGTTTCACCCACAAAATGAGAAACCGTGATATCCCGCGCTGTTTCACCGACAGGTGGCGCAATATGCTCACTTTCCAGATGCATAGCTAGCAGTTTGCCAAGGGGTAATCAGTATCTTCCAATTCAAATTAGACCAATATAAAAATATTTTTTTATTTAAAATGGAGAATCATAATTTGTGAAAAAGAAAATGCTAAAAAAGAATGCTATTTACACTAAATATAGTTAAAATTTATCTATAATTTATCTAAATATAGTTAGATGCCTTTTACCTAACATCAATGTTTTTCTCAGTATAAATGTGATCATTTTAGAGGGTTACAATTATCATAATAAGTGTACAATATTTTTTAAAAGCTGTTAGATTAAATTAGGATCTCAAAATCAGGTGATGTGAACAATGACCTCACTGGCCTCAATTTTGCAGTGCATAGTGACAAACAGCTGTTTATAAAAGTACTGTAGTGTTTTTGTTGGTGTCTTGGAAAGAAAAGACGATAAGTAGCCTACTTGATTGAAAACTTGTAGCCTACCATGTTTTTTTCTTTCTTTTTTCACATGTTGTAATCAGTGGAAATGTCCAAAATTCACCGGGAAACTAGCTTGGAGGGTGGGTGGGTAATTTTAGATGATCTTTCGGATGTATTTCATTATAAAACCCTTTAACCTTGTTTCACAGACCAGGTGTAAGCCTAATCCTTGACTAAAATGTAAGTCTGAGCTGTTTCAACTGAAAGAAACTTGCACTGACTGATCTTAAAATATATCAGTGCCTTTGTTTCGTCTCAAGATGCAAACCAGCATTTTTTTTTTTTTCTAAGTACGTTCATAAAAATGACTTAAATGTCCTAACTGAACTATGGCCTAATCCTGGTTTAGTCTAAGCACTGTCTGTGAAACCGGGCCTTTATGATCTATAATAACATTAAACTTATTTCATATTTTCCCTAAACCTTCTTGGATATTAAGACAGGCACCTGCAATTATGGCCAAATTAAAGATAAGTTACATATAATTTAAGCATAATTAATGACACCTTATGTTTAAAAAAAAAAATATATATATATATATATATATCTATATATATATATATATACTGTATATATATATATATATATATATATATATATATATATATATACACATATATACATACATATATATATATATATATATATATATATATATATGTGTGTGTGTGTGTGTGTGTGTGTGTGTGTATGTGTGTGTGTGTGTGTGTGTGTGTGTGTGTGTGTGTGTGTGTGTGTGTATTGATCGGTGAAATGAAATAATGATTTAATAAAAAAATTAGAATGATTAGTAATTGTTCCTTATTGACCTGATTAGCAAGGCCTTCAAAACACTTCAGTTTAGTGGTACAATATTGCATGATTTGTAGGTTATATTTAATAGTTTCCATTTGCATAAACGTTTACAGTTAGTTTTTTAAAGGTAACATTACATTCTTAAGGACTCTATGCTCGCATTTCTTTTCAGGAGCACTATATATTTTTTTAATATGTTTTGAATACAGCAATATTAAACTATTTATATTACTGAAACCGCCAGTAGGTGGCAGCAAGTCACTGTAATCATTCATTTGTAACTAAACCATTCATTGAATCGATTTGTTCAAACGGCTGATTCATTTAGGAGCAAGTCACTCTTTATGAATGGGTCACTGAATGATTGACTCACTAGATTTGTTCAAAAACGCAGATTCATTCATAAACAGTGCTGTGTTTGCTTGAAGATGAGCAGCAGCTCAACTGTGACTTTGTTTGGAACTGTTTTCGTTGAAGAAGCACAATTATGGAACAGAATAATGACAATAGCTTTTTAAACATAAAGCATGCTGAATTCCACAAATCGAAAAAAAAGATGCATTGCAATTAACAGTGCTTGCATTTTAATGCATTGTATTTCCAGGACTTGCATTTTTAGGTCCTGAAATTTAACAATAAAATTTAATAAAAAACATTCTAACATTTTAAACAATAATGCCTCTCTATCTGTTCGCGTGCGTTCTGCTCCTAAATCCTCACAGAACAGATTGTGAACGCAGACTGCGGGGTATTTGACATTCATTATAACAAAGAAAGTATAGAATTATGCAAATAATAGATTCAGTGTGCAGTGTAGAGAGCTTCATTAATTAAAATGGAAGTTTTGTGAGATTGCAATGAACTAAGACAAGTAACAGCATTTTAATTATTAGCTATAAAGGGAGTTTGCAAAGTTAAATTTAATTTATACAACAGTTTATACGTTTTAGATTTTATACAAAGGTTAATATTAACTGATTAAAAAAAAAAGTTTGGCACAGGTCAGCATGACATCAGAACAAGGCGTTTTTGATTTTGTACAAAAATATTTATGTGTAGTTATGTATAGTTCGCATACATAACTTCCATTTTAATTAATGAAGCTCTCTACACTGCACTGAATCTATTATTTGCATCGTTCTATACTTTCTTTGTTATAATGAATGTCAAAAACCGCAGTCTGCGTTCAACATCTGTTCTGTGAGGACTTAGGAGCCGAACGCACGCGAACCGATAGAGTGGCATTATTGGCTGCAGTCTGCAGGTATGACCAGTCGCAAAAGACAGCATTGCGCAGCTAACCATAGGCACAAATATCCCGCTACGTTTTTAGTCTATTGCGCTACGTTTATATGCAGCTGGAACCAGTTGGAAGTAAAACGCCGCCCCCTCTCCAAATTCACTCCCCAGACTTAAAATGTTTTTTTATTAAATTCACATTAAATACAAAGTCAGTCGTACTAAAAACATTTTATGGCATGACACCCATATTTGTTACGTAAGTAAACAGATATGTTTTTATGCATAGTTAATAGACTACATTATTACTTTAACCATCGCCCATTATTGATCAACATAATCTATAAATGTGGAAAATGCATCCATTTACACATATTTGAGAATCGAGATATTTCAAGATTTAGTTAACACGTGTGGGATTTTTTCGAATAAGAAGGAAAAAATAAATAAAACATAAGTGCTATTGTGGCTGCTGTATGTCAAATGACGTGCAAACACTCTTAACTGTCAGAGAGGTCAGAGTGTGGTCCCACAGTGGAAGTGCTGCTGAGTGTTTATACCAAAATGAGATGAATGTTAGCAGCTGAAAGCCAGTGGGCCATACTGTTTGATACAGGCCTATGAAGGTCAGGCCGGATGGGCAGTGAGGTAGAAGATGTCATATGTCAACATGATGGTAGTTACTGTTCTTTGTTTTTGTACTTTAATCGGAAGGGCTTTGTGCGGCTTAGGCCTCACCCAAAACAAAACACACCCTAATAGTAGCAGTAACTACAGCACCAGTATTACAAGGATTTTCATTTTGTAAGCCAACAGAGCTGTTATGTGTTATTTGTCATTATGTAGCGGTGATTTCCTGTGGTATGCATCTTTGGAACTTACTATAATTAATTTTAGAGTTAAATTTTTGCTGAAAACAATTCTTTAGACAGTTGTCTAATGATATCATAACAATTTGTGAGATTATTTCACATTAATTTTGTGCATCTACTCTTTAGTCTGTGGCTTCTCATAACCTGGTAATCCTAGGTCAGTGATACAGAGATAAAAAAAATATGTAAAAAGGTGCATAGATTAATCTTAATGCAAGAGTAATCCATCTGTCATAAAGAAATTCAGCATGATTTGGTTTGCACTGGAATTCATTAGGCATCACAGTAAAGGGGGATATCCTGCAGATGTCTGGATTAAATTTCATAGGGGTGTACTTTACTCTGCCACCTCCATTTCCACATTCAGTGTTGGGGCCACACACATAAAGTGACCTGACGATGACATTTGTAGTACTTTCCATGCTTTACATGGCAAGGCATGCAGTTATTTATTTTTTATTTTTTTGTCATTGTAAATATCCATGTTGGGTTTTATTCAATTTCCCAGTTTAAAGTGTCATTACTCTTGAAAACAGCATTCAAATAAAAATAAATAAATTAAAAAATTAAATGACTTTCACTTGAGGTAAAAAAAATATGTATCCTCAAACGAAAATCAATGAAGTGTTGACAGGTGGGATTTTGGGATTGCTGTCTGTGTTCAGACAGACTGAACTATTTAATACTACAAATATCAGTAAGGGATCATGATTTAAGAACATCTACACAAACAATTTAAAACATCTTTCATTTGATTCCTTTTGGTGAATTTTGGTGATTCAAGATTTGGTCATCTTCTTCTGCTATTCCACAACTGCGGGAAAAAAGTAATTTAATTATGTAATTTTCATTATTAACAATTTCATTAGAAATGTAAATGGTCTATATTCGACATTTATCAATATTCTGTACATTTCCTGGAGTTAGATTTGTAATTGTCTATTAGGATTTGGCAGTTTAGTTGAGGAACAAAAAGGAAAAGGAAAGTATGTACACTTTGAATTCAGAGTGTCAGAGTGCTCATCTGGGGGATTGGTTCCCTAAGCAGGCTGCATGATCTGTGTACAGGGACCAGCAGCCCTGACTTCAGGTGTGTGGCATGTAGTTTGACTTGAGGCCAAATGGTAAAAGTTAGGCCTTAGGTGAGAGAGTGTGATTGGAAGTGAAGTGGTAAAAGTGTGTCATATATGCCATAAGGGGAAACACAACTGAGAAACACACAGTAAAATGATATTTAAACTGAATGAAAATACTTTGTAATGCTTGGAAACCTCTGGCTTTGCTGTTGAAAAGGAAATTATTGACAGCTAAGACTGGTAAATGTATAATTTTTCAGTCTGCTAAATACTGACAATGTATATTGCTGCTAACATGCTATTAAAAAAAAATATATATTTAGATAATCAGATCCACTTGCTCTACAGCAATAACCAACTTTTTGTAATGTAATATCAAACAGTACCCCTAACCTTTGACCCCCGAAACACACCTGACTGTGCTACACCTGACAGCCAGGTGTGCCTGCTCATGTTGAGTTTTGCACTGTCCATCGATTATAAGTGTGAGTGTGAGTGGGTGTGATGTGTGTTTATAGTACGCATCAGATTACAAAGGGCAGAATTAGGGGCCGTTGACTGCACTCAGCCTTGTTGGGATGAGTTTGTACTAAATACTTTCCCCTGTATGTTTATGTTGGGCAGCTTCTGCTTGTTGTTCTTTGTTCCCCCTCATTACACTAGAACGCTAAACATCAGTGCAGCCTGAAGGCAGGGGCACACACTGGAGGTCACCACAGAGAGGCATTTTATCACTGAAAAGGCATTTTATCACCATTTATTAAAAAAATTATGTTTGGACAGTAAACCAAATGTGAGGAAAAAATAGGGTACATATAGGCATGAAATTTAACATTGGCTTTTAAATTTTTATTTATTTATTTATTTTCTAGTCAGAAGTAATCTGATGTTCTGCTGTCAAAGTAGAAGTGTTGATTTTATGTATCTATGACTGTTTTTCTAAAATGATTTATGTTTTGTTTTATTGTCTTTGTCCCTGCACATTTTTTTCAACTCATACTGTGACACTTGTAATGGCCAAGCTCATTTTGATTCTGTTATTGGACAAAATCGGTTGTATTACACATCTTTATATTTTATTGATTTACACAAAAGCACAATAATATTGTCTATAAAGAATGTGCTATAGAAAAAAATTAATTAGGCTATCAGCCATTTTCAAACCTGTTAGATTCATACTCAAATCATTTTAGAATTATCAGTTAAAAAAAAAAAAAACATGTTTTGAAAAAGAAATGTCATTATTACCAGTTTTATTGGTTTATTTCTGTTCAGTGTGTTTGATTTATTGCAAGACACACAGAAGCTGAGTGATACTACCAGAATTAATTTTTTCATTACAGTTATCAAGTTAGCCCACTTGAAAGTTTGGGCTGAACAATTGGACCTTTTAAAATGGTTGACCATTAAAGGAACAGAACAGAATCGGCACATGTTTCCCAATGTCTATGGTTGTTAATGCCTCTAGAATACTTCTGATGCTGAGATGGGAAAATTTTATTTCTTGTTAAGTTTAGAAGTAATCTAAAATTAAAAGAGAAAAAGTAACACCATGTAAATGAGTCATCTAAAAAAAAAAAACAACTCTATATCTGCATCACAGTACAGTCCACTTTCATCAGTGCAGAAGACAATAATATGAAATGAAATGCTTATCAGCTACTGAAGTGCAGCCTCACTGTGTACTCATCAAAGGACTAGAGGCAGAAATCGGGGCCCCGTATCTCTGGCAATCAGAGATCTCTCTATTCAAACAGAGACTGACATGTGCAAGGGCCCACGCAAGAAACCATGGTCATGAGAATGAGTTGCCGACAGTGTTTGGAAAAATGAAGAGAACAACAAAGCAGATAAAATGTAATCAATGAAAACATGTATATGTTGTGTTTTAATCTGTTCTTTGTCAGTGAGAATATAAAAATAAGAAGATTTTTACAGTTCTCTGAAGGAAATGTAAGTGCTTACCTGCGGAGCAATGCTAAGGAGTGTGCTTAATGCTAAGGTTGCCAAGGTGTTACTTTGGTTAATAAAGTGTTCTGAGTGTTCTACATAAAATCATCCTTCCTAAGGTAAAGAACATTCTGTGAAAATGTAAGCTTGATATCTTTAATACTGACTGAGTAAGACCATTTTTGTGCTACTGTGCAGCTTTTTTTTTCTTTGCCTGTTGCAGAAAGTTTTTTTTGCTTAGAAATGGACCCCTTTCTTCAACAAGCCACATTATTTGAAGTATTGTCCATGTCCACATCACAAATGCTCCCTGCACCAAGTTTAATATTTGATAATTTAATTCATAGTTCTGGCCCTAAGTATGAGCCATATTAATAATAATGATGTATGTGCTTTTAAATTGCGTAATAAAAGAAACAATAATTGGAACAAAAGCCTTTATTATTACATAAAAACAAATTTTTTAAAACACACAGACTTTTTGCTCTGGTTTATTCAGTGGTGATGTTATGCTGAAAGCAGTAAGTGCAATGCAATTAAAATTGTGCAATGCCTCTCATTATTTATTTTCCTAATGACTCCTAAGGGACTTGATGAGTATGACCTATCTCTGTATAGTCCAACTATGTCAGGACAGATCTATTACACAAGCAATTATTTGATCACCTTCACTGTCATCTGATGAAAGGTGTGAAGAGCTAATCGGTGCATCTCTTTTTACACGCAAATGATTTATTTTAGAAATAAATCACAATATCAGTGTAATGTGATCACATTTCCAAACATCCACTTTTTTTTCTCAGAAATTCAAATAATGGGAAGAAAGAAAGAAAGAAAGAAAGAAAGAAAGAAAGAAAGAAAGAAACCCATCCTGTCCCTGCCTCAGATGTGGCTTCTAGCTAATGGCTGTTTTGTTAGTGATGCCACTTGGTGATGATCAAAAACAGAAGGGGCAGAAATCAGGAGAAGGAGGTAGAGGGAGGGAGAGGGAGAGAAAAGACAAAAAGCCTGATGGAATCCAGGCAGCTGGCAGATTGCTTATCCGTGGAGATGCACAATATCCTGACTATAAGATGATTATCAGGAAGACAGTGGCTTAGCCAGCAGATTCATGCCTCTTTAAGAAGACAGTACATTTTTGGCTTTCTCTTCCTGCTGAGATAAGGATTCTCACGGAAAGGTGTCTTCTTCAGCCTTATCTCAATGGACTATCAAGCAAGCTCAGAACTGAGCTGTTTTGAGAGGTCCTGCTTAATTATTATGACAGAGGTGATGTGCCAGCTCTGTGTTATGAAGAAAAAAACAACACATCATGCATGAGTCATTATATAGTTTATAGTTGCATTTTGTTTCATCGATGATCATAATGGTGATTAGTGTCCGTTTGGCTGATGTAATACAGTAGAATGCATGGTGATTACACTGTTACAAAGAGAAATTTAGCTGATCGACAAATTACAAAGAAATGGCAAGTAACACTACCCTGGAAAAAAAAAAATCCGTAAAAATACAGTACAATTACAATACAGTTGTTTTACCATATTTTTGAATTACACTTTTCTTTGTGGGAACAAGAACCTCAGCCGATTATTGGCGCGAAAACAGTGCAAGAGCAGGCACCATTATTCACACAGATCAGCTCGGTCAAAGTTTATTTTTAAAGTTGGATTTTGGGTTTAGGGAACTGTTCTTATACTTCTGTGGTAATTATTATTATAATTTTTTTTGTAAAATATTTTTGTTAAATATTTCAGGTTTTAAATGGATAGCAGTGTCACGGTACGGCGAAGAAGCGCCGCGAAAAGATGAGTCTGGGTCCAAGTGCAGGTAAGGCTCTTTTAATTCAAAACAAAAAGGCCAACACGGCACAAAACAAAACAGAAACGGACTGGGATACGAGTCGGCACCACAATGCATGTATCCCAGCCCAGAGCAAACGCTAGAGACACACCAAGCATATACGTGAAAAAACAATTATCAAATAACGCAACCAGGCAGAGTGGTGGGAGAGGGGAGACTAAATAGTCCGTGGCAATTGGGAACAGCTGTGGGTGTAATGAGTGGGACAGGTGTGTGTAATGTGACAGGTGTACGTGATGTGGCAGGTGTACGTGATGTGGCAGGTGTACGTGATTACGTGAGGTGAGTCCGGGTGGAAGGGAGATGGTGACCTCTGGTGGCGACAGGGAGAAGCGCAGGGCCCGGACTCGTGACATGACCCCTCCTTTAAGGAACGGCTTCCAGACGTTCCACAAGATCCCCCCAAAAGTCCAGAGGGAGGTGGAACAGGGGGAGGGATGGCGGGCCAGGCCCGTGTAGAGGAAGGGAACCTGGGCTCTGAGGCAGCGCCGGCGGGATGGAGACCCAGGGCAGAACCGGCGGCCACCACCGCGGTGAGTGTGGAGCTGCCACCTCGGGAACTTCGTGAGTGAGCACAGCTGTCTCGGGAGGAACGTGAGCGAGCACAGCTGTCTCCGGAGGAACGTGAGCGAGCACAGCTGTCTCGGGAGCTTTGTGAGCGAGCACAGCTGTCTCGGGAGGAAAGTGAGCGAGCACAGCTGTCTCGGGAGCTTCGTGAGCGAGCACCGCTCTCTCGGGGGCTTCGTGGGGGAGCACAGCTGTCTCCGGAGGAACGTGAGCGAGCACAGCTGTCTCGGGAGGAACGTGAGCGAGCACAGCTGTCTCGGGAGCCTCGTGAGCGAGCACAGCTGTCTCGGGAGCCTCGTGAGCGAGCACAGCTGTCTCGGGAGGAACGTGAGCGAACACCGCTCTCTCTGGGGCTTCGTGAGCGAACACCGCCGCTTCGGAAGCCTTGTGAGCGGGCACCGCCGCCTCGGAAGCCTTGTGAGCGGGCACCGCCGCCTCGGAAGCCTTGTGAGCGGGCACCGCCGCCTCGGAAGCCTTGTGAGCGGGCACCGCCGCCTCGGAAGCCTTGTGAGAGGGCACCGCCGCTTCGGAAGCCTCGTGAGCGTGCACCGCCACCTCGAGAGGATCGTGAGCGGGCACCGCAGCCTCGGAAGCCTTGTGAGAGGGCACCGCCGCTTCGGAAGCCTTGTGAGCGTGCACCGCCACCTTGAGAGGATCGTGAGCGGGCACCGCCGCTTCGGAAGCCTTGTGAGCGGGCACCGGCGCCTCGGAAGCCTTGTGAGCGTTCACCGCCCCTTCAGGAGGATCGTGAGCGGGCACCGCCGCTTCGGAAGCCTTGTGAGCGGGCACCGCCGCTTCGGAAGCCTTGTGAGCGGGCACCGCCGCCTCGGAAGCCTTGTGAGCGGGCACCGCCGCCTCGGAAGCCTTGTGAGCGGGCACCGCCGCCTCGGATGCCTTGTGAGCGGGCACCGCCGCCTCGGATGCCTTGTGAGCGGGCACCGCCGCTTCGGAAGCCTTGTGAAAGGGCACCGCCGCTTCGGAAGCCTTGTGAGCGTGCACCGCCACCTCGAGAGGATCGTGAGCGGGCACCGCCGCTTCGGAAGCCTTGTGAGCGGGCACCGGCGCCTCGGAAGCCTTGTGAGCGTTCACCGCCCCTTCAGGAGGATCGTGAGCAGGCACCGCCGCTTCGGAAGCCTTGTGAGCGTGCACCGCCGCCTCGGAAGCCTTGTGAGAGTGCACCGCCGCCTCGGAAGCCTTGTGAGCGTGCACCGCCGCCTCGAGAGCCTTGAGAGCGGGCACCGCCGCCCTGGAAAGACCACGAGCAGACCACGCTGCTCGCACCGACATCAGCGAGGGTTCCCGCACACTGCACATCAGACCAGGACGCTCCGGAAGCAGGCGCGAGGCACTGGGCGCAGCCACCGCCGTCCCCCGGATCGCCGCCTCGGAAGAACTGTGAACGGGCTCCGCAGCCAACTCCAACCTGAAGGCCGAGCCGCTCACCTGCAGAGCCAGGTTGATGTAGTCCTCCAGCGACTCCCCGGGGTCCCAGTATGGTACCAGGGACTTGAAGGGCTCAGCCAGGCCTCCCCAGAAGAAGACCATGAGGCAGGTCTTCTCCGTCGCCGACTGACGAGCTCCTCTAATGAAGTCCCTGGCATAATCCTCCATGCTCCGGTCTCCCTGGCGGATGTGGAGGCACCTCCCTGCTGGACCCATCTTGCTGGTTGCGTTCTGTCACGGTACGGCGAAGAAGCGCCGCGAAAAGATGAGTCTGGGTCCAAGTGCAGGTAAGGCTCTTTTAATTCAAAACAAAAAGGCCAACACGGCACAAAACAAAACAGAAACGGACTGGGATACGAGTCGGCACCACAATGCATGTATCCCAGCCCAGAGCAAACGCTAGAGACACACCAAGCATATACGTGAAAAAACAATTATCAAATAACGCAACCAGGCAGAGTGGTGGGAGAGGGGAGACTAAATAGTCCGTGGCAATTGGGAACAGCTGTGGGTGTAATGAGTGGGACAGGTGTGTGTAATGTGACAGGTGTACGTGATGTGGCAGGTGTACGTGATGTGGCAGGTGTACGTGATTACGTGAGGTGAGTCCGGGTGGAAGGGAGATGGTGACCTCTGGTGGCGACAGGGAGAAGCGCAGGGCCCGGACTCGTGACAAGCAGTTCATGACATTCATACTGTTTCTTTTGTTGTCTTTTCTAATGACAGGCCTTAATTGCTGCTGTACTGTGCATCCCAAGCACCCGCTACATTGTTATCATGGGTTTGTATTCTGTTTTATTAACAGTATTTATTTACCATTAGGGATGTTCAAAGCTCACAAAAAAATAGTCATTGAGTTGTTTATTCAGTGGACATTGCTATTGAAGTTGTTTGTTTAGGAAAGATTTAATCAGTGTTTGGAGTGGGTTTCTATAATAATAATATGTTTTTAATTCTGTAATGTTTTATAAAGATTGCTGTCGTTCAAGAAGTTATTAATGACCACATCTCCTTCCCCATTTTGGCTGAGCTACACATTTACTTTGTATTATTTTAAGCATAAAATATCCAGAGGAGATGGCACCTACACTGAAATTCATACAAATGCAAGGAACACATGTAATAAAACTGTATGAAGCATTTTGTTGTGTTGCTGTTTATTTAGTTGAAGATAATTAAGTATATAGTAAAACATTGTTGACAAGATCACATGACAGATGCAATTGAAGACCATTGGAAATGTAACTTTAGCATTTTATAAACAATGTTTGAACTGGAAATGTTACACTTCACCCTGTTTTGACTTTGGTTGCCTGTCTTGTTAATTTGACCCAGTTTCACAATGATTGCCTTATTCAGTTCACCTGTGTTGAGTTAATTATATTATTAGTACCTTTCTTGCGTTTGTATATATTCTGCCCTTTAGATCTTTTGGTTGCCGGTTATTAATCATGTTTATGTGGACTTGCTTTGCTGTTTGGATTTACTCTGGTGATTGTTGAAAGTCAGCCTCAACACTGTGACACAGGCCAAGCTGTCTGGGGATGGTCCTCGGGGGAATTTCACTGCCTTTGTGGAGTGGGTACTGGCAAGAAACTGATCTCTGTTCACCGTTGGATTTGAGGATGATCTCGCCAGTCCCACTCCGGACTCAGAGCCCAGCCAAACACCACCCCACTGCGCTGAGCAAATGCCAGAGCCCACCGCAGATGCAGAACCAGTGCCTGCCACGACCGACGAGCCATCGCTGAAAAGAGCAACAGAGATGAGGATCGACCTGGAGCCAGAGCCTCACATGATGTCTGATCAGGTGCGTGAGCCGGCAAGGAAACCCACCACCGAGGATGTAACAGTGGAGCGAGAGCGTACAGGGAAGCCCAGCCCCACTGTACCACCACTGAGGGTGAGCTGCTGCTGGATCTGATTTTTATTCGGATAAACCCAGTCTTCTGTCATCACCTGCCTGTCCTGTTACGGCCATGGAGGCCATTTATGAACTCCCTGTCTGTCCAGAACTGTCTCAAATAACCTGTCTGTCCTGTCATGACCATGGAGGTCTGCAATGAACTGCCTGTCTATCCCGTCATGACCATGGAGGTTGTGCCTGAACTGTCAGTCTGCCCTGAACTGTCTACCCATCTCAAATTACCTGTCTGTCCTGTCTCCATCAGCATCATGGCTGGAGGACTCCAAGTCCCGGACTCTGCCTCGGCCCCTTCGACCCAGCAGCTCCGCCATGGCTCCTAGCTTCCTCCTCTCCGCCATGGCTCGTCAGTCCACCAGCTCCGCAATGCTCCCTCATTCCTCCGGCTCCGCCTCGGTCAGTTATCGACCATCCGTTGTCTCGGGACTCCACTTCTCCGACTGCGCCTCATCCCTCTATCCATCTGGCTTCACCTTGGTCCTCTGTCGCTTCGGCTTCACCGTGGCCTTCTGGATCCCCGTCCTGCTCCACCACCGTCGGTCAGCCCCCTGGAGTCGTCACCAGGCTTATGGCTGTGGCCTGGGTTTTGCCTGGCTCCACCTGTATTGTCTGCCTACCATTCTGCCAGCCCTATGCCATCCCTTTTCACCATCCCTCCACCACCTCCTGACCCTTCCTTCTCTGCGGCGTGAGGTCTCGTCTTCCGGGAGGGGGGCAATCTGTCACACCTTCAGCCTATTTTGACTTTGGTTGCCTGTCTTGTTCATTTGACCTAGTTTCACATTGATTGCCTTATTCAGTTCACCTGTGTTGAGTTAATTATATTATTAGTACCTTTCTTGCATTTGTATATATTCTGCCCTTTAGATCTTTTGGTTGCCGGTTATTAATCATGTTTATGTGGACTTGCTTTGCTGTTTGGATTTACTCTGTTGATTTTCCTGTGGATTTAGTAAACCCTGTGGATTGAAATCATCTTCGTTGTGCGCTTTATCAAAGCTTAGCTAACCCGTGACCGGAAAGTATTAGGCATAACAATTGATAATTTAATGTTTAAATCTTAAAGTATTGAATGATTGTTTTTGTATCTCAACCTGTTCTGCATGTTACTCTGTAATTCAGTTCCTCTTCAGGAACTCGAGCTGCGCCCAGAGACGCTTTTTGTAACGCCTTCAGCATGACTGGCTCTGAATACAAATGAAATCTGTCCAATGGATGGCGGGACGTCACGGGCGAGGTGACGTAATGACCAGCTGGCATAAAAGCACGTGCGGTGAAACCGGCGTCAGCTTTTTTCTTTCAGCTAGCGCTCTGTATCTCTGTGAGTATTTAGTGTTATCTGTCTGTTACTAACATGGGAGCAAAGCACAATACGGGCGGTGTGTTCCTCCCTACAAACGTTTTTTTTGTGTGCGGGGGATACACACGGCTTGTGTGTGCTTTGCTTGGGAGCAAGACATGCGGAGGCGGCTTTCGAGGGGGCTGATTGCCCGCACTGCAGGAGCCTTCCTCTGCGCGTGCTTTGCTCCCGAAAGGCCCTCCTCTCCGGAGGAGGGTTCTTTCTTTGGCGTTCCCTGCAGCGAGTCTCTATCTCCATCCTCACCTGTCGGATCCCATGACCGCTCCCCGAGATCGGAAGCCTGCCTTGCGGATACTTCCCCTCGGGCAGCATCCTCGGCGTTTCTCTTGTCTTCCTCCGAGGAGGTTGACACGGGAAAGGCCGAGCATGTTGCACCCCCTCTTTCTCCCCAATATGAGGAGCTTGTGGAGTGTCATGTCGAACCGCAGAGAGGGTTATCGAGCATTTTCTGTGGTTTCAGACTCACCTCCACATCGGAGCCTGCCTTTTTTCCCCGACCTCCACACTGAGGTGTCGAGGTCGTAGGGAAAATATTTATCTGCGCCTCTTCGCCCCCTCATTCGATTACAACGGTAATGTGATGGGGACGAGTGAGCGCGGTTACAGAGCAATGCCGCGTGTGTAACAGACGCTTGCGAGCTATCTGTCCCCTGACGCTGCATCATCTCTGAAGGCAAGGGGTACGCGGCAGCAGGTCGGGCTTATGTCTGCACACCATGGTGGTGTTGCGGGCATACCAGGCTGACCTGCTCAAGGAGTTGGATGAGGGCGAGGGATTTAGTGCGGAGGACATTCGTGAACTCCGCAAAACCGCTGATTTGTCTCTCTGCGCCACCAAGGAGACCACCCGTGCCATCGGGTGATCTATGGCAGCCCTGGTGGCGGCGGAGAGGCATCTTTGGTTGACCCTGTCGGATTTAAATACTGTGACAGGGTCTTCCTTCTGGATGCCCCACTTCGCCTTCTGGCCTTTTCAGTGATGCTGTTGACTCCGTTGTCGACAGGCACCGGGAGGCAGGCGGCGGAGTTCCAGCGGTTTCTCCCTCGCCGCTCCCCAGCTCATGGGGCTGCTAGGCGAGAGCAGCCCCTGCCGCGTGCTGGCTCCTCATATAGGCAAGTTCGCCTCCGCGGGAGCGGGGTCGGGGCGGTAAGAAGGGTGCGCGGTCAAGGACCTCCCAGCCAATCAGGTAAAGAGGTCTTCGGCAAAGAAGCCCTGATGTGAGTAGACCAGGGCTTATGAGGGTATCCCCGCTGGGGTAGAGCAACGATCACCGCAGCGTACGGTGCTCGTCCTCCACCAGTGCCCTCAGGAGATCGATCTGCTAACCCTGCCACACATCCAGGGCACAGCGGTCTTCAGCGAGCACACATCTCAGTCTCTTCCGCCCAGAACCGTAGCGGAGCTGAGATGCTCGCCACCCCTTCGGTGGTCTCTGGAGCAGCTAGTTCGGCCGTTAGCCGCTCTGATTACACCAGAGGCCAGTCTCGAGAGACTGGTTCACTTAGTAGACTATTTCGCAGCGTGGAACTACTGCCAAATGTGTCTCAGTGGGTCCTGCGCACTGTAGAGAGAGGCTACAGAATCCAGTTCGGTTCTCGTCTGCTTCGTCCGCATCAACGGGGTGAGTTCCACGTTAGTGGGCCCCGAGCAGGCTCTGGTAATGGAACAAGAGGTAGATACTCTCTTAAGGTAGGAGGCCATCGAGGTGGTTCCTCCTCACGAAGAGAGTCCAGGTTTTACAGCCGGTACGTCATAGTTCCAAGGAGGATGGAGGATTGCGTCCCATTTTAGATCTGCATCAATTGAGCTGCTCAGTCAGCTGACTGAAGTTCAAGATGCTCAGGAAAGTGTCTCAGATCAAGTCCGAGGACTGGTTTGTCACGTAGATCTAAAAGACGCATACTTCCACGTAGTGTTGTTTTTGGCGGCCTGTTTTAATTTTAGTTTTAGTCTAGTCTTTGTGTGAAGCTGTCATTTTAATTTTTATTAGTTTTAGTCACGTTCATACTCTTTTTAGTCTAGTCTAGTTTTAGTCGACGAAAACTGATGACTATTTTCGTCTAGTTTTAGTCAGAATTATCCATGACTATTTTCGTCTAGTTTTCATCAATGAAAATTGTATTTTAGTCTCTTTTTAGTAATACAATTCTATTTAACCCAGTCAATATACTATAAGTACCTAGTAGTATAGACGAAACCAAAATTTTCTTTTAGCCAAACCCATTTCAAACAAGGTTATCTTATTATATTATTGTTATCTTATAGACTCAAGAATACATCCATTCCAGACACGGAAGACGCTCTAATTTGAATTTACAACATTTATTTTACCAACCAAACATGTTAGAAGTACACACACACACATCTCCCAAAGACGAACCCCAGCTGGCCGGCCATCAGTCCCTTTCTCTGTGTCAGACTTAATTTTGTTGTCGTCTTCTAAATAATGCCGCGAGTGGGGCTTGAGGAAGTGACGTCGCCTGCGTCTGCGCAGTGCGACCTGATGTGAGACACCGGAAACAGAAATACTGCAAAATAATAATAATAACGCAACTAAACGAGACAAAATAACGTTATAACATTTTGTTTCATCTCGTTTTAGTCAACAAAAAAGAAGAGACATTTTAACATAGTTTTTATTTTGTAAACCACATTTTGTCTCGTTTTTATTCGTCAACAATATTGCATTATACATTTAGTTATCGTCTTGGTCACATGACCAGCATTTACGTTTCGTCTCGTCTCATTTTCGTCACATGATAAAGGTTAGTTGACGACGATATTTAGTCATAATTTTCGTTGACGAAAGCAACAATACTTCCACGTCTCCATCCTTCCCACTCACAGGAAGTTCCTGAGGTTTGCTTTCGGGGGCAAAGCTTACCAATATCGGGTACTTCCCTTCGGCCTAGCACTCTCACCCCGCACTTTTACGAGTGTGTGGACGCCGCATTAGCTACGCTGCGGCTACGGGGTGTCCGCATACTCAATAACATCGACGATTGGTTGATTCTCGCTCAATCAGAGCGGTGGGCGGCTCAACATTGAAATGTTGTTCTCGCTCACTTAAAAGTGTTGGGGTTAAGACTGAACCCCAAGAAAAGTGTGCTTTCTCCATTACAGAGAACCACTTATTTGGGGGTGGTGTGGGATTCGACCACGGTGCAGGCATGTATGTCTCCTGCTCGGATCGAGTCAATCCTCATGAAAGTCAGAAGGGTGAAAGAAGGCCAGTCACTCACTGTCAAGCAATTTCAGACACTGCTGAGTCTGGTGGCAGCTGCGTCCAACATGATACCTATTGGCCTGCTGTACATGAGACCCCTACAGTGGTGGCTCAAGACCAAGGGGTTCTCCCCGAGGGGAAACCCGCTTCGCATGATCAAGGCCACGCGGCGATGCCTACTTGCCTTAGACATGTGGAGACAACCTTGGCTCTTGTCCCAGGGCCCGGTGCTGGAAGCTCCGTGTCGCTGCGTACACTAGCGACGGACGCATCCATCACCGGTTGGGGAGCGGTCATGAGTGGCCACCCTGCCCACGGTCTGTGGAGGGGTCATCATCTTGCTTGGCACTTGCTACAGGCTCGAGATGCTGGCCGTGTTTCAGGCTCTGAAATACTTTCTCCCAGACCTAAGAGGTTGCCATGTGTTAGTTCGCACCGACAACACATCGGTGGTCTCTTATATCAACAACCAAGGAGGTCTGCGGTTGCGCCCCCTGTACAGGCTGGCGCACCAGATCCTTGTGTGGACTCAGGGAACTCCTCCCTGCCGAGATCTCCTTGTTGGTCGAGCTGGCATTGCTCCCCTCAACTTAGAGGGTCACCTTTGAGCATGCCGCTCCCTTCTGAGCGCCTGAGTTCCCTCTCATGCTGACAGTTAAGTCCTCCGCTCTCCAGAGCTCAGCCATGGTAGAGCTAGTTTTGCTCCCCTCAGCTAGAGGGTCACCTATGAGCATGCTGCTCCCTCCAGAGCATCTGAAAAGACGGCCCGGGGAATGGATGCTTCACACCGAGGTGTTGAAGCAGATCTGGAGAGTGTTTGGCCAGGCTCAGATGGACCTCTTCGCTACTCAGGAGACAGCGCAATGTCCCCTCTGGTACTCTCAGTGGTGGAAAGAGTACTGAAAAAATATACTCAAGTAAAAGTACCATTACCTTCCTAAAAATGTACAAACCCGATTCCAAAAATGTTGGGACACTGTACAAATTACGAATAAAAAAGGAATGCAATAATTTACAAATCTCATAAACTTATATTTTATTCACAATAGAATATAGATAACATATCAAATGTTGAAAGTGAGACATTTTGAAATGTCATGCCAAATATTGGCTCATTTTGGATTTCATGAGAGCTACACATTCCAAAAAAGTTGGGACAGGTAGCAATAAGAGGCCGGAAAAGTTAAATGTACATATAAGGAACAGCTGGAGGACCAATTTGCAACTTATTAGGTCAATTGGCAACATGATTGGGTATAAAAAGAACCTCTCAGAGTGGCAGTGTCTCTCAGAAGTCAAGATGGCAAGAGGATCACCAATTCCCCCAATGCTGCGGCGAAAAATAGTGGAGCAATATCAGTAAGGAGTTTCTCAGAGAAAAATTGCAAAGAGTTTGAAGTTATCATCATCTACAGTGCATAATATCATCCAAAGATGCAGAGAATCTGGAACAATCTCTGTGTGTAAGGGTCAAGGCTGGAAAACCATACTGGATGCCCTTGATCTTCGGGCCCTTAGACGGCACTGCATCACATACAGGAATGCTACTGTAATGGAAATCACAACATGGGCTCAGGAATACTTCCAGAAAACATTGTCGGTGAATAAAATCCACTGTGCCATTCGCCGTTGCCGGCTAAAACTCTATAGGTCAAAAAAGAAGCCATATCTAAACATGATCCAGAAGCGCAGGCGTTTTCTCTGGGCCAAGGCTTATTTAAAATGGACTGTGGCAAAGTGGAAAATTGTTCTGTGGTCAGACGAATCAAAATTTGAAGTTCTTTTTGAAAAATTGGGACGCCATGTCATCCGGACTAAAGAGGACAAGGACAACCCAAGTTGTTATCAGCACTCAGTTCAGAAGCCTGCATCTCTGATGGTATGGGGTTGCATGAGTGCGTGTGGCATGGGCAGCTTACACATCTGGAAAGGCACCATCAATGCTGAAAGGTATATCCAAGTTCTAGAACAACATATGCTCCCATCCAGACGTTGTCTCTTTCAGGGAAGACCTTGCATTTTCCAACATGACAATGCCAGACCACATACTGCATCAATTACAACATCATGGCTGCGTGGAAGGAGGATCCGGGTACTGTTTCCAAAACACACTTTTTCACAGCGCGCACCACACGCTCAAACTCATCAAAAGTCAACAAGCAACAACGACTTATCCAAGTGACTGCTGCAGAACGCACGTGAGAGAGACAGGCAGCGCAGATCGTGCGTCTCATAAGTGAGTGGGAACTTACCGAACGTGGCACTTGCGGGAGTTAACACTGTTCGCAATACCCGCAACCTCACACCAAATTTCAGACTGTGAAATTTGGTGTGTATATAGGCAATATACAATAGGCAATTTGTATATAGGCAAGCGTATATACAAATCGTTTAGTAAGCAGAAATCCAAAATTTACCTTAACATATTAGAGGAAGATGTCACTGAATTGATGCTTGAAGAATGCCATGATAAACAGTAGTTGGCAGTTAAAATTTCTATGCACAATTTGATTTGACGAAAGTCACGAGACTTCTCTCTATCCAATCACATTAACCTGTTAACCTTCGCCCCCATTGTGGGCCTCACAGGTGAAAATAACCTACCTAAATTAAAATGGTAACAGTTCGTGACAAAGTGTGCTACACAAACAAATTAGGTATCTTTGGAAAGAAGACACTCTGGGCTTTACTATCTATCATCCAGAGTTGATAATGTTCAAAAAGATAAAAAGTTATAGACACTGACGTGCCTTGAAAAATATTTTTCCACACTGAATGTTTTTTATTTCATATACAAATACATGAAATAAGTCCTGGAGCAATCTAGAAAAGTAATGGATTGAAAGCCACATGTCTCATGAGTTCATATTTCAAATTTGAAGAAGATACCATGAAAAATTTGATTTCTGCAATATTTTTTCTGAAACTATTTATAGTCCTCCCACCCCCCTGTTTGCGGAAAAATAACCACCAAATGGATTGCAGAATTATACAAACTATTTTAGTCATTATACATATTCCTGCATAGTTTTTCAATTATAAAATAATAGACAGATTTATTTGAGCACAAAAAAATACTAAAATAATTATTTGAGTGATAAAAAAGAAAAAAAAAAAAAAAAAAAATGCTTTGTATATAGTATGTATACTGAAGTATTCTGATTGCCAGACATGAAGTGATATTGGCAGACATGGTCATACAGTCAGTAATCACACGCTGATGTGCTTCCATTCAGATGATAATCATACAGATGGGCCATATAATCAATAATAGCTGATCAATGAATCACAATGATAGCCGTCATAGAGTCCGTAATAAACACACTGATGTCCGTCCATACATATTATAATCATGCAGATACGGCCACATTCCCCACACAATACACACACACACATATAAAAAATGTAGAAGAAAAAAAAAACAGTTTTTTATGTAAAAAGCAGATCGCTAAGTTACGCCCCTCAGATGACAGCATCACAGCGTGCGTCACGCTTTCAGGAGGGAGCGCCAAATTCAAATAATCTGTTTTCCGCTTTTCTGAGACTTTTTTTTCTGTGGACGGTCTCATTCTGTTTGTAAAACTGTATGCTACAGCACCGTGTTGTTTTTTTTTACTACCAAGACGCTGTTTTTGAGCGTAATTTATTCCATAACGGATGCGAACAATAACTCTCCCGAAGAAATGAAACGTAAACAAAGGAATATTCATCCTTATTACAACGTTATTGTTTCGCTGGACTAAAAGTGCTCGCTGGGATGTTGTTCTGTGGACCCTTACCTCTCTAACTAAACTGGGATTTCAGCAGTGGACGCGTTTGTGACTCGTTATTAC
The DNA here is from genome assembly GCF_936440315.1 of Barbus barbus. Classification (NCBI taxonomy): domain Eukaryota; kingdom Metazoa; phylum Chordata; class Actinopteri; order Cypriniformes; family Cyprinidae; genus Barbus; species Barbus barbus. Next base: position 7,682,864 of record NC_136724.1, read on the forward strand.
AGTGATAAAGGTACGTACGGCTTTTTTATTCTGCCTGTTTTGATGTGTACTGCTTACACAAATGTAGCAAATACATTCCTTATAAGCTTTCCATCGGAAAACAGCGATCTGTCGTCGATGCTTGAGGCTTAGACCTTCAGAATGATATATAGTTTGTCAAGATTAACGATATTCTTTCACGTTAAATTCATTCATAAACATTAAACTAGTGGGGAAAAAAACGCTTCAGTGCGCTGTCGCTCGGGTGAACGTTAACAGGTTAATGGATAAAAAAAATTAAAATAAGCATGTAACGACCACAAACGGAGGAAAATAGAGTAAAAGTACCGATACATCACTTAAAATGTACTCAAGTAAAAGTACACAATTTTTAAACTATTCAAAAAAGTACAATTAAAGATAAAAACTACTTAATTACTGTAATGTGAGTATTTGTAATTCGTTACTTCACACCCCTGGCTACTCTCTACTTCATCCAGCTCCATTGGGGCTGGATGCCATGGTGCAGACGTGGCTGAGACTGTATCTGTACGCCTTCCCCCCGTTTGCTCTGCTCCCCGGAGTTCCTTCGGTCACGCCACAGCCTGACGTGATGCAGGCCTTTAGTCCTCCTCCCTTTCGGGCGCCTGACCAGCTAAAGCTTAACCATATGTGTCCAGTGCGAGCACTGGACGCATACGTCCACAGAGCTGCCATGTGGAGAAGGGCGGACCAATTGCTGATTTGCTATGGTCCCCTAAGAGAGGTCTTCCTGCTTTAAAGCAGACCCTCAGTCGGTGTATTGTTGATGCCATACACATTGCCTATGAGTCCTCTGACCTCCCCTCGCCGATGGGAGTCAAGGCTCATTCCACTGGGAGTGTGGCGGCCTCCAAGGCCTTTCTCACAGGTGTCCCAATTCAGGACATCTGCAACGCTGCGGGATGGTCTACGCCCCTGACTTTTGTCAGGTTCTATGGCCTGGACATGCGAGCAACTTCTGGCTCTTCCATTCTCTCGCCCTAGATGTGCTCCGTACGGATACACACGGGGCAGGGATTGGGAAGTCTGGTGCCGTGGGTATTTCGTTCCCCAAAGTGCCTCTGGACGCAGCTCGAGTTCCTGAAGAGGAACGTCTCAGGTTACGTATGTAACCAAAGTTCCTCGAAGGAACGAGACACTGCGTCGTGAGTCCACACTTCTGGCATCCCTGCCAGCGCTTGCTTCAATTTAGAAGCTGATGCAGGTTTCATGACAGCTGGTCATTACGTCACCTCGCCCGTGACATCCCACCATCCATTGGACAGATTTCATTTGTATTCAGAGCCGGTCACGCTGAAGGCGTTCCCCAAAGCGTCTCTGGATGCAGCGTCTCGTTCCTTCGAGGAACTGGGGTTACATACGTAACCTGAGACGTTTTATTCTTGTCATTTCCATTTCTTTAAGGGTTTTTCTGTGAAGAATTCCTGAACGAGGGTCAAAGGTGTGGATGAAGGGAACCAAATGGGTTTGCTTCCAAGACTCATGTATGAACAACTTCGAGAATCCATGTACAATTTGATCTTTTAACAAATCTCAAAATGGAACTTGGACTGGACATGCAGAAAAGAAGAAAAAAAAAAATACTGGAGGCTGTATTCAGTAGTTTCCTCAAACTGGCACATGGTGAAAAATGCTAAGAGTGCACAAACACTTGGAGACCTGCTCTTAATTCAGATTGTATAGTTTTCCTAGTTTTGTGTTGAAATGTCAGGCATGTTCCATATTTTCAAATGCTGTACAAGAAAATATTTTTGCAGAACTATGTTAATTGTAGTTTAACACTACGATAATTTAGCATGAATTGGAGGATAGTAACCTATATTAAAGGGTTGTATTATGTGAAAATTCTCGTTCCAATCCTATGAGACTTTTGTTCATTTTTGGAACACTAATAAAGATCTTTTTAATGAAATCGGACAGCTAGCTATACCTTACTGGACCTTGAAATGGTAGTTGCATAGGCTGTCAATGGAGGGATAGAAAGCACAGAGATTTCATTAAAAAATACTCTTCATTTGTGTTCCAAAGATGAATGAAAGTCTTATGGATTTGGAATGATATGAGAGTGAGTAACTGATGACATCTGTTACGGGGCTGACAAGACGTGAGACGTGCGGATCCATGTGCAAAGCTTTATTAAGAAACATGGTCAGAAACAGGCAGGGTCAGACATCGGCAAACAGGTATGGCAAGGGCAAGACAGAGCAATCCGTGGAGCAAGCGTGGGTCAACGATCAGCAAACAGTATCCAAAGGGGCAAGGCAGAGAGATAATCCAGAGTCGAAAGCAATAATCCAAACGGGGAGCAAACAGAGTCCAAACGGCAAGGCGAAGGGTTAATCCAGGAAACACGGGCAGGGTCAGACACGGCAGGAAAACAAGGCAAGACTAGGACTAGGATAATGGCTCTGTAGAGTTGCTATCGCTTGGGGAGTGATATACGCTAACAATTACAGGAACAAAACAGAAACACGGAATGGCACGGTAAAGCAGCTAGCGCTGGGTGAGCACTATACGCAGGTCAATACTCGGCCCTGATGCTGAGGAAGTCCATGGTTTAAATAGTGTGTGTGTGATTGTGAAATGAGCATCAGGTGCGTGTGATGAGTGAATGGTGACAGCTGTGATCTGTGCAATGCATAGTGGGAAATGGAGTCCAGTGTGCTGTGTAGTGTGAGAGTCAATGTGGTGAACGGGTGACCTCTGGTGGTGGTAAAACAGGAGAGCATGGACCAGATTCGTGACATAGCCCCCCCCCAAGGAGCGGCTTCCAGACGCTCCTATATAGTCCAGGAGGGTGGTGGAGCGGAGGCGGAACAGGGGGAGGGAACGGAGGGCCAGGTCCTTGAGGAAGTGGGAAGACCGGGGACAGAGGCAGAACCGGCAGAGCAGGAAACCAGGGCGGAGCCAGAGGCCAGTTCAGGACCGACAGAGCAGAGGCCCACCAGGGCGGAGCAGACGGCACGTGAGCCCACCAGGGCGAAGTAGACGGGAACAGAGCCCACCAGGGCGGAGCAGATGGGAACAGAGCCCACCAGGGCGGAGCAGACGGGAACAGAGCCCACCAGGGCGGAGCAGACGGGAACAGAGCCCACCAGGGCGGAGCAGACGGGAACAGAGCCCACCAGGGCGGAGCAGAAGACCACCAGACTCGAGCAGAAGACCACCACGGCGGGGCAGATAACCACCAGACCAGAGCAGAGGACCACCACGGCGGAGCAGATGACCACCAGACCCGAGCAGAAGACCACCAGACCCGAGCAGAAGACCACCACGGCGGGGCAGACGACCACCAGACCCGAGCAGAAGACCACCACGGCAGAGCAGACGACCACCAGACCCGAGCAGAAGACCACCACGGCGGGGCAGACGACCACCAGACCCGGGCAGAAGACCCCCATGGCGGAGCAGACGACCACCAGACCAGAGCAGAAGACCCTAGCCAGGAAGCAGACTGGGCAGGAAACCATGGCAGAGTCTGAGATCTGGGAGAAACAGAGACAGACAACACAGGGAGAGCAGAGACAGACAATACAGGGAGAGCATGCATGATCACAGAGGGCGTGGCAGGGCAGGACGAGGATTCATAGACGGCGTCTTTAGCCGTGACAGGACAGAGCGAGAGCTCAGAGACGGCCTCTTTAGCCGTGACAGGACAGGGCGAGGGTTCACAGACGGCCTCTTTAGCCGTGACAGGACAGGGCGAGAGCTCACAGACGGCTTCTTTAGCCGTGACAGGACAGGGCGAGAGCTCACAGACGGCCTCTTTAGCCGTGACAGGACAGGGCGAGAGCTCACAGACGGCTTCTTTAGCCGTGACAGGACAGGGCGAGAGCTCACAGACGGCCTCTTTAGCCGTGACAGGACAGGGCGTGAGCTCACAGACGGCCTCTTTGGCCGTGACAGGACAGACAGTGAGTTCAGGGGCGGCCTTCATGACCGTGACAGGGCAGACAGTGAGTTCAGAAACTGTCTCCATGGCCGTGACAGGGCAGACAGTGAGTTCAGGAACGGTCTCCATGGCCGTGACAGGGCAGACAGTGAGTTCAGGAACGGCCTCCATGGCCGTGACAGGGCAGACAGTGAGTTCAGAAACTGTCTCCATGGCCGTGACAGGGCAGACAGTGAGTTCAGGAATGGGTGCCACCACGTCGGGAGGTTCTGCAGCGGAAGCCGCCACCTCTGGAGGCACTGGAGCAGACTCGTGGACAGGAGAGGCCTCAGGAGCACAGTGTGCAGCCCACACACTCAAAATGGCAACCGCCATAACGGGAAGCACTGAGGTCAGGGGAACAGTCTCTGTAACAGCCAGGGTTGAGGCCCTGGGAATGCCAGCTACTCGCACTGACATCAGTGGTGGGTCCATCACACTGGATATCAGAACTCGAAGGACTGACCTTGAATCTGTGGTAACAGCCTCTGGCAGTTCGGCGGAGGCGTGAAGAGACTCTGGCTCTGGCTGGAGCACTGAGACGTGCTGTGACTCTGGCTGGAGCACTGAGACGTGAGCAGACTCTGGCTTGGCAGCGACGACGTGAGCAGACTCTGGCTTGGCAGCGACGACGTGAGCAGACTCTGGCTTGGCAGCGACGACGTGAGCAGACTCTGGCTTGGCAGCGACGACGTGAGCAGACTCTGGCTTGGCAGCGACGACGTGAGCAGACTCTGGCTTGGCAGCGACGACGTGAGCAGACTCTGGCTTGGCAGCGACGACGTGAGCAGACTCTGGCTTGGCAGCGACGACGTGAGCAGACTCTGGCTTGGCAGCGACGACGTGAGCAGACTCTGGCTTGGCAGGCATGACGTGAGCAGACTCTGGCTTGGCAGCGACGACGTGAAGGGGTGTTGTTGTTGCTGCCATTTTGTGAGTGAGTGCAGTGTTGCATTCCTCCGCGACACCCACAGTGAACGGAGAGCCCACACACAGCAAGGCATAGTCCATAAATTGACTGAGAGATGAACGGGGACCCTCGCGGATTAACTGAGTCTTGAGCGGCTGATTAATGCCCTCACAGAAAAAGTCTATGAGTGCGTAGTCCGGCAGATCAGAAAAATAGGCAAGGTCTAAATACTCCTGAATATAATCCTCGAGCAGTCGCGAGCCCTGCTCGAGGGTTAATAACAGCCGTGCAATGTCCATACCTGGCCAATGTTCCTCTGAATAGCTGCTGGATCCTTGTGTGGCCGAGTATTCTGTTACGGGGCTGACAAGACGTGAGACGTGCGGATCCATGTGCAAAGCTTTATTAAGAAACATGGTCAGAAACAGGCAGGGTCAGACATCGGCAAACAGGTATGGCAAGGGCAAGACAGAGCAATCCGTGGAGCAAGCGTGGGTCAACGATCAGCGAACAGTATCCAAAGGGGCAAGGCAGAGAGATAATCCAGAGTCGAAAGCAATAATCCAAACGGGGAGCAAACAGAGTCCAAACGGCAAGGCGAAGGGTTACTCCAGGAAACACGGGCAGGGTCAGACACGGCAGGAAAACAAGGCAAGACTAGGACTAGGATAATGGCTCTGTAGAGTTGCTATCGCTTGGGGAGTGATATACGCTAACAATTACAGGAACAAAACAGAAACACGGAATGGCACGGTAAAGCAGCTAGCGCTGGGTGAGCACTATACGCAGGTCAATACTCGGCCCTGATGCTGAGGAAGTCCATGGTTTAAATAGTGTGTGTGTGATTGTGAAATGAGCATCAGGTGCGTGTGATGAGTGAATGGTGACAGCTGTGATCTGTGCAATGCATAGTGGGAAATGGAGTCCAGTGTGCTGTGTAGTGTGAGAGTCAATGTGGTGAACGGGTGACCTCTGGTGGTGGTAAAACAGGAGAGCATGGACCAGATTCGTGACAACAGAATTGACATTTTTGTGTGAACTGTCCTTTTAAATAATATTAAGTTATCTTAATATGTAAATGGCATCAACACTGTAACATTTCACTTGATTATTGACTGCAAGGCCATAGCAATTGTTATGAATGACAGCCCTGTCTTTGTTTTGTTTTTTTCTCATGTATTTGAAAATGTTTTGAATCTTTACTTTCATAGTGAAGTTTGGTGCAACACCAATATTATTGTACATGTACCTGTTGCTGTTTAAACCATTTTTAATGGTGCTTTACACATTGTTAAATTAATTGATGTCATAATATTTTTTGTCTTAACCTGTGTAAGGAAGAAAAGAAAAAAGAAAAAACCAACATGTTCAATTTGCATATTGTACTGGATTTATTTGCTACTAAAGGTATACTAAATTATTATTTTTTTAATGTCTGCATAATGGATTGTCCGACAATGGTACAAGAGCACAATGTAAATTACATACAGAATGTCCCGTTTTAAATTTGAACCCAAAAATGAAAATTAGTCTATGTTTTACTCACCCTCAAAGCATCCTAGGTGTATATGACTTGAATCAGAATCAGAATCAGAATCAGAATGAGCTTTATTGGCCAAGTATGTTTACACATACAAGGAATTTGTTGTAGTGACAGAAGCTCCAAAGTGCAACAGAAAGACAGTAACAGGACAGGACACAGATAATAAAAGAATAACAACAAATAACCAAATAGGCAATGTACAAACAACAAAAACACAATATATAATATAGACAACTATGTATGTACAGGTCAAGTATGTGCAAATTAGAAATGAGAAAATAAAGAAAAAATTAGTGAGTGTGGTGAATGGATAGTGTATTATAGTTGTGTGTTCCACGTTTATTGTTGAGTGTTCATGAGATGGATTGCCTGAGGGAAGAAACTGTTCCTATGTCTGGTCGTTCTGGTGCACAGAGCTCTGTAGCGTCGACCAGACGGTAACAGTTCTAAGAGGGAGCATGCTGGGTGTGATGCTCTGGATAAGTACAGTTCGTGGAGAGTGGGGAGGGTTGTACCAATGAGTCGCTCAGCATGATCCAATCGGAGTTATATTAAAAATTATCCTTTGCTCTTCCAAGCGTTAGAATGGCAGTAGGCAGGTGTTTTTTTCAACAGTCCAAAAGTAGTCAAATAAAGTGCATCCATTCATAATAAAATGTGCCTCACATGGCTACAGGGTGTGAATAAAGGCCTCCTGTAGCAAATCGATGTGTTTTTGTAAGACAAATATCCACATTCAAAATGTTATAAACACTTTTCGGTAACACTTTATAATAACGTCCAGTTATAAGTAATTTATAAGTGATTAGTTAATGATTAACTAATAATTTACAAAACATGACTATGCATTCATAGATGATTAATAATTGATATGTTAATATTTTTATCTATGTTTTGTAGAATAAGTTTTGAATCATTTACAAGTAATTAGCTAATGATGAACTAATCATTTACAAAACATAACTATACATTCACAAATGATTAAGTATATGCTAACAATTTATAAATCTGTCATAAGTTATCTTTAAATATAGCATCATGAAATAATCAAACAGATCCTTAATGGTTAATAGTTAATATATTATTAATCACTTATAGATCATTGAAATGTCAACATTGTACTATTATCTCAATAAACATTATAAATCATTTACAAAGCTTTCTGCATCCCCTAATCTAAAGTGTAAACTACTCATCAGTTGTAAATGTTTTACAAACTTTATGGTTTCCAGTCGTGTGTGCGTAAATATATATATATATATATTCACAAACAACCTGTAACCTGGAAGGTTTGTAAAACATTTACAACTGATGAGTAGTTTACACTTTAGATTAGGGGATGCAGAAATCTTTGTAAATGATTTATAATGTTTATTGAGATAATAGTACAATGTTGACATTTCAATGATTTATAAGTGATTAATAATATATTAACTAGTAACTATTAACCATTAAGGATGTGTTTAATTATTTCATGATGCTATTTATAAAGATAACTTATGACAGATTTATAAATCGTTAGCATATTACTTAATCATTTGTGAATGTATGTTTTGTAAATGATTAGTTCATCATTAGCTAATTACTTGTAAATGACTTTTAAATGAATTAACAAAACATACACAAATTGTTAGCATATCACTTATTAATCGCTTATGAATGTTTTGTAAATGATTAGTTAATCATTAACTAATCACTTATAAATTACTTATAACTGGACGTTATTATAAAGTGTTACCCACTTTTCTCTTACTTCCGCTGGGAACTTTTTTTGCACTTTTTTTTTTTTGCACATTCCTCTTTATTACTATTTAAGTCAACAACATACTGACCTGCACATTTATACTTACATTTATATTTATATATTTTTTTCTTTTTTTAATTTAATTTTATTCTTTAATTTTTTTCTACTTTTCTTTTTCTTAATATTTGTATTCTATATAGTTGCACTGTCCTTGGAGCGGACCTGACCTACATTTCACTGCTGGTTATACTCTGTATAATTGTGTATGTGACAAATGAAAATCTTGAATCTTGAATCTTGAATCTTGAATCTAGTGCTGGCTGCAGACTTTTTAATGTAGGATATTCCAGTTCAACCTCAACTAAACTAATCATAGGCAATTTTGTGGACATTGCACAAATGAAAATGATACGTAAATAATCAATAAAAACATTTTTCACACAATTTTTTGTGTGTGTGTGTGTGTGTGTGTGTGTGTGTGTGTCTTTGTGTGTGTGTGTGCGTGCGCGTTTTTGTGACATATGAGGACACAAATTTGTAAGATGACATGGGTATGACATAGGTATTGCAAGGAGAAGGTGACTTATGAGGACATTACCCTATGTCCCCATATTTCAAAAGGCTTATAAATCATACAGAATGAGTTTATTTTTTTGAGAAAGTAAAAATGCAGAAAGTTTCCTGTAAGGGGTAGGTTTAGGTGTAGGATGATAGAAAATATGGTTTGTACAGTATAAAAACCATTACGCCTATGGAATGTCTTCACAATTCTCAAAAATAAGCGTGTGTGTGTGTTTTATAAAATTTTGGGAAAGAAATTATAGAAATTAATAATTTTATTTAGCGAGAATGCTTTAAATTAATTAAAAGTGATGATAAAGACATGTATAATGTTACAAAAGATTTCTATTTCAGATAAATGCTGTTCTTCCAAACTTTCTATTCATCAAAGAAACCTGAAAAAATTCTACTCAGCTGTTTTCAACATAATAATAATACATGTTTTTTGAGCAGGAAATCAGAATATTAGAATGATTTCTTAAGGATTGTGACTGGAGTAATGATGCTAAATATTCAGCTTTGAAATCACAGGAATACATTACATTTTAAAATATATTCAAATAGAAAATAGTTATTTTAAAAAGTAAAAATATTTTACAATGTTACTGTTTTTGCTGTACTTTGGATCAAATAAATGCAGGCTTGGTGAGCAGAAGCGACTTCTTTAAAAACATTAAAAATCTTACTGTTCCAAAAATTTTGACTAGTAGTGTGCATATAATAAGAGAGCTGTAATGTTGTTGCAGTCATGTTATAAAAGCAACAAGCCACATGAGGCTGTGGGTTGCATTCGCTTTGCCAGGGTTAAGGGGATTTTAAGCATGACAGGAAATCAAGACCACCTCTTCCCACTAAAATGACTACTGTACAGCCTCATAGAGTTTATGGTAATATTTATAAATAAAAATTATTTCAGGAAATAAATTTTAAAAAGTTTGCCATTGCATCCGACAGTGTCTTATGTAGGTCGTAAGTTTTGACAAAGGAGGTGTAGCAAGTCAAGGGCACATTGACAGGACACAATCCCATGTCACCTCTATTTGCCACTGAAGCTACAATCATTGTACCAACATTCAAAACCACTAGGCTGCCACCACCACATCACACATCCTTTCGAGAAACCCATGTAAGCTGTTAAGCATATGGGCTCAAAACACAGCCTTGTGGTGCTACCTCTTTATTCATGAGGGCAGTTACCTGCATAATAACAAAATCATGCAATGGCCAAAATTACACTGTCAATAATGCCTTTTTGTTGGTACACTTAGTACACAGCTATATTTGTACTCCAAAAGCCAAAATGTACTCATTGTAACTTCCAAAAATGAAATGTTAAGGTGTGTCCTACATTTTTCTAATTTCAGTAATCATTTGTTGAAAAAAAAAAAAAAAAACTTTCAGACCCTGTATTGCATGCTATTCTTAGAAAGGATTTTACTATTATAATTATTAAAAATATATTAATCCCATAATTGAAAAATATACTTTATTGTCTATCTATAGATCATCTTGAATTTGTTTTTTTTTCATGAACAAATTTAACACCGTTTCCAGCCGACACTCGGTTCATTGATCATTGAACACTGAAAGGGTATGAGCATGAAGGGATATGCTCACAAATGTTTACTATGAATGCATGAGTCGCTGATGCCGAACTGTTCAGGTTAGACTCACTGAAATGTCTTTAATCTTCCCGACAAAGCCGAAAACCATTGCCAGTTCACACTCAAGATCCCTGATCTGCACGTAGACATTACTGACGCTTATGGGCTACATGCCAATATGCAGCCAAGAAAACTCCTGTTCATGCAGGTAGCTTTGATGAAGTATCAGCATTTCCACATCATCTAAACAAGAGAGCATGTTTTGTGAATCAGTGATGTCTGGAGATTGCAAAGAATGTAACTGTATACAAGGACCAAACACATAAACTAGGAAGGCTTAAAATGCAATGACAGCCATTTTGCTCATCTTTGTAAAGCTGTGCTTGTAATTTTGCATTGTACACCTCAACAGATGTTCTAAGTATTGTGCTCTATCTGTTCATCTGGGATTGGATTACAAAGAGACTGGTGGGATGTTTTGACACAATTTTCAGGTCGGATTGCTGTCTGTCTGAAATGCAGCCAGTTTCTTCTGTTGTTCAAGATGCTGATGACAAACATTGTACACAGTGCAAGTAACCAGGAATGATTAATATGCCAGCACTAAAGCATGTCAGAATTACAATTGTGCAATCTACCAGAGAGTAAACAAGCTTACTCTGTCAGCATAGCAGAATTTCTTTCTAGTTTACATATTTGAAGGGATTGTCTTGCATGTCACATGTCTGGTGGATCCCATCCCTTGATTTTTATCCCTGCTTTCAATCTTGGAGTTCACCAACAGGTCTCCAAAGGGCTGTTAGGAAATTCAAACAATTTCTCAAACAATTGTGCAGTATAGCTGTATTATGAAAATGTTTTTTACTTGACAGACTAAATGAAAGCAAATTCATTTAAATACTGGGTAATAATTTATTTTACAGTGTCCTTGTTCGTCCATCTACGTACTTGTATGTACATGTATGCATAACAAAAATACTGTAAAATAAGGTACACAATTATAAGCAACTAACACTAAACCATAGATGACAGTAAGTACAGTACGTTGTTAATTAATATTACTCAGTATTTATTTGTGTAATTATACTGTAAGAAGGACACCTTAAAATAGCATGTAACCAAATAATTTCTATTTTGCCCCACCCAAAACACCAAATCAACAAAAAACGTACAAAATTGCCACTAAGTAAGGGGTAATTTATCCTACATTACCCATTATTACATACTTACAAAACATACACATGATATATTAAATTGTTTGATTAGGTGGTGAAGAAGTGTGGAGTGATATTAGATACATTAAACTAGCTAACTCAGCTACTGAATAACTTAGGGAATAATTTAAATGTAAAAAATAACAATTGTAAAGTTTAGCACTCAGTATACAAAAATATTTGACTGCACAATGCCTCCAATGAGAGAGCTGTGTAATAACTCTTGTTACTAGTAAACATTTGTTTTGTATTTTCTAGTTACACTGTGTCCTTACCAGATGCTATATACTGGCAAGCAATAAAAGGTATCAGAGTATTTGTCCTAACCAACCATTCGATGTTGAACAGACTAAATGCCTGCCACTGAAATACTGTTGTATCAAAACTGGTTAGAACAGACTACAGCATATTTCTCATTAATTAATTAATTAATTAATTCATTCATTCATTCATTCATTTTGGCTCATTTATTTGTATCAGTTCAACAAACTGTCATCTAGCTGATTTCCAAAGCTAATACCTTTCAAATGTAAAAACAAGTTTAGTCTTTCGGGTTGGTTTTTGAATTCTACTGGAAAACTTATCAGAACTCTTTATCAAAAACTCGAGTTTCCCATAATAGCCCTTTGATGACTTCAGCCCAAACGTCACCTGAAGTAATATGCTATACAAGGTCAAGTTTGGTTCAGATATGGAGATTAAAAGCAGAATGTGTGTGGTTCAAAGGCAAGGTCATGCAAACTTTTCTTTGGCAGAGTAAGAATGCATGCATGAAGATTTCACAGTGGTTGCTTTTCAGCTATCAGCTACACCTATGCATGGGTGACATTAGGAGACACCTTTCTGTCGGTTATTATATTTTGATTGTGAATACGGTCACATGCAATATGTCATCAGACCAATTACAGTCAGACACAAACATCTTCCTAGAATGAATCTATTGTTCTCTGTATTACAGTAACTATTGTTGCTATTATCTTTTCATTTTTATTCAGAATCAGGTGTTAGGTTGTTTATTGAAACTAAGTTGATAACTGCATGTGACTGCATGTTGTTAGTGGTATATTTCTGTGTAATGTGTTGGTTTGGTGCAGGTATGAGGGATATAGACCATTGATGTGGAGTGCTGCCTGCTGTAGGACTGTTGTACCCTAGCAGCAGTCATTAGTATCTGATAATGCCATGTTGATTTTACTGTTCCTCTGGTGTAGCACAGAAAGGCTTTTGGCTTTTGACATAAAGTCTGGTCCATACTGCAGCTTCTGTGATGCAATGTCTTAATGTGATGCAGTGTGATGAATAACAATCCCTCTGTACTTCGGCAACACACTCCCCCATAAGAAGACTTTTCTGTGGAAAACCACCTAACATGCAAGTTTGTGCAGCTTTGGAGGAGAGACAAATGTGAGGAGAAAATATGAGAAGCAGGTGACTTAAAGCAAACATATATGTGTTTTTTGTTTGTTTGTTTTTACTTTAAAAAAATAATAATAAAAACATATTTATTATTATTATATATATATATATATATATATATATATATATATATACCATGATGCTGAAAGCTGTCTTCTTCGTTTTTTTGACAGATCACAACAAAAGTCACCCACTACTGCCAGCAAGAGCATGAACCGATACTACAACCCACATGACATTAAACAAACCAATCAAAATCTTCTGTTGGTTTGTACAGCCCACTTGAAGCTTATGTCCCACCCACTTGCGGCTGGCCCACCCATTTGCAGCTGGCTCCGACCTCCGCTTATACCCATCTCGAATTATTGGCACCTTTGGTAAATATGATGTGGGCCTATATTTCCAAAGAAGGCTCTGAAAATAAACCTGCATTATTAATCCTTTTGATCTTTTATTTAAAAAAAAAAAAATCACAAAAATCTAACCTTTCATTGAACTAAAACAATTGAAAATAGGGGGAAATCTCATTATGAAAAAAGTGTTTTTCTCAAATACACGTTGCACACAATTATTAGTACCCCTAGAAATTCTTATGAGTAAAATATCTCTGAAGTATATTCCCATTCATATTCACAATTTTGAGCACTCCAGGGTAATTATGAAATTATCCATCCATAGCTTCCTGTTTCACAAAAATATAAATAGGAGGGAAAACAAAGCCCAAATTCCCTTAATCATCCATCATAATGAGAAAAACCAAAGAATATATATCTGATGTGCAGCAAAAGATAATTGAGCTTCACAAATTAGTGAAGTGGCTTTAAGAAAAGCGCTGGAGCAGTGAAAGTTCCCATTTCCACCATCAGGGCAATAATTAAGAATTTCCAATCAACAGAAAATGTTACAAAACTGTCTGGAAGAGGACGTGTGTCTATATCGTCCTAATGCAGGGTGAGGAGGAGAGTTTGAGTGGCTAAAGATTCTCCAAGGACCACAGCTGGAGAATTGCAGAAAATAATTGAGTCTCGGGGGTCAGAAAACATTTTTAAAAATTGTCAAACAGCCCCTACATCACCACATGTTGTTTGGGAGGGTTTGAAGAAAAGGGTTTCTCTTAGCTCATCCAAAAACAAACTCCAGCATATTCAGTTATCAGACACGACTGGAACTTCAAATGGGACTGTCTTCTATGGTCAGATGAAACTAAAAAATTAGCTTTTTAGCAGCAAACACTCAAGATGGGTTTGGTGAACACAGGGATAAAAAAGTACCCCATGTGTACAATGAAATATACTGCTGGATTTTTGATATTGTGGGCCTATATTTCTGCTGGAGCTCCTGGACATCTTGTTTAGACACATGGCATCATGGATTCTATCAAATACCAACAGATAAAAAATCAACAAGTGACTGATTCTGTTAGAAATCTTATAATGGGTCATGTTTGGATCTTCCAACCGGACAATAATCCAAATACAAACCTCAAAAACAACACAAACATGGGTCACTGGGCACAAAACCAAGCTTCTGCTATGGCCATTCCAGTCCTCTGACCTGAACCCTGTAGAAAATGAGTGAGGTGAACTGAAGAGAAGAAGCACCATCATGAAGCTGGGAATCTAAAGGGTCTGGAGTGATTCTGGATGAAGGAATGGTCTCTGATCTCGTGTCAGGTATTCTCTAACCTCATCATTATAGGAGAAAAGTTGTTAAACTGGCAAATGGAAGTTTCAAAAAGTATTGAATAAAAGAGTGCCGTTAATTGTGGTCAATGTGTATTAGAGAAAAACATTTATTTCATAATGATATTTCCCGCCATTGTAAATTCTTATTATTCAATGAAAGGTTAGATTTTTGTGATTTTTTTAAATAAAAGATTAAAAGAATGAACAATGCAGATTAATTTTCACAGCCTTCTTTGATCATATTTACCAAGGGTGCCATTTTCGTTTTGCATTGTTAGTCTGAAGTGTTTCTTTTGTGTGTTTTTAGTGAAACAATATTCATGAAGGCATCCTAACATCCTATGCTTATGAAGTTGCGGATTTTAGTATGTATGATTCAATTATTGTCTGGCAATAGGTTGTTTGGGATGTTTCTGACTATTGTTTTTTGTTTTGCAGCCTTCTGCAGTTCATTTGATGACCAACTGCTTGTGCTGCTGTTTTTTCATAGTGTGGTTTTCTTTGGTGTACAAAAAGAGTGGTTGTGCTTTGTTGTTTTTGTGTTGGTTTTCGAGGGCGATGATCCGAGTTGAACCGCTTAAGCCGAATTGGTAGCGTGTCCTCCATTTAAAACCTAATTATAAGTTATATAATTTATATAGATTTATTTTATAATTTTTTATATAATTTATTTAATAGTTATACTTCCAAACCCAACACCCAGTCACACACACACACACACACACACACACACACTCATACTCACACAAACCATGTTGGCTGTCATGTATGTTTTGTTGACCCTAGTTACTCTGTATTTTGATTTGTCACCTGTAAATAGCATGTTTGTTGCATAATAAAAAATAAAAAAAAACTAATTATAAGTGATTCTGGTTTATTGCCAGCAAGGTAGGATGCTACATTACCCCCCATGAACCGACTTTTTGGGTTATCAGTTGTAATTTGTTTTCTTGAATAGTGAATATTTGATCCTTTTGTATTTGCACCAGACCCACTAACTTTTCTTCCTTTTTTTCTAGTTTGGTCCAAAGCTGAGTGAGCCGAGGTGGATGCTAGTCACCGGGTGAAGCACAAAGTTGTACGTTTGGAGCACCAGGGTTTGATCACCTCTTCCTATTGTTTGCTGTGCACACGTTTGGTTGAGAGCACCGTTTATTTCAGCTAGTTTGCCACCCCTAAGGTAAGCTTTAGCCTTGTTTTTTTCCTTTTTTTTTGTAAGAAGTTTTTTTTAAACTGTGGGATTGTATTTTTATTTTTTCATATCATGACTGTGCAGTAAAATTCTTCCTTTTTAATCTTGTGCATTTCTACTACCATTTCTGTAATAAAATTGGTCAATTTATGAAGAGTATAACATTGGTTTAACGTTACTTTAATATAATAATTTTTTTTGTTTGAATAAAGTTTTTGCTTATTTGGAAGCACGTCTCTGTCTTCTCATTATACCATTGAACCTATTGTCCTTGAGTATTTTCTTGGGTGCAATTCCCAGGGTGGCATAGTCATTATTAAAGTTTAAGGTTATCAAAAGTACTGCTCTGGTCACACATGTTTTCTACAAAACAAAACTGGAAATCGATGGTGTATTACGTCATTGGCAGGCGACGCAATGACCAGGGATGAGCCACTATTTAAAATTGCTATTTCTCTGGATTTAAACATTTACATTTACATTTTACATTTAGTCATTTGGCAGACGCTTTTATCCAAAGCGACTTACAATTGGGGAATACAAAAAGCGATTCATCTTGAAGAGGCAATTAGACAGCGGAAGTGCTCGTAACACCAAGTCTCAGTCATTGTTCAAATAAGTACAAGCTAGTAAGGGAGGGAGAGAAGGATAGAGGGAAAGATTAAGATTTTTTTTTTTTTTTTTTGAGTTTAGGATGAAGTCAAGTACTGACGAAAGAGATGTGTTTTCAGATGTTTCTTGAAGATTGACAGGGATCCAGCATTCCGGATAGGGGTTGGAAGATTATTCCACCAGCCAGGAAAGGTGAACAAGAATGTTCTGGAGAGTGATTTTGAGCCTCTCTGTGATGGTACCACAAGGCGCCGCTCACTAGCAGATCTCAGACTTCTGGAGGGGATGTAGGTTCGTAATAGTGAGTGGAAGTAGGAGGGTGCTGAGCCTGTGGTAGTTATGTACGCAAGCATCAGTGTCTTGAACTTGATGCGAGCTGCCACTGGTAGCCAGTGCAAGGAGATGAAGAGAGGTGTAACATGCGCTCTTTTGGGCTCGTTGAAGATCAGTCATGCCGCTGCATTCTGAAACATTTGAAGAGGTTTGATTGTGTTTGCTGGCAGACCAGCCAGAAGAGCATTGCAATAGTCCAGCCTAGAAACGACAAGGGCCTGGACAAGAAGTTGCGCAGCATGCTGTGTCAGAAAGGGCCTGATCTTTCTGATGTTGTGTAGTGCAAACCTGCAGGATCGAGCAGTCTTTGCAATGTGCTCTTTGAAGGTCAGCTGGTCATCAAAGATCACACCAAGATTTCAGACTGAAGTTGATGAAGTAATCATTGATGATCCTAACTGAATCGTGAAGTCATGCTGTAGAGTCGGAGTGGCAGGGAAGACAAGAAGCTCCGTCTTTGCCAGATTGAGCTGTAGGTGATGTTCTTTCATCCATGCCGAGATGTCCGCCAGGCAGCCTGAGATCCGTGCAGCTACCGTTGGGTCATCTGGTTGAAAAGAGAGATAGAGCTGTGTGTCATCGGCGTAGCAGTGATAGGAGAAGCCATGTGCATGTATGATGGGACCCAGCGATGTAGTGTATGTGGAGAAAAGGAGGAGTCCAAGAACCGATCCCTGAGGAACTCCAGTGACCAGTTGATGTTGTTTGGATACCTCTCCTCCCCAGGCCACCCTGAAAGATCTACCGGTGAGATAGGATTCAAACCAGTGAAGTGGAATCCCAGTGACGAGAGGGTAGACAGGAGAATCTGATGATTGACAGTGTCAAAAGCAGCAGAAAGATCCAGCAGAATGAGGACTGATGATTTGGAATCGGCCTTTGCAATTCGCAGGGCTTCAGTGACTGAGAGTAGCGCAGTCTCTGTTGAATGGCCACTCCTGAAGCCTGACTGTTTAGCATCCAGTTTGTTGTACTGTGAAAATTGGGATAATGTAAGTACACATTTGGGATATTGTAAGTACACATGTCAGCAAAATATATAACACTGTTCTAGTGATTTTTGGATATTTCAATTAAAAAATCTTACATATTGTGCCTTTCATTTTAATCAGACTACTAAATAGTAAACTTTATAAAAGTATGCTAAAATGCACTTCTTTTTTCTTCTGTTAGATTGTTCAACACTATGTAAACAAGACTACTGCACAGACAATTTAATGTTATAATATTAGAAACACCAGTAATAAAAATGCAAATTTTCATTCTTTAAACACAACATACTACATATTTCTTTTTCTAACAAGGCAAGTAGAACAATATCGTACTCACTGTAATATTTTACTTTTTTTTTTGTTTTAGTTTAGTTTATTTTATTTTTTTGGTAGTATCCCACTTTGTAAATGTATGCATGCCTTATGTTTGTTGTAGTAGATAAAATATTTCCTAAACCTTGACATTCTCAATAAGCTGTTGCCACTGTGGCATTTATGTGAATATGGTATATGGTGCTGTCAGGCAAAGTACAGAAGAGCACGTTTTCTTTGCATTGGTCTGCCCATATGGGGGATTTAATATTTGTATAAAATATTCATGTACACTACTGGTCAAAAGTTTGAAATAAGTAAGATTTTTAATGTTTTTAAAAGAAGCCTCTTCTGCCCATCCAGGCTGCATTTATTTGATTAAGAATACAGGAAAAACAGTAATATTGTGAAATATTATGAAAAGTTTAAATTACTTTTTATAGATTTTAAAATGTCATTTATTCCTGTAATGGCAAAGCTGAATTATCAGAATATTAAAATGATTTCTAAAGGATCAAGTGACATTGAAGACTGAAATAGTGCTGCTGAAAATTCAGCTTTGCTGTCACAGGAGTAAATTACTTTTTTAAAAATTATATTTAAATTGAAAATACTTATATCAAATTGCAATAATATTACTTAATATGACTGTTTTTACTTATATTTCAGTGATCAAATAAATGTGGATAAAAAATCTTAATTATTCCAAACTTTTTGCCAGTGTAAATATCAACTATACACGAGAAAGAAATTTTGCACATCAACCATGGTTCCTGCACCAAAGATCAAGAAAAAGTTTTTGCTGTACATAAATCTGTTTGCACAATGTTCTATTACTCAGACAAAACACGGCCAATGTACTATGCTCCCTCCATGAACCAGAAAGCTACTATATATACGGCTTAAAGAACAATAAGAATGATAGGAAGAAAGAGAAAGGTAACAGGAAAAAAAACCTCTGAACTTAAGGGGAGAGGGAAGTGTTTGAGACACACACCTGCTTGGCTTCTCATTTTACCAAAGTAATGTTGGTAACCTGCTGACTTTGTAAGGTTCAGTTCTCTCAGGGGTCGTGTACAAGTAATCACTGTGTATGGGCTGAGAGAGCTGAAGTGCTGAAAAGTTTGCACAGGCTTCAAAAACACATTCCAACTTAATTCTGGAAGGTGTCTATCAGTCTTCTTTTTTTATCAGCAACATCATAGGGAACTTGCTATATTACTAATGATTAAATCAGCTAAAATTTATCATTGGGTATATTGTCTGATATAAGGTATGCTTTTTTGTATAGTTAAAAAACAAAAACAAAAAAACACCAAAAAAAACAAAAAACAGCAATGACAGAATGGCACAGTAATCACATTTTTTAAAGCAAGCAACTACCATTATTCTTGATTCACTGCAGCAGTTCTGTAAACGCAACTATCTAAACAGTTCAACCAATCATTTAAAGTAATGAATTAAAATAATTTATTATGCTTAAAATTAATTCTTACAGCATGCATATTTCCATATATAATCTGCACTGTAACCACAGCACCAAAACACATCTGTTAGGAAGTCTGAGCTTCACCCTGACATGACAATGTAGCTACTGTAAACTCTTTGTATAAATATCAGAGGGCACAATTTTGAAAGCACTCAACAGTAGTTTGACCTGAGTCAAGGACATCTAGGCTAAAGTAACTATAGACATAATTTATGACAGTATTTTGGGTAATTTTAAAAACATTTTTAGCTGTATAAGCTGTCAGGTTGAGTAGACTAATATTTAAAGCAAAATAATGTGTGGTGGCTTTTTAAGAGACCTTTGTCACGATGTCGTTATTGTCCAGAAAATAGTTAAATTGCTCACTGAAAAACAGCCAACAGTCCCCCCCACCACCACCATTGTTATTGTCAACAGAGGAAGTTTTTCTGGTTCACTGATAACCAGTTATGTAGATGTGAACAAGTTTACTTTTCTTCAAGATGTAAATTACAGTTTTAGCTGTCAAAACCTGTTCAAAATGAGTCACTTCAGTTTGTCAGATGAGATGAATAGCTTCAGTGTGTGGCTGCTGCTCTGATTCATGCGTCACTTCCAGAGTAATTATGGATCATACTGAAACTTGTGATGCCATCTGATGACTGCTCTTGCTACACACATGTAAAATAGAGCAGATCATGTATACATGATGCTTAGATATGGAAAGACATTCTGCCACGACCTTATTCAAGACGAGAAATTAGTACTAACATTGGGAGAACATGCAAACCCTCCAACAGAAAGGGTTTCTTTGAAATCCAGGACCTTTTTGAGCCATGCTGTTTTTTGATTATTTTCTGTATTATTATTGTTGTTGTTGTTGTTGTTGCAAGTAGACTGTGATAGACTCTTTCCTATTGTTATCTAAAATGCTACACACTTCTGTAGATGACATCAAGGATGAATACTGATATTTTTGGAATGGGTAATCAGCTCAATTTAGTAAACATGGAATCTGAAACATTGGTGGGGATTACGGATTAGTTTAGTCATTTGGAACTGAGGGTATTGTTTACATACCCTGTTACACTTCAGCCAGTATTTAGATTGACTTTGGCTACACCTGCAAGGGCTGGAGACCTGCCCTTCAAGATGATAAGGGTCATTCTACAGAAAGCATGCATTTAATGAGAATCATTTCATTAGAATAGGTTATTGCTGATCTTTTAAAAAGTTAGAAGAATGGTAACTGTCCTAGACAGAAAGTGCATGTATAAAGACAATTTTCTGTAATTTTATAGAAAATTTAAAAACAAAACATTTAAAAACAAACCACATAAACATTTTTTATATAATCCATTACAAGGTAGACTGTAAAAAATATTTTTAAAGTAGTAAATAAAACAAATCTTTCTACATTCAAAATGTCAAGTTTATTCAGATGTCAAGTTTAATTGCACTTTTATTTAATTACATAATTTAATGGCACTTGTTTTTAACTCTCGCTTGAGTAATCTTGTCTAACACTCCTTGTGGAAGTGTAACAACTACTGGTGGACACTGCTGAGCGGCCAGACATGCAGGCTTCACAGATCTTCTTTGGGATGGCAGATTGTGTCCCTCGCCTGTGAGAGGAGGTCCCTCATCAGCGTGATGGGCCAGGCTGATCCACCAGCATCTCTAGAATGTCCAAGAACCAGGGCTTCTGCGCCATCTCCTTACAACTAACAACACTGACTCTTCCTGCCTGATCTTGCATAGAACCTGATGCAAGATTTTCACAGAAGGTAACACATACTTGTGTGCTCTCTTCTTAGAGAAAAATAGCATTGGTGAAGAATTACAGTCAGGATTTAGACCGTATCATAGTACTGAGACTGCTCTCATTAGAGTTACAAATGACCTGCTTCTATCATCTGATCGTGGTTGTATCTCTTTATTAGTTCTACTGGATCGTAGCGCTGCGTTCGACACTATCGATCACAACATTCTTTTAAATAAACTAGAACACTTTGTTGGCATTAGTGGAAGTGCATTATAGCATGGTTCAAATCGTACTTATCTGAACGCCATCAGTTCGTAGCAGTGAATGAAGAAGTATCATATCGGTCACAAGTTCAGTACGGAGCCCCTCAAGGCTCAGTACTAGGGCCGTTACTTTTCACGCTTTACATGTTACCCTTGGGAGATATTATCAGGAGACATGGTGTTAGTTTTCACTGTTATGCTGATGATACTCAGCTCTATATTTCTTCGCGGCCCAGTGAAACACACCAAATTGAGAAACTAACGGAATGCATAGTCGATATAAAAAACTGGATGACGAGCAACTTCTTACTGTTAAATTCTGAAAAAACAGAGGTGTTAATTATCAGACCTAAAAACCCCACATGTAATAACCTAGAAAACTAACTAACACTTGATGGCTGCTCTGTCAATTCTTCTTCATCAGTTAGGAACCTAGGTGCGCTGTTTGATAGCAATCTTTCATTTGAAAGCAATGTTTCTAGCATCTGTAAAACTGCGTTTTTCCATCTCAAAAACATATCTAAATTGCGACCTATGCTCTCAACGTCAAATGCAGAAATGCTAATTCATGTGTTTATGACCTCAAGGTTAGACTATTGTAATGCTTTATTGGGTGGTTGTTCTGCACGTTTGATCAACAAGTTACAGTTGGTCCAAAATGCAGCAGCTAGAGTTCTTACTAGAACCAGGAAGTACGATCATATTTGTTACGAATCTGGTCCATGTTCTCCCGATTAACCACCACTAGAGGTCACCCGTTCACCACTATGACTTTTTCACTCACAACACATTGGACTCAATTTCCCATAATCCTTTGCACTGACGACATTCACAGCTGTTCACTATTTCGCCCACACCTGATCACAATTTTTCAATCACCACCACACACCATATAAGCCTGGGACTTGCTCTTGCTCAGGGCCGAGTATTGTTTAGCATTTATCACTCCCCAAGCGATAGCTACTTTACAGAGCCATAGTCTTAGTCTTGTCTTGTTTTGTCTTGTCTTGCCTTGCCTTGTTTATCTTGCCGTGTCTGACCCTGCCTTTGTTTCCTGGATTTACCCCTTTGCCTTGCCGTTTGGACTCTGTTCACTCCCCGTTTGGATTATTGCTCTCGTCTCTGGATTATCTCTCTGCCTTGCCCCTTTGGATACTGTTCGCTGATCGTCGACCCACGCTTGCTCCACTGAGTGCTCTGTCTTGCCCTTGCCATACCTGTTTGCCGATCTCTGACCCTGCCTGTTTTCTGACCATGTTTTTTAATAAAGCTTTGCATATGGATCCACACGTCTCATGTCTCGTCAGCCCTGTAACAATATTAGCCTGGTTCTGTCAACACTGCATTGGCTCCCTATCTTGTTAATTACTTATAAAGCCATGAATGGCTTAGCTCCTCAGTACTTGAGCGAGCTCTTATCACATTATAGTCCTCCACGTCTGCTGCGGTCTCAAAACTTTTGAGTTTGATAATTTGATAATACCTAGAATATCAAAATCGACTGCGGGCGGCAGATCCTTTTCCTATTTAGCACCCAAACTCTGGAACAATCTACCTAAAACTGTTTGGGAGGAAGACACACTCTGTTAGTTTAAATCTAGATTAAAGACAGATTTCTTTAACCTGGCTTACACATAACACACTAATACACTTCTATTATTCAAATACGTTAAAGGATTGTTAGGCTGCATTAATTAGATCAACCGGAACCGGGAACACTCCCCATAACACATGATGTACTTGTTACATCATAAGAAGAATGGCATCTATGCTAATATTTGTCTGTTTCTATTCTGTTTCTCAGTCCGTGTCCAGATCAGATGGTGGATCGGCACCGGGAAATGATGTATGTGGACCTGATCGTTGGCGGAGGCCGGACACCTGGATGAGCACCAGAGACAGATCCCCAGTGAGAACCCTGCCACTTAGACAGCCATCGGGAAAGACCACTGGAACCAGTTGAGTCCTTAAAATCTGACTTTGCTGCAGTTTGGAATTGAACTGCTGGTTCGTTTGGCCAGAGGAGAATTGGCCCCCTGACTGAGCCTGGTTTCTCCCAAGGTTTTTTTCTCCATTCTGTCACCGATGGAGTTTTGGTTCCTTGCCACTGTCGCCTCTGGCTTGCTTAGTTGCATTTCCAGTGATATCGTCGACCTGATTGCAAAGACGTGATGTTTTATTAACAAATTTCGGGAGGAGCACGCGCAGATAATTAACACGGCCAATTCACCATCAGCAATCACTCAGTCTATCCTATCAGCCAAGAGAGAACTTCTATAAATAGACCAAGCCATCTTACCTTCATTCTCTCTACAGTTTTTAGGCTCTACAGTTTTTAGCATTCGGTTTTGCTCCTTTGCTATCATATCACAGACGCATCTTTTTCTAGAGAATGAAAAACCTGGACCAGAGATTTTCGTATCACATCGCAATCTGCAAGCTCTAGGCTCACTCCCTTTCCGTCAGTCACCACCGCCGAGCACCAGGCTTCATCACAGCAGGTGCTCTGCTAGACCAGCCACACGCTCTCCACAATGCCGAGGTTTAACCTCGCCACAACCGACATCCTCGTCTCATTCGGCCATTCCAATATATCCTCAGATCGGAGTCTGTATTTAAGCCCGAAGCAAACGCTGATTTATTCTGACGAATCCTTCTCGCAGAGGGCAAACAAAGCGGATACGTGCGATCCGTTCGTTACACTGCAAATCAGCCAACCTCGCTCCTAAATCCACTCCAGGCGCAAAGGCGGCCAATAGATCGAGCAAAGCCCCGATCTCGCCTCACTCTCCACCATCATCGTCCCGTACAAGACCCGGCTCTCCTAGAGCATTGGGTCGCAGTGGCAGGCCTCAAACGAGCAAAACCTCACTCGGCTCTTCTTTTCTCCGCAGTTCTTCCGGCCGCAGTGCCGTATGTAGCCGGACCTCCAGCTCTCGTAGCAGTCAGTGCGAGGCTGCCTCCGGTAGCGGCGCAGGCCATGTTGCAAACAAACGTTTGTGTGAAGGCAAGTCATTTGTTGCAAAAAAAATCGTCAAACAATGTGATAACATTATGGACGTGATGTCATTTCAGTAACCATGACGCAACTGCGCAGATCACGTAAGGAAATGATTCATTTTCTGTATTAATTTTCACCAGCAATTTACATGTATTTTAAATTGCACATTACTCCGATAGACGGATAAGGTGTAAAAGATTGTCTGAACTTAATTCTTAGGAAATCATTGTGCCTAAATAAACAATTACAGGTGCAAACTAACAGCTAAGGTGTATCACAAAGAACCATTCATGCCATTATTGAACAATGCAACCCACCTTGCACGTGTCGTGCATACGACTAGGCACCCCTCTTCAAGTCTCTACCAACCGATGTACGGCTTGCCTGGCCAGCTGCTCCAATACTTTCTTCTTTTCATGTGGTTAAGAGGAAAAACATGTACTTTCATAATTTTAAGACTTTTTAAAAAGTTGTTAAAAGCCACCATATTTTCTCCTGCTACATCTAACCCCTCTTTCTTTTTCTCCAGCTCCCACAGCACACGCCAGCTTGAGTCTGCCTCCGCTAGCTGCACAGGCTGCACAGGCTCTCCAGCTATTTTTCTCCGAATATCACAAGCCTCCACGGCCTACAGCTGCAGAAGCCGAAACGAGCACAAAGTTGCTCATGCTGGCAACACATGCCCTCACATCTCAGTCCTTTCCTCCCGTTACTCCAAATCCTTTTCCTTTTCAGCGGTCTCCAGCTCCCACAGCACACGCTAGCTTAAGTCTGCCTCCGCTAGCTGCGCAGGCTGCACAGGCTCTCCAGTTATTTTTCTCCGAATATCACAAGCCTCCACGGCCTATAGCTACAGAAGCTGAAACGAGCACAAAGTTGCTTATGCTGGCAACACATGCCCTCACATCTCAGTCCTTTCCTCCCGTTACTCCAAATCCTTTTCCTTTTCAGCGGTCTCCAGCTCCCACAGCACACGCTAGCTTGAGTCTGCCTCCGCTAGCTGCGCAGGCTGCACAGGCTCTCCAGCTATTTCTCTCAGAATATCACAAGCCTCCACGGCCTACAGCTGCAGAAGCTGAAACGAGCACAAAGTTGCTTATGCTGGCAACACATGCCCTCACATCTCAGTCCTTTCCTCCCGTTACCCCAAATCCTTTTCCTTTTCAGCGGTCTCCAGCTCCCACAGCACACGCTAGCTTGAGTCTGCCTCCACAGGCTGCGCAGGCTTTTCAGGATGTCCAAAAAAAAAAAAAAAAAACCCACTCCCGTGGTTTACAATAGCTGAAGGACTGAAGGAAGCGTGAGGCTGCCTCCGCGTGCCCCCACATCTCGGGCTTTTCTAATGACCCCTTTTTCTTTTCAGTCGCCTCCAGCTCCCATGGCAGACACTAGCCCAGAGGTCTATTGAAAAGTAAGGCTGCCTCTGCTGCAGGGTTGCGAAATAAATTAGGATTTTGAATATTTGTCGAGTTCAAAATAAAAATCCTCATTCCACACGAATTTTAGGCGTGTCAGGCAGCCTTATCAGTGGCACACAGAATGCATATCTTGCACATTTTCTAGAGTGACCTTACTTTCAGACTCGCATCTCGCACGAGAGAAGCATGTTTAGAAAGCCATGTAAATGTCTAATTGTCTCTCGTCTCCTTAAATCAAACCATGCATACATGATACTGCTGGTTCACAATTGTTTAAGCAACTTGATTTATATTCGGTTCATAAAGATTATGCACCTTTTCACAGATAGTCATGTTGTTTTATTGCTTTAATAAACGTACATTAGTAATATTTTGCTCTATGCACCTTCACGTGGCCTAAGGAGAGAAGCCAAAAGCTTTTACCCCTAACCGAAATCATGCCTTTCAAATTTGAAAAGAACTCGAATATTGATAATATTTAGGTGGGAAATTCAATTTCGTCTTTCAGCCATTTCTGACAGCCCTACTCTGCCGTCAGGTGTGTCCCATGCTCCTTTCCCCCACAGCTCCCTACTTCTTTCAAATAACATTGTCTTTTTCCAGATCAAGTTCCGGCTCCCCTCGAGATTCAAGACGCAGCAGGCCATCAGCAAGCATGGGTTACGTCCCAGACTCAGCCGCTCCTCACACTGCATTGCCTCTCTCCTCTTCTCAATAAATCACTGCGGCGCCTTCAACTACAGCGCCTCATGCAATGCCGCTGGTTTAGCTTCCCAAACTCCTATCCTTCGCACTCCCTTCCTTCTATCAACGGCAGGCAGCCCCTGCTACAGACATCCAAGTAGGGCATCATCAGCCGGCAATGCAAGCTTACTGGCCTCCTCCCTCATTTCCTTCTACCTCTTCCTACATGCTTCCCTAAGCACCAAAGGCTAATCCGTGCGTGAGGCTGCCTCCGCAAACGGTTTCGGCCCCTCCCTATCTTCCTTTTAACCCTTCTCTGCAATCTAAACCCCCGTACACTTCATTTACTCATTGCAGTCCCACTACCTACCCCACTGAATGTTGCAGCTCCAGAACCACCCCGTATGCCAATACCATCAAGTCTCAGATTCTCACAGAAATTCTAAGCGCTGGCTCCGGAGGCGGACCCATCGCCAACTCGCATCCCTATAACACATCCTTCAAACCTCTCCTTGACATGTTACTAAGTTCCTTCCTCCAAGCAGGTTCACCCAGTACCATCCATTCATATCCAACAGCTGATCCAAGCTCTCGGTCAACGGTCATCGGACGCCTCCAAGAGCTATATCAGGACCAATAATTTTCACAAGGGAGCCATCTAACTCTGATCAGTTTAGTGAAATTTGATACTGCCACTGCAGTGCCCTGCCCATTTAATACCACCGCTGCGGTGCCCCGCGTAATTCAATACTGCCAGTGCCACCGCAGTGCCCTGCTCATTTGATAATGCTGCCGCAGTGCCCCGTGTAATCTGATCCTGCCGCCGTATAATCTGATCCTGCTGCCGCATAATCTGATCCTGCCGCCGCAGTGTCCCGCTAATTTGATCCTGCCACCGCAGTGCCCTGCTCAATTCGATATCGCTGTTGCAGTGCCCGGATCATTCGATACCGCCGCAGCAGTGCCCGCTTCCGCAGAAGCCACATTCCTTTTCAGACGCCTCAGCAGGGCCCGCTTCCGCAGAAGCCACATTCCTTTTCAGACGCCGCAGCAGGGCCCGCTTCCGCAGAAGCCACATTCCTTTTCAGATGCCGCAGCAGTGCCTGCTTCCGCAGAAGCCACATTCCCTTTCAGATGCCACAGCAGTGCCCGCTTCCGCAGAAGCCACATTCTCTTTTCAGATGCCGCAGCAGTGCCCGCTTCCGCAGAAGCCGCATTCCTTTTCAGACGCCGCAGCAGTGCCCGTTTCCGCAGAAGCCACATTCTCTTTCAGTTGCATTCTCTTTCCAGATGCGGCAGCAGAGCCGCTTCCACAGAAGCCACATTCTCTTTCAGATGCCACAGCAGTGCTCGCTTCCGCAGAAGCCACATTCTCTTTCAGATGCATTCTCTTTCCAGATGCGGCAGCAGAGCCGCTTCCACAGAAGCCACATTCTCTTTCAGATGCCACAGCAGTGCTCGCTTCCACAGAAGCCACATTCTCTTTCAGATGCCACAGCAGTGCCCGCTTCCGCAGAAGCCACATTCCTTTTCAGACGCCGCAGCAGCGCCCGTTTCAGCAGAAGCCACATTCTCTTTTCAGATGCCGCAGCAGTGCCTGCTTCCGCAGAAGCCACACTCTTTTTCAGATGCCGCAGCAGTGCCCGCGTCCGCAGACGCCATATTCTTCCAAAGGCTGCAGCAGTGCCCCGCTTGTCCGATACTGCCGCAGCAGTGCCTGCTTCCGCAGAAGCCACATTCCCTTTCAGACGCCGCAGCAGTGCCCGTTTCCGCAGAAGCCAAATTCTCTTTTCAGATGCCGCAGCAGCGCCTGCTTCCGCAGAAGCCACATTCTCTTTCAAAATGCCGCAAGCAGTGCCCTATTCATTCGATACCGCCACAGCAGTGCCCGCTTCCGCAGAAGCCACATTCTCTTTTCAGATGCCGCAGCAGTGCCTGCTTCCGCAGAAGCCACATTCTCTTTCAAATACTACAAGCAGTGCCCTATTCATTCGATACCGCCGCAGCAGTGCCTGTTTCCGCAGAAGCCACATTCTCTTTCAGATGCCACAGCAGTGCCCGCTTCCGCAGAAGCTGCATTCCTTTTCAGACGCCGCAGCAGTGCCCGTTTCCGCAGAAGCCACATTCTCTTTCAGTTGCATTCTCTTTCCAGATGCGGCAGCAGAGCCGCTTCCACAGAAGCCACATTCTCTTTCAGATGCCACAGCAGTGCCCGCTTCCACGGAAGCCACATTCCCTTTCAGATGCATTCTCTTTCCAGATACCACCGCAACAATTCCACTCCAAGCGACGTCCAGCGCCTCTCCATCCTGAAGCCTTGCAAATTTCGGGGGGTTATCAACGCCCCACTCCGGCTGCTGTCCCGCGCTAATCGCATCTTTGGGGGGAACGCTCTGGGTCCGGGCTAAATGCCGAGCTCGGACCCCTCTCCCCGGACAGGGGGAGTGCCCCGGGTTCGGGAGTAATTTACAGAGCTCGGAGCCCTCTCCCCGGACAGCACGCCAAATACGCATAAACCTTGACTCTGTTCATTATACACAAGGGCGAACTCGTGAAGTGATGTTTTATTAACAAATTTCGGGAGGAGCACGCGCAGATAATTAACACGGCCAATTCACCATCAGCAATCACTCAGTCTATCCTATCAGCCAAGAGAGAACTTCTATAAATAGACCAAGCCATCTTACCTTCATTCTCTCTACAGTTTTCAGCATCCCACCTCCACCCCAACTCCTCACCACCAGCCCGCTCCTACCCCAGCGTGGGGAGGAGCTCGGGGGGAGCGCTCTGGGTCCGGGCTAAATGCCGAGCTCGGACCCCTATCCCCGGACAGGGGGAGTGCCCCGGGTTCGGGAGTAATTTACAGAGCTCGGAGCCCTCTCCCC
Source organism: Barbus barbus (assembly GCF_936440315.1). Lineage (NCBI taxonomy): Eukaryota > Metazoa > Chordata > Actinopteri > Cypriniformes > Cyprinidae > Barbus > Barbus barbus. The sequence continues at coordinate 7,712,418 of NC_136724.1, forward strand.
GGACAGCACGCCAAATACGCATAAACCTTGACTCTGTTCATTATACGCAAGGGCGAACTCGTGAAACTTATTTAAACTGAACTGAGCTGTATGATGACATCACTGAACTCAATAATGAAATGCCTTTAACTGAAAATCTTTTTTTTTAATCTTTTTATTTTACATTATTGACACACTATTTTCCTTTTTTGATATTGTGCAGTTGCTTTGACACAATTTACATTGTTAAAAGAGACTTGACTTGACTTGACTCTCTTATTTATCACTGTAAAGCTGCTTTGAAATCTGTACTGTATAAAGTGCTATATAAATAAAGGTGACTTGACTTGACTTGAATGGGACATGGCCTGTCTCGACAACATATCAACCCCATAGTTCAAACACCCAGGGCCTTGGTAAGCTCAAATTGACAGGAGATGCTGGACTGCCCAAATCAGAAGGGGCCTCGCGATACTCAGAAGAGGGCAAGAATTGAGGCTGATTACTAACTGTTGGTTTATGTAGCAAATTAGCCCAAAAGGTCCCACCAGCACTCGTCCCACAAATATTTAGTGAGAATGTCTATAGACTACAGTAAAATATTTGTCTTGCTTCAACAAAAGCAGAACAAGAAGCTCGATGGGCAGAGCATTTCAAGCAAATTAGCCTTGAATAGGCCACCACCAACAAAAACTGACCTAAATGTCATCATAGCACCACCAGAAAAAGGAGAAATCATCTAAGCCATTTGATCCCTCAAGAACAAAAAAGCACCTTCAAAGCAGAGTTTTTCCAAAGAAAACCCTTAGCTTACAGCCAAAATGCTGCAGCCATTTTTTTAAGTCATATGGGAGGAGAAAAATCTACCATTCGAATGTACAGATGGGATTATTGTGAATATTTCTGAAAAGGTGCCCTGAGTAATTGTAATAACTTGTGGGGTAGCATCCTCTTGTCAATTCCAAGTATAATTCTTGTGAAGATTATTATTTACAGAATCTCAAATGCAGGGGAAAATTTAGGAAAGAACAAGCAGGATTCAGAATTAGAAGGGGATGTGTTAACCAGATATTCAGTGGCAGAAACAACTTTAGATTTCACTTTGGAGACTTTGAGAAGGCCTCTGACAGAATCCACAGAATCAGTCTATGGCATATACTCTGTGCATATGGGTTTCCATAGCAGATCATCCTTTTTTATCAAACTTAATATGCAAAGTAGGAAACAGAAATCACAGTTTTGAATGTAAAAACAAAAGTCAGACAAGGATGGACTCAGATGGACTCTCTTCTCAACACTGGAAGATCCTGACTAGGCTGACAACCTGGTACTACTTTCACATACCCACCAGCACATGCAGAAGAAAACATCTCATCCCAGCCTATATTGCACACAGAAAGTAGGCTCAAAGATTATCAAGATGAAAACAGAGGTGATGGCCTTAAACAAAACCCCTCACCAGTACAAGTAGAAAGAACATATATATTCACAACTGAGGAACATATTTACCTTGGCAGCCGTAGTTCGGCAGGATGGAGGAGTAGGCAGTGACATGAAGAATTGACTCACCAAGGTCAGAGACATCTTCAGAATGTTGAACAATGTCTGGAGGTCCTCACAATATAGCACCCACACTAAAATGAGACTGTGTCAGAGCTGCATCCTTTCCACCCTACTTTACGGCTCTGAATTTTGGAAAATGACAGTAACCTTACCAAATTCTCAACCTTTCACACAAAGAACCTCCGGAGAATCCTGCAAATCTTCTTGCCCAAAACCATCTCTAATCAACAACTACTTGCCCAGGACAAACATGAAAGTATGGACACCATCATCATGAAAAGGTGATGGAAATAGCTTGGATACGTCTTCCAGAGGATACAAGATGACATTTCACAGACTGCCCTCTTCTCAGAAAAAATTAAAATAAATAAATAAATTATATATATATACTTTATCAAATCAAATTATATACAGTCACATATATATTACTGTGTACAGTGCTGCTTGAAAGTTTGTGAACACTTTATAAAATTGTCTATATTTCTGCATAAATATAACTCAAAACATCATCAGATTCTCACATAAGTCCTGAAAGTCAACACGTTCTCACTCCCAACTCGTCACATATTGACGCTTGGTCAGGACCCATTGGCATCACTTTTCGACGCACAGGGTCCTCCATTGTTTTCAGTTGTTTGTCTTAATTTAAGGGTCTGTGTGCATTTGTAAAAAATAGAAATAATTTTATATAAATTTATACTTTCATTGGAGCACCTAACCCCAACTCTACCCTAAATGTACCCACTTCTGAACAATATAAATACATACGATATCTTTATGTGAGGAAGAGAGTAAAACATAAGGTTCTAATCACTGAAAATGATCCCCCGCATTAACGTGCTCGCATCTCATTCAAAAATGTACTCCCGACCGTAGCATGATGCAATCGGTCACGAGACACACAAAAGCCAATAGCATTTCACAACCAAGGCTGATGTAAGGCTTCTTCTGGAGGCATTTTTTTATTTGCACACAGACTGCAGCACACGGGATGAGCCGTATGGCGGACGGAGATGGCGATCGCTTTTTTCCTCTCACAAATCAATCGTTTTGCCTCAGAAGACTTGGAATATTAAAGCTTTTTGAATAAATTATGACTGTAGTTGTATCTGCCTGTTATATCTGGTGTTTTAATGACAAATGGTAGGTTTAGGGGCAGGGGATAGGTTAGGTACTCATAAATGTGTAAATAGTGTAATATAAAAAAAAAATGTTGTGACTGTTTACATTGAAAAATCACACCCCAATATATATGCAATAATGGCAATATTATTACACAATATATAATGTAAGCATGACTATAAAATTCCCAGTGCCTTTCGTGTAGGCATATTGACGGCAAGAGTTTCTTATTTAAAGCAGTGGAGAACCCTACACATTGAAAAACGATGCTAAAGGGGTACCCTGTGTGTCAAAAAGTGATGAAAAAAGGGTCCTGACCAAGCATCAATATGTGACGAGATGGGAGTGATAATGTGTTGTGAAAATATACAAAAAGAACCCAAATAAAACAAATTAGACAAAAAAATGTTCTTTCCCATTTATTTATTGAGAAATTTGATCCAATGTTACATATGCGTTTACAACACTGTGTGAGAAGATAGATAATGTCTGAAAGGAGAAATTTGATATTCTAAATTAAATTACAAAGTTTGGATTGTCTTCCCCGCTAGAAATTTTATGTTCCCAGAAGATTCTTAGAACGTTCCCGGGAGGTGTTAAATGACATTCTTGACCCTTAACGTTCTAACATTAGTTTTTCTCTGTCTGCTGTAACTGTGTGTTTACAAGATATGTTTCTTCTGGCAACAAGCCAAAGGATAACATGGTCCTTGTGGTGTTTCCTAGTTATTAATGATTATTTAATTGTGATGTAGTAGCTTGATTCACTGATCTTATCCAGAGTTTAAAGCTGTGGCTTTGTATGATGTGAAATTTAATATTGCTGATAAAAGTAATGTTTCTGTCAGGAACACTATCATCAAAGATGATTGACAATAAGCATAAAGTTTGGATTGGCAGTATGGTTCTGTTCTGGGCAAGAACTCCCTGCCCATCCATTCAGCCTAGCATGGATGAAAGCAGGGAGAGCAGTGATAACCCCCAAGGGTAAACAGAACAGAACCAACGAAAGAATATCGTTAATGTTCAGTAATTTTATGTACACATTTTTGAATTAATCTGATTTAAAGGAGAATCAGAAGCTGGATCCAGACTGACAGAGGAGGAGTTGGGGATGGAGGAGGGTAATTAGCTATTGAGCAATGCAAAAACTGCTGATAATACTGAGGGACCTTATATATTGATGCTTCGATTGGTGTCGTATTCCTATAGGTAGATGGGGATCAACTGAGAGTCAGATGATGCAAGCTTGACTAACGTGACCTGCCAGAACTAACGCTACACTTGATTTTAATCAGACAATTTAATGGGTATTAAGAATACTTTGTACACAATAAATTTTGAACATTTGTATGAGTGAGACTCAAAACTCGTCCATGGCTCCCAGAGTGCATTTTGACATGAATAAATTATGCACCTGAATTGTCTTAGTATTTTCTTTTATTCTTACTATTTGCTTTAATTATTGCTGTTTTATTGCTGAAGCCTGACTTTTTAGTAGCTTGTTTTGTGATGTTCAAATATCTGTTTATCTGAATAGTTTGTTGAATGTCACCATTGTTGAGATTCATATGCCGATTCTTCATGTCTATGTGTGCCGTAAATGAAGACTTTTTGTGCACAATATATTTGTAAAATTGTTCACGTTGTCAAAACACTGTTAAAACTCAAACGGTGGAAACAAAGGGCTACTGTAGTCAACAATGTGAAATGTAACAATTAGTGAATTAAGCAACTATATTATGTGTTTTTTTTTTCAACATCAAGTAGCCAACATTACCTGATGATATTTTCTCCTGGCTTTCCTTTGCTATAACAATGTGCTTTGTAAACACAGAGTAACAGCAGACACATAAACAAATAATGTTTTAAAGTGTAAGGTCAAGAGCCTAACTAAAGCAAACACTGATCACCAAAATGGTGACTTCTAATGAAAAAAAAAACATCAACATCTGAACCTCTGATAAATAGAAACTTTTGTATGACAGAAAAAAACTGGCTAATAATGAGTGACGCTGCAATGCTGTTTGTGTAGTTGTTTAACCATCCTCTGCTGAGATCTTGAGAGATTTATTGTGTTTTATTTCAGTTGATTTAATCTAAGGCTGTGACTGGAAGTAAATTGTAGTTGTTGTGTTTCAATTTTTTCTGCTTCTTAATTAATCACTTAATTCTCTCAGTAACTTCATCTCTGCTTCAGTGTTTATTTAACACTCAGTAGAGTGGGACTAAATACACTTTGAGCAGTGTCAATGCCTGAAGGTCCTCCAAATAATGTCCCCCAAACCTTTAAAGATCAACTTCATGGTTGGCCAAGTGAAAATGGCAGTATTCAAGAAAAATGGGTAAGGGATCACATGGCCAAGACAGTACAGGGTGCACAATACAGTACAGTACAGGTTAATTTGATTCATGTGGTCCGGAACAAAAAGGAAAATTATACATTTGGTCCTGGTCCACTTAGTGTTCACACTGGCATTTTTGACAGCGAACCTAAAGATACAGAAACTAAAGGCATAGTAATACGTTCACAACCTGATTGGTCAGGTTGAATGATGTATACTTTGTGACGGAACTCACCGAACACTCCAAACAAAAGGAAAAGGTGCGTTTGACTTAAAGCAGCACTGCGGGTGTATGACATTAAAAGTACCCATTCACTGATCGGTCTGCTCAGCGCCGCTTTAAGTTGAATACACCTAATGTGGTCTGCTGGACTAAGCGCGCTCATTGTTGCATGCATATGATTTTATTTTCACCACCTGTGGACTTACGAAGAGCTCATAAAAGGCACTTTACCTCCTCATTGCTCCACGTTTGCCCTCTACTCTACTTGTTTGGGACACACCTCTTATTCCCTTTGTGAAATTATGTCGCATAGCGTAAATAAGCTCTAAGCTGTGTAATAGATCATATCTTGTCATTACTTCCTGTTTTTGGTTCATTTAGAAGTATTTGGTCCATGTGGCATTCATATTTCATTCAAACCACACCAGAGTTTGTTTGAAAGCGGAACGAGGCCCATATTTTTAGCGGTCTTGGTCTGCTTTTTTGGTGCGCATCAGGGTTCGGATGGCAGCATTCACACTTACTCAAATCGCACCAGAGTTCGTTTTAATCGAACCAAACATGGCAAATGTGAACACACCCTTAAACAAACTCTGGTGTGATTGCTCTGTTAGTGCGATTCGTTTGAGTAAGTGTGAATGCTGCCATCCGAACCCTGGTGCGCACAAAAATCTCTATCTTACTTCCACTCTCTGTTGTGTAAAGTGATCAAATATTACTTAATTCCCACCATATTCCTGGTTTTATCTATCAAACTAATCGAACTAATTTGATCGTTCACTTTATAAAACCGCGAGTGCAGCGTGTTAGCATTCGTTAGCCGGTTAGCTTGTCACTCGCGGTTCCATTCGCGTTTCTATTTGCGTCTATTTTTGTTTTCTTTTTTGTTTTCTTTTTTCTCGCTCCGTTCCATTTCTCTCTCGCTCCGTTTTTCATGAGTTCATCAAACAACAGTGGTAAGTGAATCATTCATCAATCACGGTGAGTAATGGCTTTTTCTCCTGCTATTGTTGTTTGCACTGTTTGCCACATCTAAAGTTTATCTCTCTCTGTCGGCGACGAGGGATTCAATGATAAATGCAGGGAAATAGTTAGGCTGACAGAGAAGATTTTAGAACTAGAGACACGCATCCAAACTTTAGTTGAGGATAGTAAGAATGTGAGGGCTGTAGATACTGCTTTGAATGCAACTAGCTTAGGAAATCCTGTACATTGTTCGGTTCCGGTAGAGCCCGTGCAGCAGGGCAACTGGGTGACTGTGAGGCGAAATAGTCACGGGTCAAAACACCGCTCTTCCATTCCAATCAAAACAGCAAACGTTTAGCTAATGCTAAATGTATATTCAGATTGTTATTCACCTCAGTGCTAATGATGTTCGGCGTCGCCAGTCGGAGATCAATAAAAATAATGTTAAAGAGGTGTGTGAACTTGTAAGTACGATGTCAGACGATGTAATATGCTCTGGTCCCCTCCCTGCTTACCGGGGTGATGAGATTCATAGCAGACTGTCGTCACTCAATGGCTGGATGTCTAAGCGGTGCCCGCAGAATAGCATAGGTTTTATAGACAACAGGACAATTTTTGGGGCAGACCTGACCTGTTGAAAAGAGATGGTCTTCATCCCTCCTGGGGTGGTCCCGCTCTTTTCTCTAGAAATATGGCACATAGTCTTAGAGTTTGTACTTGACTAACTGGGGCCCAGGTCAGGAAGCAGACAGACTGGCTAAACCGACCATCTGCTAGCCTCCTCACGTCACAAAAGTCAGTTAATTTTCAGCACATAGAGACTCTTTCACCTAGATATCACACTATAGAGACTGTGTCTGTTCCCCGAATTAGAAAACACAAAAAAACGTCCAAACCAATTTAAGAGTAACAATTTAATTGATGTTCAACAAATAAAAAATGTATATAATACAGAGAAACAAATGATAAAGCTTGGCTTACTGAATATCAGGTCTCTTTCTACGAAAGCGCTTTTTGTAAATGATATGATCACTGATCATAACCTAGATGTGCTCGGTTTGACAGAAACCTGGCTAAAACCAGATGAATACATTATTTTAAATATGTCTACCCCCAATATTACTGTTATAAAAATTAGCTGCATCCAAATGGTAAAGGGGGAGGTGCTGCTACAATTTATAGCAATATTCTCAGTATTTCTCAGAGGGCAGGCTTTAAGTATAACTCCTTTGAAATAATGGTGCTTCATATAACATTATCTAGAGAAACAAGTGTTAATGATAAATCCCCTGTGATGTGTGTACTGGCTACTGTATACAGGCCATTTTATATCAGAGTTAGTGCTGGCTGCAGATAAAGTCTTAATCATTGGTGATTTAATATCCACGTTGATAATGAAAAATATGCATTAGGATCAGCATTCATAGACATTCTGAACTCTATTGGGGTTAGACAACATGTCTCAGGACCTACTCATTCTCAAAATCATACACTAGATTTAATATTGTCACAAGGAATTGATGTTAATGGTATTGAAATTCTGCAGCAAAGTGACGATATCTCAGATCATTATCTAGTCTTGTGTAAACTCCATATAGCTAAAACTTTAAATTCTACTCCTTGTTACAAGTTTGGTAGAACCATCACTTCTACCACAAAAGCTTTGTAAATAATCTTCCTGATTTATCTCAATTCCTCAGCATATCCAACAGTGCAGAAAAGTTTGATGATGTAACACAAACTGTGGACTCTCTCTTTTCTCGCACTTTAGATACGGTTGCTCCTTTACACTTAATGAAGATTAAGGAAAAGACTCAAACACCTTGGTATAATGAGCACACTCGGGCCCTAAAGAGAGCTACCCGGAAAATGGAGTGCAGCTGGAGGAAAACAAAACTAGAGGTATTTCATATTGCTTGGTGGGAAAGTACCCTATCCTACAGAAAAGCATTAAAAACTGCTAGATTACTTTTCGTCTCTTTTAGAAGAAAACGACCTAGGTTACGTATGTAACCCAGATTCCTTGAAGGGAACGAGAGCTGCGTCGGAGACGCTATGGGAACGCTCTCAGCGTCATTCCGCTCTGAATATCGTATGCAATCAGTCCAATAGAAAGGGCGAAGCGTCACGGGCGGGGTGACGTCACGACCAGGAAGTATATAAGCACGTGAGGCGGCGCCCGCGTTAGCTCCATGTCATGAAGCAAGCGCTGGCAGGGATGCCGGAAGTATGGCTGCGAGACGCAGCTCTCGTTCCCTTAGGGAACCTGGGTTACATACGTAACCTAGGTCGTTCCCTTTCAGGAACGTCGAGCTGCGTCGGAGACGCTATGGGAACGCTATACCAACGCCTCCATACTGACAAGTCCCTGTCTGTGTCAGGACAAAAGGACAGAGGAGCCTGGAGTGGCTCGGAGATCAAGGTTGTAAACCCTCGCAAAGGTCAGGGGCGTGGACCATCCAGCAGCGTCGCAGATGTCCCGTATTGGGACACCTGCCCAAAGGGCCTTTGAGGCCGCCATACCTCTAGTTGAGTGCGCTCTGACTCCCAGCGGATGGGCAAGCCCAGAGGCCTCGTAAGCAAGGCTAACAGCATCCACAATCCACCTACTAAGAGTGGGCTTCGTAGCAGGAAGACCCCTCTTAGGCGGACCATAGCATACCAGCAACTGGTCCGTCTTTCTCCACAGGGCAGCTCTGTGGATGTATGCGCCCAGTGCTCGCACTGGGCACACACAGTGGTGCTTCTCCTGGTCAGGCTCCCTGAAGGGAGGAGGACAGAAGGCCTGCAGTACGACCGGCTGTGGTACGACTGTCGGGACTTTAGGAAGGTACCCCGGACGGGGGTAGAGAAATACTTTCGCCATGCCGGGCGCAAAGTCAATGTGAGAAGGGGCCGAGGAAAGAGCCTGAAGATCCCCCACCCTCCTCAGAGAGGTGATGGCCAACAGGAAGACAGTCTTGATAGTGAGGAGTCTATCAGTTATCTCCTCAAGAGGCTCGAAAGGCGCCCTACTCAGAGCCTCCAATACCACAGCCAAGTCCCACGTAGGGACTCGTGGTCGCACCGGAGGCTTCAGCCTCAGCGCACCGCGGAGGAAACGTATTACCAGGGGTAGTCTGCCCACTGACTGGCCATCGATAAGGGCGTGGTATGACGAAATAGCAGCCACGTAGACCTTGATCGTGGAGTGGGTTAACCCTGCGGAGAACCGGGCCTGCAGGAACTCCAGCACTGTACCAACTGGGCAGTTAACTGGGTCAAATTGGCGGTCTCCGCACCAGGAAGTGAAGAGTTTCCACTTCAGGGCATACAGTTTCCTCGTAGAGGGAGCTCTGGATTGAAGGAGGGTCTCAACAACCTCAGTTGACAGACCGGAAGCTACGAGTTGCGCCCCCTCAGAGGCCAAACCCACAGCTTCCATAGCTCCGGGCGGGGGTGCACAATGGTGCCCCCTGCCTGTGAGAGGAGATCTCTTCTGACAGGCACCGGCCACGGGGTGCCGTCGAGAAGAGCAATCAGGTCCGAGAACCATACTCGGCCCGGCCAGAACGGCGCTACTAGCAGTAGACTGACTGCGTCCCGGCGCACTCTCTCCAGAACTCCCGGGAGCAAGACGATCGGGGGGAAGGCGTACAGACGCAGCCTCGGCCACGTCTGCACCATAGCATCCAGACCCAGCGGGGCTGGCGGAGCTAGAGAGAACCAGAGGGGACATTGCGCTGACTCTCGAGTGGCGAAGAGGTCCACCTGTGCCTGGCCAAAGACCTTCCAGATCTGCTTCACCACCTCTGGGTGAAGCATCCATTCCCCGGGCCTCAGCCCCTGCCTCGACAGAACGTCTGCTCCCACGTTGAGATGCCCAGGGATGTGAACAGCTCTCAAGGATAGGAGCTTGCCCTGGGCCCACACCAGGATCTGGTGCGCCAGCTTGTACAAGGGGCGCGACCTCAGACCTCCTTGGCGGTTGATATACGAGACTACTGCCGTGCTGTCGGTGCGCACCAGCACATGGCGGTCTCTTAGGTCCGGGAGGAAGTGCTTGATCGCACGGAACACAGCTAGGATCTCTAGCCGGTTGATATGCCACGATAGGTGGCGTCGACTCCACAGACCACGGGCAGGGTGGCCACTCATGACCGCACCCCAACCGGTGAGGGATGCGTCCGTCGCTAGCGAGACGCGGCGACACGGAGCTCCCAGCACCGGGCCCTGAACCAAGAACTGAGGATCTCTCCACATGTCTAAGGCACGGAACCCACGGCGTGACACTTTGACAGCGCGGAGCGAGTCTCCCCTCAAGGAGACCCCTCTGTTCTTGAGCCACCACTGTAGGGGCCTCATGTGCAGCAGGCCAGAAGGAATCACGCTGGACGCTGCTGCCATAAGCCCTAGCAGCCTCTGAAACTGCTTGACAGTGAATGGCTGGCCTTGACGCACTCTCCTGACTGCCGTGAGGATCGACTCGATCCGAGCAGGGGTCAAACATGCCTGCATCGTGGTCGAATCCCACACCACGCCTAGATAAGTGGTTCTCTGAACTGGAGACAGCACACTTTTCTTGGCGTTGAGTCTCAACCCCAGCTCTCTCATGTGGGCGAGAACGACATCTCGATGCCGAACCGCCAACTGCTCTGTCTGAGCGAGAATCAACCAATCGTCGATGTAATTGAGTATGCGGATGCCCTGCAGTCGCAACGGGACCAGTGCCGCATCCACACACTTGGTGAAAGTGCGGGGTGAGAGTGCTAGGCCGAAAGGAAGAACCCGATACTGATACGCTTTGCCCCCGAAAGCGAACCTCAGGAACTTCCTGTGAGAGGGAAGGATGGATATATGGAAATAGGCATCTTTGAGATCTATCGAGACAAACCAGTCCTCGGACCTGATCTGAGATATAATCTGCCTGACTGTAAGCATCTTGAACTTCAGCTTTCTGACTGAGCGGTTCAGAGCTCGCAGATCCAATATGGGCCTCAGCCCTCCATCCTTCTTTGGAACAATGAAGTATCGGCTGTAGAAGCCGGCGCGAGTCTCGCGAGGAGGAACCAACTCGATGGCTTCCTTCCTCACTAAATTCTCGACTTCTTGTTCCAGAACCAGAGCCTGCTCGGGGCGGACCGTAGTCACGCAAACCCCGTTGAACGGCGGAGGTGGGCCATCGAACTGGATGGAATAACCACGCTCTACCGTCCGCAGGACCCAAAGAGACACGTCTGGCAGCCGCTGCCAGGCCGCCAGATGATCTACTAAGGGAATCAGTCTCTCGAGACTGACCTCTGGTGTTAGAGATATGGCCAGACCACTGTCTTGCTGCGGCTCTCCGGAGGAAGACGCGGTCTCTGGCGCTTGAGGCAAGGTTCTCAGGCCCGCAGACACTACCGGCGGGGAATTCTGAGAAGAGCACTCGCTGGGACCTGCTGTGCCCTGGAGCTGCAGGGTTGGCAGACAGATCCCCGGAGAGCACCGAGGGGAGACGGTCACCGGGTACCGCGGTGTAAGCCGCTCCACCCCAGTAGGGGCCGCCCTCCGAAGTCCTGGAGCACGCCCATCAGGACTTGTGTGCCGAGGACCTCCTAGCCATAAGGGTATCCCGAAGATCAGCCTTTGGCTTCGAGGTACTCGGCGCAGAGCGCCGCCGCGCTCGGCTCCGCCGCGGGGGAGCACGAGTGGCCACGCTCTGCTTCTGCGCAGCCCGGTACGAGGAGCTGGTATGCGGAGGGGACTGCTCCCGCCCAGCAGTCCCCCGAGTTAGAGATCGGCGTGGGAGAAACTGCTGAAACGCCTCCGCCTGCTTACGAGCCTCCTGAAATCTGTCGACGACCAAGCTGACTGCGTCGCCGAACAGACCAGAAGGCTGAAGCGGGGCGTCCATGAGGCAGACCCTGTCTTTCTCCTTTATCTCAGACAGGGTCAGCCACAAATGCCTCTCCGTTGCCACCATAGCTGCCATGGAGCGGCCGATAGCACGGGCCGACTCCTTGGTAGCGCGGAGGGCAAGATCAGCGGTCTTCCTCAGCTCAGAAATATCTTCTGGCCTAACCTCGCCGCCCTCATCTAACTCTCTCAGCAGTTCGGCCTGGTACGCCTGTAACACCGCCATGGTGTGCAGACACGCACCGGCCTGGCCTGCTGCCGCATACCCCCTGCCCACTAAGGATGAAGTCGTGCGCAGAGGCTTAGTAGGCAGGGTAGGAGCCTTCAAGGACGACGCCGTGAGCGGGGACAGATAGCTCGCAAGCGTCCGTTCAACCCGTGGCATCGTCCTGTACCCGCACACGTCCAGGTCCCGCACATTGCCATAATAATATGATGTGGGGACGAACGGGCGGGACGAGAACGGTCTCGACCACGATCTCGACACCTCAGCGTGGAGATCGGGGAAAAATGGAAGGCTCCTGCGGTGAGGTGGTTGCCGCGAGCGCAGAAAGCGCTCATCTAATAAACTTGGCTGCGGCTTTGTTGATTTTTCGGGGGGCCAACTGATGTCAAGCTTGGCCACTGCCCTAGTAACCACCTCTAAAAGCTCCTCGTACTGGGGTGTGGGCGGCGAACCCTCGTCGGCGCTCGACGCCTCAGCCTCCTCAGAGGACGAGAGACGGAGCTCCGAGCCCTCGCCTCGAGAGGAAGGAACCGCTCCCTCAAGAGACGGGGCACCAGATCTGGCGGTTACGGGAGGAGATAGGGAAATTCCCGTCTCACTCTCGTCCGCCAAATCAGCCTGTGAACCCCACGAGTGCAGCCGCCGCTCTGCCTCGGCAAAAGCGGGGCCAGCACCGCGTGGGACGCTCACAAAGGCTCCCTTCTCAAAGAGAGCCCTCCGGGTGCGGAGTGTGCGCAGCGAGAGCCGCTCACAGTGCGGGCAAACGGCTCCCTCGAGAGCCGCTGCCGCATGCTCCGCACCCAGGCAGACCACGCACAGATCATGTGTGTCCTCACCCGTAATGTAGCGCGGGCAAGGACTAACACACAACCTATAGCGTGATCTGAGATCACCCCCTGCCTTGGTCTTAGCTTTAGGCATTCTTGTCACTTTCACTCGGGACAAACAACAGTAAATAAGACTCACAAGACAGATTGGACTGACACACACACAGAGCGCTTGCTGAATGACAGAAAGCTAACGCGGGCACCGCCTCACGTGCTTATATACTTCCTGGTCGTGACGTCACCCCGCCCGTGACGCTTCGCCCTTTCTATTGGACTGATTGCATACGATATTCAGAGCGGAATGACGCTGAGAGCGTTCCCATAGCGTCTCCGACGCAGCTCGACGTTCCTGAAAGGGAACAAACATAACCCCAGGTATTTATTCAATACTGTGGCTAAATTAACAAACAAAGTATCAGCAGCTGTTGACATTCCCCAACAGTAATGACTTTATGAACTATTTTACTTCCAAGATCGATACTATTAGAGATAAAATTGAAACCATGCAGCCATCAGCTACAGTATCACATTTGATAGTCCACTACAGATCCCCTGAGGAACAATTCCACTCATTCTCTACTATAGAAGAGGAAGAATTGTATAAACTTATTAAATCATCTAAACTAACAACATGTATGTTAGACCCTATTCCATTTAAAACTACTATCCTCTTTTGGCTATTATTAATTCATCATTGTCATTAGGATATGTCCCCAAAACCTTCAGATTGGCTGTTATTAAGCCGCTCATTAAAAAGCCACAACTTGACCCCAAAGATCTAGTTAATTACAGACCGATCTCGAATCTCCCTTTTCTGACAAAGATACTAGAAAAGGTAGTACAAAATTTTTTCCCTTTTATTCGAAACATTCCCAAACGCATTAACTATCACACAAATATCTCGATTCTCACCTTTATAGATTATGTTAGCTGATCTATAGTGGCCGATGGTCAAAGTAGCCTAATAATGTAGTATATTATGCATAAAAACCTGTCTGTTTACTTAAGTAATAAATATGGGTGTCATGCCATAACATATTTTTAATACGACTGACTTTGTATTTAATGTGAATTTAACATTGAAAGTTAATGTGAATAAAAACATAGGCTTGTTAGGCTATTTATCATAACACTTTCATTGTACAGAAAGAGAGCAAAGAACATTACATTATCAAATTACATTTTTACTGACAGTCTAGAGTTTAAGCACTCTCAAAAATCTCATTAAAATCACTGAAGCTGTTTACACTATGAAATGAATATCTTCATTACCGATTCATACACACATCTGCACTTTGTTGTTTCTAACGAGAGAATTCGCCATAAAGAGATATTCAGTCAACGAGTGAGTGAAGAAAACACCGGCATTTCAGCGATGACTCGTCTGAACGCCTCTGATTGGTCATTGCATTCATAAGCTCAACAGCATGGTGTGTGATTGGTTATAATGTAGCGCTGCATAAACACGTCTGTCTTTGGCTCAGAGCCAGTCAGCGAACCAGATTTGAATTTAGCAGCTGATGATAGACGCACTGAACGATTTAATCACGCCAGTTTGATTATGTCAAATATAGAAAATATTATTTGTCTATTTTTTGTCTTTTGGAAGCTGCATTCAAAATCCACTTGGCTCAAAAATCTGAGGGGACACGTGCTTTGAATGGGCATGACGCCTCTGCCTGCTCTTATCATCTGATTGTGGTTGTATCTCTCTATTAGTACTACTGGATCTTAGCGCTGCGTTCGACACTATCGACCACAACATTCTTTTTAATAGACTAGAAAACTTTGTTGACATTAGAGGAAGTGCATTAGCATGGTTAAAAATCGTACTTATCTGACCACCATCAATTTGTAGCAGTCAATGAAGAGGTATCATATTGATCACAAGTGCAATATGGAGTACCTCAAGGCTCAGCACTAGGGCTGTTACTTTTCACGCTTTACTTGTTACCCTTGGGAAATATCATCAGGAAACACGGTGTTAGCTTTTACTGTTATGCTGATGATGCTCAGCTCTATATTTCTTCACGGCCCTGCGAAACACACCAAATTGAGAAACTAATGGAATGCATAGTCGATATAAAAAACTGGATGATGAGTAATTTCTTACTGCTAAATTCTGAAAAAAACAGAGGTGTTAATTATCAGACCTAAACCCCCCACATGTAATAACTTAGAACACTGTCTAACACTTGATGGCTGCTCTGTAAATTCTTCGTCATCAGTTAGGAACCTAGGTGTACTATTTGATAGCAATCTTTCCTTTGACAGCCACGTTTCTAGCATTTGTAAAACTGCATTTTTTCATCTTAAAAATATATCTAAATTGAGACCTATGCTCTCAAAGTCAAATGTAGAAATGTTAATCCATGCATTTATGACCTCAATGTTAGATTATTGTAATGCTTTATTGGGTGGTTGTTCTGCACGGTTAATAAACTCCAGTTGGTCCAAAATGCAGCAGCTAGAGTTCTTACTAGAACAAGGAAGTATGACCACATTAGCCCGGTTCTGTCAACACTGCACTGGCTCCCTATTAGAAGTGAGTGAAGTGACATACTGCCAAGTATGGTGACCCATACTCGGAATTCGTGCTCTGCATTTAACCCATCCAACGTGCACACACACAGCAGTGAACACACACACAGCAGTGAATACACACCCGGAGCAGTGGGCAGCCATTTATGCTGCGGCGCCCGGGGAGCAGTTGGGGGCTTGCTCAAGGGCACCTCAGTCGTGGTATTGAGGGTGGAGAGAGCGCTGGACTTTCACTCCCCCCACCTACAATCCCTGCCGGCCCGAGACTTGAACCCACAACCTTTGGATTACGAGTCCGACTCTCTAACCATTAGGCCATGACTTCCCCATTAAACATCGTATAGATTTTAAAATCTTGTTAATTATTTATAAAGCCCTGAATGGTTTAGCTCCTCAGTACTTGTGCGAGCTCTTATCGCATTATAGTCCTCCAAGTCCACTGCGTTCTCAAAACTCTGGCCATTTGATAATACCTAGAATATCAAAATCAGCTGCGGGCGACAGATCCTTTTCCTATTTAGCACCCAAACTTTGGAACAATCTACCTAATACTGTTCGGGAGGCCAACACACTCTATCAGTTTAAATCTAGATTAAAGACCCATCTCTTTAACCTGGCGTACACATAACACACTAATACGTTTCTAATATTCAAATCCGTTAACCCACACGGAAATAACCTATATAAACATATATGTTTTAATATAGGTTTTGATATATGTTTTTAATATATGTGACATATATAAAATTGGCCGTTTTCCTATAATATATGTACATGTATAATATGCGTACATATATGTACACATATACGTGCATACATGTACCTATATAGGTACATATATGCATGTATATATATATGTGTGCATATATGCACCTATATGTTTACCTATATATTAGTAAAATTATTAAAATCCATAGCTGCTAGACAACATAAATAAAAGCCCAAAATGTCGAAATTTACATTTACATGTACATATAGGGCTTATATGTGGATATAAAGAAGCAATACAGGAGACCTATATGGCCTTTATATGCACATATATGCACCTCAATTTTGCCTATATGTGGCATATATACGCATATATGCAGCATATATGTTATCATATATGTGCATATATACTGCATATAGGTTTCATATATGCGCATATATCCTCATATAGGTTCTTTCCATGTGGGAAAGGATTGTTAGGCTGCATTAATTAGGTCAACCGGAACCGGAAACACTTCCCAGAACACCCGATGTACTTGTTACATCGTAAGAAGAATGGCATCTATGCTAATATTAGTCTGTTTCTTTTGTTATCAACATTTTTTATTTTTCATACATAACACAACATAAAATAAACTAAAATAATAAAATAAAACAACAGACACATACTCAACATCTTAAAGTCCAGTCAAAAGGAGGGAGAAAAGGAAGGACAGAAAAAAGAAACCCATGGAAGTCACTCCTCCATACAGTCACGTATTTCAAAGAGAAAGCACTGCCAAGCATCAATGGTAGAAGGCTTGGCTCCATTGATTCATGCTGTTGTACATTCACAAGACACTATTTGCAGGAGGCTACGGATCCAATATGTTTTCCCACACATATGCGGTGTAAACCAGTTCTATATTATGGTCTTCTTCGCAGCTGTAAAGCCAGCAAACAACATTCTCTTTTGCATCGAACTTATACAGAGACCAGAATCATCATTAAGAAGACACAAACTTGGGTTAACTGACCAATCAATTTCCAGTAAGGATGATAAAACCAGGTTTACATGTGTCCATAGACTGCTAGTGATAGGACATTCCCAAAACATATGCATAAAAGTACCTGATGATGTAGTATTACATATATGGCAGTTGAAATTTGATTGTAGTTTCATTTTGAATCTTTTGTAAGGAGTTATGTATGCTCTATGAATGACTTTGAAGTGAATAAGACGATGCGCCCGGTTTTTAGATGTTAAACTGAGATTAGACCACACCCTCTCCCAGTCGACAGATAAATTAAGGTCAGATAATTCCCTATTACAAATAGTTTTAATAGAAAGAGGTTTTATAATGCAATCAAGAATCTTGTTATATATTAAGGAAGCAGATGGCCGACCAGCAGATGGTGCAATCCAGTCCCGCATAGGATGAGAGGAAACGGGAGAAGACCAAGGAACGCCATACGCTTTGAGAGCGGAACGTAATTGAAGAAAGACAAAATATGCAGATGCTGGTAGACAAAATTTAGTTCTTAACGTCTGAAATGAACATAGGCCCTGGTTATCATATATATCACCGCACGTGTTTACACCTAAAGAAGACCAAGAGGGTTGGACAAATGGGCGATTTCCGCATACAAAATTAAAATTGTGCCATAAAGGTGTACTATTACAAAATTTGAAGGGTCCTCCTATCCGACGTTCAACCGTTTTCCAGATTTTAATAGAATTGGCCACAACCGGACCAAATTTATAATTATCCCCTTTTTTCCCTGTGCCAGTAAATAAAATATCTTTGAGTCTATTTGGTTTAACCTTGTCAGCTTCAATCACTCTCCAAGAAACTGTCGATTGAGGATCAACCCAAGTATGAAGAGCCTTAAGTTGGAACGACCAATAATACAGTTCAAAATTTGGTACAGCCAGTCCTCCTCTTATTAGGATGTTGTAATGTGGTGAGTTTAATTCTGGGGCATTTATCATTCCAGATAAAAAGTGGAGATTCTTCCTTGGAGGGAAACGTTACGATTCTTCCATCTTTGAATGTCATTCTTGACCTTAACTAAAATATTATTAAAATTGTCCCTGGCAATCTTATGAATGTTTTTATATATGGTAACGCCCAGATAGGTGAAAGAGTCCTTAATAGGGATGAATGAGGGAATAGAAGAATTAACTTTAATATTTTTAATTGGCATTAAAGCAGATTTGCTCCAATTTATTTTATATCCTGATAAGCTACAAAAATTATCAAATTCCTTAATTATATTAGGGACTGAAACATCAAAGTGGTCTAAATATAGAATAATATCATCAGCGTATAACGAAATACTATGATTATGATAATGAATCTTAATCGATACTTCAGACTTCCTGATGGCTTGTGCTAAGGGTTCAAGAGATAGACAAAACAATAAGGAGGAAAGCGGACAGCCCTGCCTCGTTCCCCGCTGTAAAGGGAATGGGGGGGAAATAACATTACCAGTTATGACTGATGCTGCAGGTGAGTGGTATAATGTCTTAATCATAGAAATGAAGTGTTCACCGAAGCCGAAACATTGCAAAACTGCCCACATATAATTCCACTCTAGCCTGTCAAAGGCTTTTTCTGCATCAAGTGAAAAGACTGCACAAGGGGTTGGGTGGGAGTCTGCAAAGTCAAGAATATGAAGGAGTCGACGCATATTATCAGATGCATTGCGCCCCTTGATGAAACAAGTTTGGTCCTCCTTGATCAGACTATGAATTACCTTCTCCATATGAGAAGCAAAAACTTTAGCATAAATTTTTAGATCACATGAGATAAGCGAAATTGGTCTGTAGTTGGAACAATCTAATGGATCTTTCCCTTTTTTAAGAAGTAATGAAATCAGTGATGTTTTTTGATCTCTATGAAATACCCCATGTTCAATTGCAAAATGAAATGAATTAAGCATAATCCCTACCAAATCCCAAATTTCTAAATATAATTCCGGGGGGAGACCATCTAGGCCCGGCGATTTGCCCTTTTGAAGGCTTTTTAAAGAGACATGGAGTTCCTCCAAACTTAATGGGGCCTCCAAAGATTCTTTATCCATCTGTGAGATCCGAGGCAGTTCCAATTGATCTAAATTCTGCTTACAGATTGATTCATCAAAATCTGTTTCGGCTTTATATAGATTTGTGTAGAAACCTTTAAATATTTAATTAATTGCCACAGGGTTTGTGGTGACCTGGTCTTCCGATGATTTTATTGCGCTAATATATGCCTTAGACTCGCATTCTCTCAACCTAAGAGCCAATAAATGACTAGGTCTCTCCGATTCAAAATAATATTTTTGCCTAGTCCTATGTAAAATAAATTCCGCCTTTTGATTGTGAAAGCAAATCATATTCTTCTTTTAAAGGGGACAACTGTGTAGCCTGTTGCTCTGTAAAATGTTGTTTTTGTAGGTTTTGTAATGATTGGATTTAATTTTCTAATTGTGTAAACTGGCGGGTTTTCGCTTTGGCAAGAGTAGAAGAGAAAGATATACAGAAACGACCTAGGTTACGTATGTAACCCAGGTTCCCTGAAGGGAAAGAGAGCTGCATCCGGAGACGCTATGGGAACGCCTTCAGCGTCATTCCACTCTGAATATCGTATGTAATCAGTCCAATAGAAGGGCGAAGCGTCACGGGCGGAGTGACGTCACGACCAGGAAGTATATAAGCACGTGAGGCGGCGCCCGCGTCAGCTTCATGTCATGAAGCAAGCGCTGGCAGGGATGCCGGAAGTATGGCTGCGAGACGCAGCTCTCGTTCCCTTCAGGGAACCTGGGTTACATACGTAACCTAGGTCGTTCCCTTCCAGGAACGTCGAGCTGCGTCCGGAGACGCTATGGGAACGCTATACCAACGCCTCCATACTGACAAGTCCCTGTCTGTGTCAGGACAAAAGGACAGAGGAGCCTGGAGTGGCTCGGACATCAAGGTTGTAAAACCTCGCAAAGGTCAGGGGCGTGGACCATCCAGCAGCGTCGCAGATGTCCCGTATTGGGACACCTGCCCAAAGGGCCTTTGAGGCCGCCATACCTCTAGTTGAGTAATAAGAGATAAGTATATATAATAAGTATAAGAGACTACTGCCGTGCTGTCGGTGCGCACCAGCACATGGCGGTCTCTTAGGTCCGGGAGGAAGTGCTTGAGTGCACGGAACACAGCTAGGATCTCTAACTGGTTGATATGCCACGACTGGTGGCGTCGACTCCACAGACTACGGGCAGGGTGGCCACTCATGACCGCACCCCAACCGGTGAGGGATGCGTCCGTCGCTAGCGAGACGCGGCGACACGGAGCTCCCAGCACCTGGCCCTGAACCAAGAACTGAGGGTCCCTCCACATGTCTAAGGCACGGAAACCACGGCGTGACACTTTGACAGCGCGGAGCGAGTCTCCCCTCAAGGAGACCCCCTGTTCTTGAGCCACCACTGTAGGGGTCTCATGTACAGCAGGCCAGAAGGAATCACGCTGGACGCTGCTGCCATAAGCCCTAGCAGCCTCTGAAACTGCTTGACAGTGAATGGCTGGCCTTGACGCACTCTCTTGACTGCCGTGAGAATCGACTCGATCCGAGCAGGGGTCAAACACGCCTGCATCATGGTCGAATCCCACACCACGCCTAGATAAGTGGTTCTCTGAACTGGAGAAAGCACACTTTTCTTGGCATTGAGTCTCAACCCCAACTCTTTCATGTGGGCGAGAACGACATCTCGATGCCGAACCGCCAACTGCTCTGTCTGAGCGAGAATCAACCAATCGTCGATGTAATTGAGTATGCGGATGCCCTGCAGTCGCAACGGGACCAGTGCCGCATCCACACACTTGGTGAAAGTGCGGGGTGAGAGTGCTAGGCCGAAAGGAAGAACCCGATACTGATATGCTTTGCCCCCGAAAGCGAACCTCAGGAACTTCCTGTGAGAGGGAAGGATGGATATATGGAAATAGGCATCTTTGAGATCTATCGAGACAAACCAGTCCTCGGACCTGATCTGAGATACAATCTGCCTGACTGTAAGCATCTTGAACTTCAGCTTTCTGACTGAGCGGTTCAGAGCTTGCAGATCCAATATGGGCCTCAGCCCCCCATCCTTCTTTGGAACAATGAAGTATCGGCTGTAGAAGCCGGCGCGAGTCTCGTGAGGAGGAACCAACTCGATGGCTTCCTTCCTTACTAAATTCTCGACTTCTTGTTCCAGAACCAGAGCCTGCTCGGGGCGGATCGTAGTCACGCAAACCCCGTTGAACGGCGGAGGTGGCCCATCGAACTGGATGGAATAACCATGCTCTACCGTCCGCAGGACCCAAAGAGACACATCTGGCAGCCGCTGCCAAGCCGCTAGATGATCTACTAAGGGAATCAGTCTCTCGAGACTGACCTCTGGTGTCAGAGATATGGCCAGACCACTGTCTTGCTGCGGCTCTCCGGAGGAAGACGTGGTCTCTGGCACTTGAGGCGAGTTTCCTAGACCCGCAGTCACAACCGGCGGGGGACTCTGAGAACAGCACTCGCTGGGACCTACTGTGCCCTGGAACTGCAGGGTTGACAGACAGATCCCCGGAGGGCACCGAGGGGAGACGGTCACCGGGTACCGCGGTGTAAGCCGCTCCACTCCAGTAGGGGCCGCCCTCCGAAGTCCTGGAGCACGCCCATCAGGACTTGTGTGCCGAGGACCTCCTAGCCGTAAGGGTATCCCGAAGATCAGCCTTCGGCTTAGAGACACTCGGCGCAGAGCGCCGCCGCACTCGGCTCCGCCGCGGGGGAGCACGCATGGCCACGCTCTGCTTCTGCGCATCCCGGTACGAGTAGCTGGTATGCGGAGGGGACTGCTCCCGCCCAGCAGTCCCCCGAGTTAGAGATCGGCGAGGGAGGAACCGCTGAAACGCCTCCGCCTGCTTGCGAGCCTCCTGAAATCTGTCGACGACCAAGCTGACTGCGTCGCCGAACAGACCAGAAGGCTGAAGCGGGCCATCCATGAGGCAGAACCTGTCTTTCACCTGAATTTCAGACAGGTTCAGCCACAGGTGCCTCTCCATTGCCACCATAGCTGCATGGAGCGGCCAATGGCACGGGCCGACTCCTTGGTGGCGCGGAGGGCAAGATCAGCGGTCTTCCTCAACTCAGAAATATCTTCTGGTCTAACCTCACCACTCTCATCCAACTCTCTCAGCAGTTCGGCCTGGTACGCCTGCAAC
The DNA here is from genome assembly GCF_936440315.1 of Barbus barbus. Taxonomy (NCBI): domain Eukaryota; kingdom Metazoa; phylum Chordata; class Actinopteri; order Cypriniformes; family Cyprinidae; genus Barbus; species Barbus barbus. Next base: position 7,734,997 of record NC_136724.1, read on the forward strand.
ACCGCCATGGTGTGCAGACACGCACCGGCCTGGCCTGCTGCCGCATACCCCCTGCCCACTAAGGATGAAGTCGTGCGCAGAGGCTTAGTAGGCAGGGTAGGAGCCTTCAAGGACGACGCCGTGAGCGGGGACAGATAGCTAGCTAGCGTCCGTTCAACCCGTGGCATCGTCCTGTACCCGCACACGTCCAGGTCCCGCACATTGCCATAATAGTGTGATGCGGGGACGAACGGGCGGGACGAGAACGGTTTCGACCACGATCTCGACACCTCAGCATGGAGATCGGGGAAAAATGGAAGGCTCCTGCAGCGAGGTGGTTGCCGCGAGCGCAGAAAACGCTCATCTAATAAACTCGACTGTGGCTTTGTTGATTTTTCGGGGGGCCAACTGATCTCAAGCTTGGCCACTGCCCTAGTAACCACCTCTAAAAGCTCCTCGTACTGGGGTGTGGAAGGCGGCGAACCCTCGTCGGCGCTCGACGCCTCAGCCTCCTCAGAGGATGAGAGACGGAGCTCCGAGCCATCATCTCGAGAGGAAGGAACCGCTCCCTCAAGAGACGGGGCACCAGACCTAGCGGTTACGGGAGGAGATAGGGAAATTCCCGTCTCACTCTCGTCCGCCAAATCAGCCTGTGAGCCCCACGAGTGCAGCCGCCGCTCTGCCTCGGCAAAAATGGGGCCAGCACCACGCGGGGAACTCACAAAGGCTCCCTCACGGAAGAGAGCCCTCCGGGTGCGGAGTGTGCGCAGCGAGAGCCGCTCACAGTGCGGGCAAACGGCTCCATCGAGAGCCGCTGCCGCATGCTCCGCACCCAGGCAGACCACGCACAGATCATGTGTGTCCTCACCCGTAATGTAACGCGGGCAAGGACTAACACACAACCTATAACGTGATCTGAGATCACCCCCTGTCTTCGTCTTCGTCTTTTGGCATGTCTACTTTCTTTCTCTAAAGACAGACAACAGTAAATAAGACTCACAAGACAGATTGGACTGACACACACACACAGAGCGCTTGCTGAAGTGACAGAAAGCTGACGCGGGCGCCGCCTCACGTGTTTATATACTTCCTGGTCGTGACGTCACTCCGCCCGTGAAGCTTCGCCCTTCTATTGGACTGATTACATACGATATTCAGAGCGGAATGACACTGAAGGCGTTCCCATAGCGTCTCCGGACGCAGCTCGACGTTCCTGGAAGGCAACCTCGTATAGCACACTTAGTCGTCTCCCACAGTTTTTGAGGATCCACACCAGAGGGCATATTAATTTCAAGAAACTCCTTAATATATTAATTTAAAGAAGTAATGAAAGTCTGATTACTTAATAATGATACATTAAAGTGCCATTTAGGGGACTTGGCTTTAACATCGGAAAGAGGAACACTGCATAGCACAGCAGAATAATCAGATAATAAAATTAGACGAAATTAAAGATGGGCTGAGAAATATGTAGTCTATCCTAGAGAAAGTCTTGTGTCTATTAGAGAAAAAAGTGAAGTCCTTAGATTTAGTATTCTGAATTCTCCAAAGATCGATTACGTTAAGCTCAGTGATAAATTTATTCAGCAATTTAGAGGATGGATTGTCTGTTGTATCAGATTGAGATTTATCTAAAGCGGGATTTATGACAGCATTAAAATCCCCACCCACCACTAGAGGACAATCAATCTGCTCAAGCAGAGTTTTGGAGATCTGTGAAAGGAATGCACTGTCTTTCTCATTCGGACCATAAATAGTGACCAAGGCTAACCTATTATTATATATTTTGCATCGGATAAAAACAAATCTACCCTTCTCATCACTACCAAGGTGTTCAATTGTTAAATTTAACTTCCGGTTAACAAGGATAAGCACCCCCTTAGTTTTATTTTGAGCGCAGGAAAAAGCTGCTAATTTGTAATACTTATTCTGGAAACGTGCCACGTCGGATTGCTTTAAATGTGTCTCTTGAATTAGGGCACAGGAAATAGATTTACGATGTAAATATTCTAACACACGAGTTCGTTTAACAGCAGAATTTAACCCATTCACATTTAGTGATAAAATATTTAGAGTATGCATTGAATATATAGCGTGTAAACGTTGACGTGTATTTTAGATACCAAACCTCCTAGATGAAAAATCCCTTTAGAAATAAGGTAAAATAAATTAAAGTATAAATGTCTGTTGTAAAAAGTAAAAACCACATAAAAACATGAACAACCGACAACCTTAAACAAGGAACAACTCAGACCGCACATTACCGAGAACATAGGTCTGACTGAGCAACAAAAAATAGTGATGGTTCGTGACCGATCCACTCCAACGCAGGACATTTCTCCCAAGAAGCTCGTACTGCCAGAAAAGTGCCCTCCAAAAAGAAAAAAGGGGTGTCAGTCTTGCCAGCAATGAGATCGTTGTACCGGATATATAGGAACAATATCTCAGTAGTAGAGGGGAGAGAAGAAAAAAGCAAAAAAACAAGTTTAGTCAGCGTCCATGTCCGTTCTGCCATCATCTGCTCCTGAGCAGCTGGGACCATGTTCATCCCGACCATCAAACTCCTCCCGCCGGGCTGGAGAGACAGCGGCCGCCGTTCCCCCACGCAGAGCCGCGGCATACGTCTTCTGCTGGGACAGGGAGCTAATAAAATCCTCCGCTTTCTGAGGGGAATCGAAGCTTTTCTGTTCCCCCTTGTGTCGTAGTTTGATAACGGCCGGATAGATGAGGAAGGGCTGGAGACCAAGCGCTGTCATCTTCTTCAAAACTGGACCAAAAGCCTTTCTCCTGATCACTGTAGCTGGACTAAAGTTGGGAAAAAATAGCAGTGTGACATTGTTCTGTGCGCATTTCACCGGATAAGCCTTTCGAGCACCCTTCAGGATATCTGATCTGTCATGCCATCTCAGTACACGGAAGATGAGAGTGCGCGGCCGATCGGAGCCCCTCCCTCCGTCATACACGCGATGTGCCCGGTCGATCTCAATGTCACGGCCCTTCAAGGAAGGGATCCACTTAGACATATTAACTCTGAGGAAACCAGCCGCGTCGGATCCCTCAGCCCCCTCTGGCAGCCCCACCAGTCGTACGTTGTTCCTCCTGCACCTGTCCTCCATATCCGTCACCTTCTCGGTGAGTCGCTCCAGCTGATTTCTTAAGCCCGTGACTGTCCTCCTATCCTCACGTGCAGCTGCTTGAACAGAATCTACGCGGTCACGTGTCTGCTTCGCCGCGGTAGCTATGGTCTCAAACTCCTCTCTTAGCTCTTTAACAGACTTGTTGGTCACTTGTATGTCTTCACGCAGTTCGAGTAATGCTGGAATCAGCACAGTAAGAGAGTCCATCGCCTCTCTTACTGCCAAATTCACAACCGAATTCAACGTGTTTTGCTGCTCTTTAAATGCTAGTTCGATGCGGCTAGCAATAGCATCGTCGAGGTCTTCTCTGGAGATGGCGGAAATTTTTTCTTCATTGGCGATTGCTCAATCTCTCTTTTCCGATCCCCTTTGTCTGCCTTAGCACTCATGACAGGTCCAATGCAGAGTGGTTCAAATTTTACTGACAGGATCATACAAAATATGGCAAAGTGAGCAGAGCGAAAGATTCAAGCCTGCATCCCCGTCGAAGGGTCACGTGATCCCCTATTAGTCTGTTTCTTATTCCGAGATCACCGTAGCCACCCGATCCAGTCTGTATCCAGATCAGATGGTCACTCCAGTCACCCGGATCCAGTCCATATCCAGATCAGATGGTGGATCAGTACCTAGAGATGACCTCTACAGCCCTGAATGTCAGCAGAGACCAGGACACCTAGATGAGCCCCAGAGACAGATCCCCAGTGAAGACATTGTCACCTAGATGGTCATCGGGACCTTGGGAACCAGATGAGTCCTTTACACAATCTCACTTTGCTGCAGTTGGAATTAAACTGCTGGTTTGTCTGGTCAGAGGAGAACTGGCCCCTGACTGAGCCTGGTTTCTCCCAAGGTTTTTTTTTATCCATTCTGTCACCGATGGAATTTTGATTCCTTGCCGCTGTCGCCTCTGGCTTGCTTAGTTGGGGACACAACGTTTTTTTTTTTTTTTTTTTTTTTTTTTAAGTATTCTTAATATGATTTTAGATTCTGGTTCCTAAGAGATGCCCTGTATGGTTTAATCCTACATCTTGGTGCAGCTCCATGTCCAAATTGTTGTATCCTACCCATTTTCACACCAAATGTGGTTTTGTGTTTATCTAGTCATCACTGCTGTGTTTATCTAGTCATCACTGCTGACTGCAAATAATAACAGTAACCCAGGGTTCAGGAATGTACAGTGTGAAACACCAGATTATGAATTCCAAGATTAATTGTTAACTCTAGGTTAAGTATGAACAGTGTAAAATGTAAAATAAGATTACCCAGGATCACATTTACCTGGGGTTTCGAATTCCCCAGTGTTAATTATTTCAAGTATGAGAGACCTTAAATGTTTGAGGTACTATCAGTGATTCTGCCAAATATGCCTTTTAGCACTATGACTATGCTCACATTATATAACAATAAAAAAAGACAAAGAAATTCTAATAATTGATGGCAAATCTTGGTTTATTGATGTGAATGCAATGTGTGGTGAAAGCAACCACTTCTCCCCATGAGGTGTGGGATTTGATTCAAACATGTTACAATACTGTATGTTTTAACTATTGGTAGCTTCAAAAGCTGTTAAAATGAGCAAAATTCTTCCAAATATCCCTGAAACTGATTCAGATATAGAATCTTATGAATAGACTACTGAGAGAAAGGTAATGCCCCTCACTTTGACCATTTCAGTCCATTTTTAGAACTCCAACAGGTATATTCTGTGGATATTGTTTTGATAGAGGGAAGCAAGATGCATTCCGTAACATTACTTATTCTTCAGACAGATGTTGTCATCTTTCTGAAGTCATTTTTACCCCCTTGTAATTTGGCTCTGAATCTCAGGTGAAAAGTGCCATATTGACCCCCCTCTACAAAACAGTGTATTACTCAGTCAATATTCACCCATGGCATTTAATATTTTGGCTTTCATAACTATACATGTCTGTCTTTCTTCAGAGAAAAATATCAGCAAAACAAAAATCTGAGCTGGAGAAGTTTTAGAAATTTGGTTGATTTAACGCATTGAATGACCCAGATAATATTATTACAAAAAACAGCTGTAAGCACTGGGGAATCATGAAAATATTGATTACACCGTAATTAGACATGCAATTCTGATCGTGACTCTCTTCAAATGACAGAATGCCCAAGCATGCCTGGTTCGTCTCATTAAAGGACCTGTGTTGCCCATTATTACATCATGATTGCATCTAATTTGGATTTCGGACGCCGTTGCCAAGCATCTATCTGGCGAATCTCCACTCTCTACCCAACAAAATGGACGAACTCCTTCTGCTCTCCTGGACAAATAAGGATTTTTCAAACTCTGCTGCTCTGCGTTTCACGGAAACCTAGCTGAATGAAGCCATTCCAGACAGCGTGCTCCATCTCGAGCTTTCAGCTGTTTAGAGCGGACCGCGACGCAGAATCAACAGGGGAACTTGCACGGCGGCGGGACATGCTTTTACATCAATGAAAGGTGGTGTACAGATGTAACTGTGTTAAAGAAGATGTGCTGTCCAGATCTAGAAGCTCTCTTAATTAACTGTAAGCCATCCTATTTGCCACAGGAGTTTTGCTAGTTCATTCTCGTGAGTGTTTACGTTCCTCCGCAAGCGCACGTGAGCTCAGCTTTACAGAAACTCACTGATCAAATCAGAGCAGCACCCGGACTCTGTTTTAATCATTCTCGGGGACTTTAATAAAGCAAATCTCTCCCGTGAACTGCCAAAATACAGACAGCACATCACATGTCCCACCAGAGACAGTAATATACTGGATACCTGTTACACAGCAATAAAGGGTGCATATCACTCTGTCTCAAGGGCAGCTTTGGGGCTGTCTGATCACTGTTTAGTTCATCTCATATCAACCTACAGGCAGAAACTGAAATCAGCTAAACCTGTAAACCTGTAAACCTGTTAACCTTCACCTCCATTTGTGGCCTCGCAGGTGAAAATAACCTACCTAAATTAAAATGGTAACAGTTTGTGACAAAGTCTGCTTACACAAACAAATTAGGTATCTTTGGAAAGAAGAGACTCTGGGCTTTACTATCTATCATCCAGAGTTGATAATGCTCAAAAAGATAAAAAGTTATAGGCACTGACGTGCCTTGAAAAATATTTTTCCACACTGAATGTTTTTTTATTTCATATACAAATACATGAAATAAGTCCTGGAGCAATCCAGAAAAGTAATGGATCGAAAGCCATGTGTCTCATAAGTTCATATTTCAAATTTGAAGAAGATACCATGAAAAATGAGATTCCTGCAATATTTTTTCTGAAACTATTTATAGTCCCCCCACCCCCCTGTTTGAGGAAAAATAACCACCAAATGGATTGCAGAATTATACAAGCTATTTTAGTCATTATACATGTTCCTGCATAGTTTTTCAATTATAAAATAATAGACAGATTTATTTGAGCACTAAAAAATACAAAAATAATTATTTGAGTAATAAAAAAGGAAAAAAAATAGAAAAGAAATGCTTTGTATATAGTATGTATACTGAAGTATTCTTCGTTATTCGTTATTACAATGATAAATATCACTGCCAGACGTGAAGTGATATTGCCAGACATGGTCATAGAGTCAGTAAACACACGCTGATGTGCTTCCATTCAGATTATAATCAAACAGATGGGCCATATAATCAATAATAGCTGATCAATGAATCACAATGATAGCCGTCATAGAGTCGCTAATAAACACGCTGATGTCCGTCCATACATATTATAATCATGCAGACATGGCCACATTCCCCACACAATACACACACACACATATAAAAAATGTAGAAGAAAAAAAAAACAGTTTTTTATGGATAAAGCAGATCGCTAAGTTACGCCCCGCTCAGATGACAGAAGCGTCATAGCCCGCGTCAGAGCTGGCAGGAGGGAGCGCCAAATTCAAATAATCTATATTCCGCTTTTCTGAGACTTTTTTTTCCGTAGACGGTCTCATTATTTTTGAAACACCGTATGCTGCAACATCGTTTTGTTTTTTTACCACCAAGACGCTGTTTTTGAGCGTAATTTATTCCATAACGGACGCGAACAATAACTCTCTGAAGAAATGAAACGTAAACAAAGGGATATTCATCCTTATTACAACGTTATTGTTTCGCTGGACTAAAAGTGCTCGCTGGGATGTTGTTCTGTGGACCCTTACCTCTCTAACTAAACTGGGATTTCAGCAGTGGACGCGTTTGTGGCTCGTTATTACAATGATAAAGGTACGTACTGCTTTTTTATTCTGCGTGTTTGGATGTGTACTGCTTACACAAATGTAGCAAATTTGTGCCACTCATTCCTTATAAGCTTTCCATCGAAAAACAGCGATCTGTCGTCGATGCTTAAGGCTTAGACCCTCAGAATGATATATAGTTTGACAAGATTAACTTTGTCCCGTTTCATTTATTCTATTAGAAAACAATGACACATGCAAACAAAGAGCGTTCAGTGCGAGGTCGCTCTGGTGAACGTTAACAGGTTAAGGACTGTAAAAAGATGGACTAATGAAGCAGAGCGGGATTTACAAGCCTGCTTCCACCTCACTGATTGGACTGTTTTTGAAGCTGCTGCCACCGATCTGGACGAGAGCACAGAGACTTTAACATCATAAATCATTTTCTGTGAGGATACATGCATTCCTACCAGGTCTCATTTAACCTACAACAATGACAAACCATGGTTCAATGCAGAACTCAGACAGCTCCGTCAGGCCAAAGAAGATGCTCACAGGAATGGGTACAGACTGTTGTATAAACAGGCCAAAAATGCCCTGGAAAAGTAGATCAGGGATCCATTCTTCGTACGTCGCTGACTCAGTTAGCTGGATTTGATTGTTGATGATTTCGCTTGATCTCGGATTGTTTGGTTCTTCGACGCTCATCCTGGACTTGCTGTCATAGCAACGAGTCCGTAAACTTAAACCTGCTTGGGAGCAGGCTTATTTCATGTAAACAGGATTAGATTGCATCTTTTTAAGCAGAATTGATACTTAAAATCTTGTCCCATCCACCACTACTTTATTACCAGAATATCCTACTGATCCAGGGACAGTAATTTAAAATAATAATAATTTAAAAATTAATTTAAAAACAATATAATAATTTTGTGTAGTCTATAATATTTTACTCACTGAAAGATTTATTTGTCATAAAATAGTTACTTCGTAATTGTATTAGAGTCATACACACATGCAATACAGATAATGTATGTAAGTCATGCATTAATTTGAGTGGTGACAGCTATTATGGGAGTGGCTTGATGGAGCGCAGGAGATGTTAACATGATCTTGACCATTAAGAAACTTTAATTAATGCTGTCGAGTAACAAATCTGTTTCAAAGATAAAATTAAATGAATTGCTAATTACTACATTGAAATAAAAATGTAGAGCCTGTACAAATACTATAAATCGTGATTATAAATAATTGGGAATGAATTAAAAACAATTAAAAAATATATATTTTAATTGTATCTATTATAACGTAATGCCTTTGTTCCTTATAAAAGTCCAGAAATTTGTCAAGTTTTTCTTCAGGTGTCTTTTTTAATTATATGATGTCATTACGTTGCTGTCTTGTTGCTAGCCAATCGCTGCATTGCTGATCGTGGTTTAGAGTATCGATTCCTAGCCCCTTTTAAACCAACACATAAACGTGCAATTATCCTACATAACTCAATCCAACCATACTAATCATCAACAACAGGTGTGTTCGAAGAACCGAATTAGCCAGATCATGATTAGCGCGATGATATCATTGTGGATTCGTGGATGTTTCATCTCGGATGAAATAAATGACGTACAAAGAATGGGCCCCAGAGTGGCAAAGAGGAATTATTCTGGTAAACTAAGGAACAAATTCTCTTACAGTGATCCTGCTTCAGTGTGGAAAGTTCTAAAAGACATCACCAATTACAAGACACCATCCCCCAGCACTGTGGAGAATCAACAACTGGCAGACGATCTGAATGAATTCTATTGTAGGTTTGAAAAAAACACCATTCACACCTCCTGCAACCCCCCTCTCCCCCCTCCTGCACTGCAGATCAGTGAAGATGATGTGCATCAGGTCTTCAGAAAGAACAAGAGAAGGAAGGCACCAGGCCCAGACGATGTGACACCAGCCTGTCTGAAAACCTGCACTGACCAACTGGCCCCCATGTTCACACAGTTCTTCAACAGATCACTGGAGCTGTGCAAAGTCTTCTGTGCTTCAAATGCTCCACCATCATCCCCGTCCCAAAGAAACCCAAAATTACTGGACTTAATGACTACAGACCTGTGGCTCTAACGTCTGTGGCCATGAAATCATTTGAAAGACTGGTTTTGGCTTATCTGAAGGACATCACTGGACCTCTTGCAGTTTGCCCACAGAGCAAACAGGTCTGTGGATGATGCAGTCAACATGGGACTGCACTACATCCTGCAACATCTACACAGACCAGGGACTTATGTGAGGATCCTGTTTGTAGACTTCAGCTCCGCTTTTTACACCATCATCCCATCACTCCTCCAGCCCAAATTAACTCAGCTATCCGTCCCCACCTCTGTCTGTCAGTGAATCTACAGCTTCCTGACAGACAAGCAGCAGCTAGTAAAGCTTGGTAAATTGTCATCCAGCACCCGTAGGATCAGCACTGGTGCCCCCCAGGGTTGTGTCCTCTCCCCACTGCTCTTCTCCCTCTACATGAACCCTCTACATGAATGACTGCACATCTAAAAACCCCTCTGTCAAGCTCCTGAAGTTTTGCAGATGACACCACAGTCATCGGCCTCATTCAGGACGGTGATGAGTCTGCTTACAGACAAGAGGTTGAGCAGCTGGCTGTCTGGTGCAGTCTTAACAACCTGGAGCTTAAGGGGCCGTTCACATATCGCGCCTAAAAACGCGTGGAAAACTCTAGCCGCGCCGCTTTCTCTTTTTGTCCAAAGTGCTCGGGCGGTTGTGCTCCGGAGGCGTCTGTCGTTGCTAAGCAACCATCAGCTGCGCTCTCCGTTATAACAACGAAATTTCAGCAATAGATTTCCACCACCGAAAAACCCTTGCTGTAACTCTGTTACAAGATTTATTTACTAAGAAAAGTAAAAAACGCTGCAGTGTTTGGGTGCACCCCATACTTCAAAAAAGCTGCTGAGGTTTCAAAGTAACGGAAAAGGCGAGGAAGCTGATTGGTTGGTTCTTGTCACATGCGAGGTCACAGCATAGTCTCGGATAGCGAATTCCGTCGCAAAATGTACATCACAGAAGCCGACCAATCAGGTTGTGAATGTGTCTCTATAACCTTTGGTTCGGTAGCTTTAGGTTCTGTATTAAAAATGCCAATGTGAACGTTAAGCGGACCAGGACTAAATATTTCCTTTTCCTTTTAGGTCCGAAACAAATGAACCAAACGAACTGAACTACAAGTGTGAACACACCCTAAGGCTTTTATTAGGTCTAGGATCTCAGCTGAATTTAGAAGTACAATTTGGAAGCCTTTCTATTACATTAGCGTTTTAATGGGGGGTTTTGTACTGTGATGGAGAGAGATTTAATTTTTTGTCTTTTAATGTGCTGATCATTGTGATAATGTTTTGTCAAATATTTTCTTGCTATTTATACTAATTTAATAAAAGTATGTGTTTAAAATCAAAGAAATTAGGGTTTTTAAACAGATACGCCAGAAAATTAGCTATAAATGAGTTAGGGACCAGGCTAACTAGTATTGACATTCCCTTGTCATTTGAGATGTAATATAGGCTAAAGCTTACAACTTAATAAAATATTGGGAATACGCATGTAACGGTCCATAACTTTAGACTATAGTGTCTATAGACTGTAGTGTTTTGCAGATCTGTGTAATCTGTGCCAGTTACGGTGGGATTTGAGTGAATGGAGCCACAGTTGTGCCCATATTGCTATGAATCATCTTTATTGTCTGGGTTCTCATTGGTTTGTTGGCATGAGCATAATTGCTGTCAGATCGTGATAACAGAAAAATCATCCAAAACATCCAATGTTTCCTCTAAAAAAATCGTACATTTTTTGGTATAAAAAAAAAAAATGTTTGGCATATTTGGCAACATGCTTGTATAATAAACTGCCACCCAATGGCTATTTATGGCAACAGTCCTAGTTTTAAATTGACACCTGAAGTGGTGTTAAGATGAATAAATTAGTAGCATACCTGGTTAAAGAAGTCATTGAAGTAAGTATATACGTATGTGTAACGCAGTGAACGAGACGTGAGACGTGCGTATCCATATGCAAGGCTTTTATTCAGAGACGTGGTCATATACACAAGCAGGGTCGAACAACAGCAAACAAGTATGGCATGAGCAAGACACAGAGTAATCCTAAGGCAAGCATGGGTCTTTGATCGGCGAACGATATCCAGAGGGTTAGAGAAGAGGGGTAATCCGATAACCTGAGCAATAATCCAAACGACCTGATAAACGGAGTCCGAATGGCGATACAAGGATTAATTCAAGATACATGGGCAGGAATCAGGAAACGAGGCTATAAGCAAAATAAACAAAACTTAGATTTAGAAAACATGGAAGGGCTCCGTAATGTAGCTATCACTTGGAGAGCGATAAACGCTAGACAATACTGGAATTAAACAAACACAGAATGGCCATCACTAGGAGAGTGATAAATGCAGACTAATACTCAGAGCTAAACATAAACACGGAATGGCTCAGTAAAGCAGCTAACACTTGGAGAGTGCTAAACGCAGAACAATACTCGGCAACTAGAACAGCTTCTGAGTGAGTTTTATATTGTGAGTGTAATAGCTTTCAGGTGAACAAGTGATTGCGACAGCTGTGTGTACTTAGTGCAATGAATGATGGGAAATATAGTCCAGGGTAATATGTAACAGTCTGTGTGGTGTGAAAGTCAATGGGTCTCATTTATCAATCTAACGTAGAAACGAGCGCAGATCCGAGTGCACAAATCAACTTACGACAGAGCTCACGTGTGATTTATGAAACATTCGTATGCCGCCAATCCCATTGTACGAAGACATTGATAAATATGGCGGCTGAAAACAATCGTCATCTGAATATTACGCCCCTAAAAACACCCCGGTTTAGAAGCCTCACCCCTAGAGTTTACGACACGGAGAAACATAACCCGGCCAAAAAGAGGAAGTAATCTAATGAAAGAGAAATTGATCTTACTCCAAAAACACCCGTTAACCTTATAATTGCAAACAATGGCATTAATTTATATGTATATTAAATACCAGTAAATATAATTAAAAATGTATAAACACTATATATCTTATTTAGTTCTCCTTAATCCACAACAAACCCTTTAAATGTAACGGTATTACAAAACAAGAATGAAAAAAATTAGTAGCTATAAAATTTTATATTAAAATATGAAGTAAAACACAAATTAGGCTATAGTGGCATTCATATACAGAATACAATGCAGAGCCGGCGCCAGGGCACCTCCAACCTCCATCAGGGGGGGCATTTAAATCGCGTGCAGTTGCTGACGCTCGCTAAAGCGTGCAATCGCTTTCTTATTTGCGCTGTTTTATCTGTACTTTCACTTTTGAAATCGATCGCGTTCAGCAAGGAGGGTAGAGGATGGAAAGTGGAGGGGGCACAGTAACTCGTTTGGGGGGGGCACGGCCCGCGAATGCCCCTCCCTTGGCGCCAGCCCTGAACATCAAGCTAAAATGAATGAATTAAAGCGAAACTAAACGGCACTGGGCTCACAAGCCTCTCTCATTCGACATCCAAATGTTTCCATTTTTGCCATGTAACATTTGTTTGCTAAACTATTATCTATGATGTAAACAAGGCTTTGTACTTCACTTGTGTTCCCATATCCACGTAAAACATATTTCTTCACATGCGCAATAAATGTTTGTTTCAGTGCTGCATGCTGATTTTACAGTGGACCTTGTAAATTGTGCAATGTTACATTTATATTTGGTTGACTGCATTTTAGTTTTATTAATGGCTGAAATGTCAAGTTAGTAATGCTGAAATGTTGTGTGTGTGCGTGTGAGGCACCTGCGTGATCACCAATCAGTTAAATAAAATAGAAAAAGAAAAAGTTATAGAAAACAAATAAAATGCATTAAGATTGTCACAAAAACGAAAGTGGCCTATACTTGCTGCACTGTTTTTTTTCTTTTGTTAATCTGTTAATTAAGAGAAATATATTTTGTGTAGCCATATTTATTTTATTAATTTTATCATTTCTGTTTTTCTCCATTCACAGAAGCGCTGCAGGTGTGCGTTTCCTCACGGTCTGTTGTTTATGCTGCTATTTGCGTATAAAGCTTCGATTTGGGAAAATAATCTAAATGAACAAGATCCTGTCATTATACAATTCTCCGAAATTCTCTATGCTGCACGCAAGTTCAGGCTAACTCAAAAACTTGCGTACACGAGCTCAGACCTGACGTGAGATTTGATCGTAGCCACCGCTCACGCCCATATTGATAAATTCCAAGTTTTGCGTAGAAACGACCGTACGCACAATTTTCGGTCGTACGTTCGTTTCATAAATGAGGCCCAATGTGATGAGGAGTGACCTCTGGTGGCGAGCGAATGGAAGTCCATTGGCCTGATTCATGATAGAGCCACCCCACACACACAATCCAGGTGGAGCGGAGGTGGAACAGGGGGAGGGACGGAGGGCCAGGTCCATGTAAAGGTGCAAGACCTTGGGAATGAGGCAGGACCGGCAAAGGCGGAGCAGACAGAGCAGGAGCCCACCAGTGCGGAGCAGACAGGGCAGGAGACCTCCACGGCAGAGCAGGAGCCCACCAGTGCGGATCAGACAGGGCAGGAGAACACCACAATGGATCAGGGGAGCACCACGGCGGAACAGGAGAACACCACGATGGATCAGAAGAGCACCACGACGGATCAGAGGAGCACCATGACGGATCAGGAACCCACAGCAGATATTGGAGCCTAGGGAAAACCGAGACACAAGAGACAGACATAGCATTTACGGTCTCAAGGACTGAGGCAGGGAATACAAGAAATTCAGCAACAGTTTCCTTGGAGCCCACTGAACAAGCAGACAGTTCACAACCAGGCTCACTGACTGAGACTTGACAGGTAGACGGTTCATGATCAGTTCCATTGACTGAAACCAAACAGGCAGACAATTCAAAATCAGGCTAGTAGACTGAAACTAGACAGACTGACACTTCACATTCACGTTCCTTAGAAGAGACTGGACACACGGATAAGTCAGCATCAGATTTGACTGCAGAATTTAAACCAACAGACAGTTCACAATTGGATGCATTGACTGGTACTAAATTGGTAGACAGTTCAGTGATAGAAGCTGGCAAGACAGACAGTTTAAAAAGAGACTCATTGACTGGAACTGAACAGGAAGACGGTTTAAAAACAGGCTGACTGACTGAGACTGAACAGATAGGCAGTTCATAATCAGGCTCATTAAGGGAAACTGGACTGGCAGGTAGTTCACTAACAGATTCACGGCCTGATATAAGATAGACGGATAGCTCAAAATTAGATGAAAAAACTGAAGCTGGATTGGTAGACTGCTGATCTGATTGCTCCTGCCTGATCGATTGCTTCAGTCTGTTCCCGTCTGTTGTGCTGCTGAGAGGTTTGCGATTGTAGCTCCGCTTTTTTATTGAATCTTTACCTTACTTTCACTCTCTGTTGTTTAAAGTGATAATATATAATTAAATTCCCACCATATTTCTGGTATTATGTATCAAACTAATCTAACTACTTTGATCATTCGCTTTGTTACTCGCGGTTCCACTCACGTTTCTATTCGCACCTATTATTGTTTTCTTTTTTCTAGCTCTGTTTTCATTTCTTTCTCACTCCGTTTTTCATGAGTTCATCAAACAACAGTGGTAAGTTAAGTTGGTATCATTAATCAATCACGGTGAGTAATGGCTTCTTCTCTTGCTATTGTTGTTTGCACTACTTGCCACATGTACAGTTTATCTATCTCTGTCGGCGACGAGGGATTCACATGTAATAAATGCAGGGAAATAGTTAGGCTGGCAGAGAAGATTTTAGAACTAGAGACATGCATCCAAACTATAGTTGAGGATAGTAAGAATGTGAGGGCTATAGATACAGCCTTGTATGCGACTAGCTCAGGGAGTCCAGTACATTGTTCAGTTCCGGCATTAGAGCCCATGCAGTAGGCTAAACATAACCCCCGGTATTTATTCAATGCAGTTACTAAATTAACGAAAAATAAAGTATCAACAGGTGTTGGCATTTCCCAAGAGCACAGCAGTAATGATTTATGAACCACTTTACTTCCAAGATCAATACTATCAGAAACAAAGTTGTAACCATGCAGCCGTCAGCTACAGTATCGCATCAGATGCACTATAGATCCCCTGAGGAACAATTCCACTCATTCTCTACTATAGGAGAGAAAGAATTGTATAAACTTGTTAAATCATCTAAACCAACAACATGCATGTTAGACCCTATTCCATCTAAACTGCTAAAAGAGCTAATTCCAGAAGTCATAGATCCTCTTTAGGCTATTATTAATTCATCACTGTCATTAGGATATGTCCCCAAAACCTTCAAATTGGCTGTTATTAAGCCTCTCATTAAAAAAACCACAACTTGACCCCAAAGATCTAGTTAATTACAGACCGATCTCAAATCTCCCTTTTCTGTCAAAGATACTAGAAAAGGTAGTATCCTCGCAATTATATTCCTTCTTAGAGAAAAATAGTATTTGTGAGGAATTCCAGTCAGGATTTAGACCGTATCATAGTACTGAGACTGCTCTCATTAGAGTTACAAATGACCTGCTTCTATCATCTGATCGTGGTTGTACTTCTTTATTAGTTCTACTGGATCTTAGAGCCGCGTTCGACACTATCGACCACAACATTTGTGGAGGCTATCCTATAAGCCTCGGCATGGATGGCATGGTGTTCTCAACACGCAGCAGAAAGATCCCAAATCCAGTCATTAGCTCTCTTTGGGTGATGTTCCCGTTTATTATAAAAGTAGAAAAAGGGTATTTTACATAAAATGGTACTTAACCCAGTGTTAATAAAATGCTGTTGTGCTGTCGGTGGAATGGGTGCTCACGGCTACGGTAAGAACCGTGTGTTCCCCACCATCCACACCTTTCCCTAACTAATTGCCACACCTGTAAATATACCCAACTCCCAGTGACGTGCCACTTAGTGCAATACTCCCCAAAGTGGCTAGAATGAGTAATAGCTAAATTAACCCATCTAAAAGGTGAATATAAATGGCTCCTACACCCCGGCCCCATAATTGTGAATATTTAATTTAATCACAATTAACCAAATTACCTAATTTAAACTAAAGGAGCCATTTGTGCAAACGCTAATCCAAGTGAAATCTTCTCTTGAGCCTAGGAGCCCATCTGTGGTCGGGTCATCTAATCAAGACCTCATCTATGACACTTCGGCTTCCATCAAAAGGCAGATCTTCGTTACAGGCCGGTCCAGTTGACCCGTTTTTATCTTCAGCTGAACTGAGCGGACAAAGCGTTTCTTGTCAGGGTACGTCTGCGTAATTTTTCCCATCAGCCAGGACCCTCGTGGAGCAACAGGGTCCATTATGACCACGATGTCTCCAATGAAAAAGTTTATTTTTGGTCTCATCCACTTCTGTCTCTCCTGGAGTAGCGGTAAGTATTCCCTCACCCAGCGCTTCCAAAAGAGGTCAGATAGAAACTGCACCTGCCTCCATCTTCTCTTCATGTACAGGTCATCCCTACAAAAGAGCCCAGGAGGGAGGTATGGCTTTGCCTTTAAGAGCAGAATGTGATTGGGTGTAAGTGCTTCGAGATCATTCGCATCGTCAGAGGCCTTTGTGATGGGACGACTATTTAGAATGGCTTCGACTTCACAAAGAATGGTATGAAAACCTTCATCATCTAGTATTTGAAGTCTAAGCGTGGAAGCAAGGACCCTTTTCACAAGACGAATTAGACGCTCCCAAACCCCCCCATGGTGAGACCCAGCTGGAGGGTTGAAGGACCATGCTAGACCACTCTGCAGTAAGGCATGCTGAATCTTCTGATGGTCTAACTTAGCAATGGCTTCCCTTAACTCCCGCTCAGCTCCTATGAAGTTGGTGCCATTGTCTGATGTCAGATGTGTCGCCTGACCTCTGCGACACATGAAACGGCGAATGGCATTTATGCATGAGTTAGTGTCTAAAGCATAAGCAACTTCGAGATGAACTGCCCTACTTGCCATACAGGTAAAGAGGACGCCGTAACGCTTCACTCTGCCCTGGCCTTTCTTCACCTCCACTGGCCCAAAGTAGTCGACGCCCACATTTGTAAAAGCAGGTAAATCCGGCACAATTCTCTCTACTGGTAAGTCGGCCATTTTCTGTACCCCCGTCTTTCCTTGGAGACGGCGACAAACTACACACTCAGAGATGACCCTCCTGCAGGCAGAATTAGCACGAGTAATCCAGTATTGCTTCCTGAGAAAAGAGAGCATGTGATTTCTACCTGCGTGACCCAACTGTTGATGGATATGCTTCAAGAGGAGTTTGGACACATATTGGTCTTTGGCAAGAAGGACAGGATGTTTTTCAACTTCAGGCATAGCAGCCCTACTAAGCCTTCCTCCCACCCGCAGCAATCCGTCCTCCAACACTGGGTCCAGCTTATAGAGGTCACTGTTTCGTTTGACAGATCCTCCGTCTTTCAAAACAGCAATCTCATCAGAAAACCTCTCTTGCTGGGAAAAGCAAATGATGGCACCTTCTGCCCTCTCAAGGTCACCTGTTGTCAGTGACTGTCCACGGAGTGCCAATTTTTCCCTTTGCATCTCTGCATAAAGGTAGTCGTTTCTCCGGCCTCCATTGTCATGGCCAATACTTTCGGAGGCTTCAAGAACCGTTCTCCTTTGGGACAAAGTTAGAAGCACGTCTCGGAGTCTGAGCATCCATGCCACAGACGTTCTCAGCTTCTTAAAATCTGAAAAGTAGCTTAAAAACACTTTTGTTGCATTCAGTGGACTATAGGAGACAAAGGCATTCACCAGTTGGTTTTTCTTCAGCTCAGGGTCATCCACAGAGATCAAAGCTTGTTCTATGATGGTCTTAGGCCATTCCACTTCCCCCTTCAAGAGAAACTCTGGTCCCTTCAGCCATCGCTCGCATGCAAGGAATTCTTCAGCACTTAGACCCCTGGATGCCTCATCTGCTGGATTCAGTCTTGTGCCAATATGTCTCCACTGTGCAACGTCTGTTTCACTTCTAATTACAGCCACCCTATTGGCCACAAACGTATGAAACCTCCTGGTCTCATTTCCAATATACTTTAAAACAGTTGTGCTGTCTGTCCAGAATACTGATGGGTGTAGATCAAGCTGCAACTCCCTCTTCAGCATCTTGTCCACCCGGACGGCCAGGACAGCAGCAGTCAGCTCAAGACGAGGAATTGTTGTTTGCTTTAAAGGAGCGACCCTAGCCTTGCCCAAAATAAAAGCAATGCTGACATGGTTTCTCTCATTCTCCATCCTGAGATATGATGCAGTTCCGTAGCCATACTCACTGGCATCGGAGAAATGATGCAACTGCAGGTGAGTAGGTGTTCCAAAGTCTTTTGGCTTGATGCACCGATCCACTGTGAGCTCAGCGATGTGATGGAGATTAGCCAGCCATTTGGACCACTGCTCGGAGAAGACACAAGGTATGCTGGCATCCCAGCCGATGTTCAGCCTGCACATCTCCTGCAGCATCCTTTTAACAGGCAAAGTAAATGGTGCAAGAAAACCCAAAGGGTCATAGATAGACGACACCACGGACAATATGCCACGTCTTGTATGTGGGCGCTCTTCTATGGCTATCCTAAAGGTCAAAACGTCTGCATCTATACGCCAATGAAGACCCAGAGCTGTTTCGACAGGACTTGCCTTTTGATCCAGGTTAAGCCCCCTGATGGTCTTGGAGTGTTGTGACTCAGGAATACTGGCCAAGACTTCACTGCTGTTACTTGTCCACTTCAACAGATGGAATCCTCCCTTCGCACAGGCTTCAGTCAATTCATGCACCATTTTTATGGCTTTGGCCTCTGATGACACAGACTTTAGACAATCATCCATATAAAAATTTTGGAGTATTGTGTTCAGAACACTAGGTTCAAAGTTGTCTTTATAGACTCGCACAATTCTCCGCAGTGCGTAATTTGCACAACTGGGCGAAGACACAGCGCCAAAGAGGTGAACCCTCATCCTATATTGCATGGGAGCTTGTCTTATATCGCCATCAGGATACCACAAGAAGCGTAAAAGATCTGTGTGCTCCGGAGACACCCTCACCTGATGGAACATGGCTTGGATGTCTGCCATCAACGCTACACGTTCCTGTCTAAACCTGGTAAGTACACCAAGTAAGGTGCTTGTGAGGTAAGGCCCCTGCAACAGCTGTGAATTCAATGAAATTCCTTTAAATACAGCAGCACAGTCAAAAACAACTCTAAGGGTTTTCTTTTTTGGATGGTATACCCCGTGATGGGGAATATACCACACCTTGCCGTCAGCTCGCTTCAATTGCTGATGTGGTACAAGCTCAGCATAACCCTTTTCAATGACTTCAGAGAGGAAAGCTGTGTACTCTTGATGATAATCTTTGTTCCTCTTGAACTTCCTGTAAAGACTTAAAAAACGCTGCTCTGCGATGTGGTGGTTGTTTGGTAAGATGACATCTTCAGCCTTAAAAGGCAAATCAAAGCAGTAGTGTCCTTCATCAAGCTGCATTGAAGACTCCATTATTTGCATAAACCTTTGATCCTCTCTGGAAAGACACACATCGTCTGATTTTTCATTGAAATCCTGATTGTATTGGGCAACCAATAAGTCTTGTAGCTTGGCGACTGAGATCCTATTGGCAGTGACAGCAGGACGACTCATCTTGCCTTTGCACGGCTCACCACCACACACATTTTCAAACACAGACAATCTAGCTGTAGCAGCAGCCAACTTAGCCTCAACCTCTAGCTGTTCCTTTTTCCTTTTCAGTTTTGCCTTTTCCATTTGAAGGGCTTCTTCTTCAGCGTCAATATCATGCATTTTTTTCAAAGCAGCTGCAGACTGTAAAAGTGCAGCCCTATCAGCCTTTGCCTTTAAACGTACATAAATAATGCTGGAAGCCTTTGAATGGACAGAAGAGTGATCTTTATGTTTTGACCCTTTACTTGAAACATTAGATATACTATCTTCAGGCCTTATGTCAAAATTTGTTATAGACCGCACATCAGGATTCTCATCGTCCTTTTTTGTGGCAGCATCGGCCAACCATTTCTTCACATCTTTCTCAAATTTATTGATTTCCTCTATTTTCTGTGCGAGCCAATGTTGTTGCTTGTCATGTTCAGGGTCCGGCATAGGCATTTCCAGCAAAGTAGTTTGAGTTTCTAAAGCCTCATTGCACAACGTAATGTATTCGCTTAAACATTTCTTGACTTCAAACACAGTTTGAGATGTCCTTTTCTCAGAAAGAACCTCTTTAATCCTTTGCTTAATTTTATTAGCTTGCATAATTTGGGATTTCCGATTTTTTTGCAGATTTTCAAACAGCATTGTAAATCCCTTAGCTGTTAATTTTCTTGTGCGTTTTCCCAAATCATCAACAACAGAACTAAACTTATCAGGAATATCATTTTCGTCTGTAGACACAAAAGCGGTCTTAGCCTTATCAGGCAAGTTTTCTTCCTCTGCACTCATCTTTGTGCGTTAAGTGGGTCAAAGTCAAAGCGCTCAATAAACAGCACAGTTATCTTTACTTAGGCGGAGGCAGCCAGCAGCACACACAACACCGCACTTAAAGTATTCCGAACATTTCAATTTCGAGATTCACTTTCAAATCCACCTTTTTCCAATTCCATCGGCAGAAATATATTAAAGTGTACCCACCAGCTTTCCGTGGTTGCGGTCTGCACTGGATAACAGCGTGAAGACTTACAGATGTTTCAATTAAGACCTCCAGGCTCCGCGACAGGTAAGCAATCATATAAGACAGGCAATCCTTTCGATATCCAAACGATCAGGACACTCCTGTCCAATTCAGAAGCGTATCCAAACGAAGAGGAATAGGTTCTTACGTTGTGGAGGCTATCCTATAAGCCTCGGCATGGATGGCATGGTGTTCTCAACACGCAGCAGAAAGATCCCAAATCCAGTCATTAGCTCTCTTTGGGTGATGTTCCCGTTTATTATAAAAGTAGAAAAAGGGTATTTTACATAAAATGGTACTTAACCCAGTGTTAATAAAATGCTGTTGTGCTGTCGGTGGAATGGGTGCTCACGGCTACGGTAAGAACCGTGTGTTCCCCACCATCCACACCTTTCCCTAACTAATTGCCACACCTGTAAATATACCCAACTCCCAGTGACGTGCCACTTAGTGCAATACTCCCCCAAGTGGCTAGAATGAGTAATAGCTAAATTAACCCATCTAAAAGGTGAATATAAATGGCTCCTACAACATTCTTTTAAATAGACTAGAACACTTTGTTGGCATTAGTGGAAGTGCATTAGCATGGTTCAAATCGTACTTATCTGAATGCCATCAGTTCATAGCAGTGAATGAAGAAGTATCATATCGATCACAAGTGCAGTATGGAGTACCTCAAGGCTCAATACTAGGTCCGTTACTTTTCACGCTTTACATGTTACCCTTCGGAGATATTATCAGGAGACATGGTGTTAGCTTTCACTGCTATGCTGATGTTACTCAGCTCTATATTTCTTCGCGGTCCAGTGGAACACACCAAATTGAGAAACTAATGGAATCCATAGTCGATATAAAAAAACTGGATGATGAGTAACTTCTTACTGCTAAATTCTGAAAAAAACAGGTGTTAATTATCGGACCTAAAAACCCCACATGTAATAACCTAGAACACTATCGAATACTTGACGGCTGCTCTGTCAATTCTTCATCAGTTAAGGAACCTAGGTGTGCTGTTTGATAGCAATCTTTCATTTGAAAGCCACGTTTCTAACATCTGTAAAACTGTGTTTTTCTATCTCAAAAACATCTATATTGCGACCTATGTTCTCAACGTCAAATGCAGAAATGCTAATTCATGAATTTATGAGCTCAAGGTTAGACTATTGTAATGCTTTACTGGGTGGTTGGTTGTTCTGCACGCTTGATCAACAAACTACAGTTGGTCCAAAATGCAGCAGTTAGAGTCCTTACTAGAACCAGGAAGTATGACCATATTAGCCCAGTTCTGTCAACACTGCACTGGCTTCCTATCAAACATCATATAGATTTTAAAATCTTGTTAATTACTTATAAAGCCCTGAATGGCTTAGCTCCCCAGTACTTGAGTAAGCTCTTATCACATTATAGTCCTCCACGTCCGCTGCATTCTCAAAACTCTGGCCGTTTGAGAATACCTAGAATATCAAAATCGACTGCGGGCAGCAGATCCTTTTCCTATTTAGCACCCAAACTCTGGAACAATCTACCTAACACTGTTCAGGAGGCAGACCAACTCTGTCAATTTAAATCTAGATTAAAGACATTTCTTTAACCTGGCTTACACACTACTACACTTCTATTATTCAAATCCATTAAAGGATTGTTAGGCTGCATTAATTAGATCAACCGGAACAGGGAACACTCCTCATAACACACAATGTACTCGTTACATCGTAAGAAGAATGGCATCTACGCTAATATTTGTCTGTTTCTATTCTGTTTCTCAGTCCGTGACCGGATCAGATGGTGGATTGACGGGAGATGATGTCTGCAGCCTTGATCGGTGGCGGAGGCCGGACACCTGGATTAGCCCCGGGGACATATCCCCAGTGAAGACCTCGACTAAAAATACAATAAAAATCTAAATAACTAAAAATATTATAAAATACCTAACTACATAATACTATTATTGTTAGAAATTGCAACAATATAAAAAAAAAATAATACATTTATACATTTAAAAATTTAATTAAATCAATAATTAAACAATAAATAAACAATAATATGCTGGCCAGAGGAGAACTGGCTCCCCCGACTGAGCCTGGTTTCTCCAAAGGTTTTTTTCTCCATTCGGTCACAGAGGTAGTTTTGGTTCCTTGCCACTGTCGCCTCTGGCTTGCTCAGTTGGGGACACTTGATTTCTAGCGATTATCGTCAGTTTGATTTCATAGATACTATTTACATTAAACTGAGTTAGACAATGACATCACTGAATTCAATAATGAAATGCCTTTAACTGAAAATTGAGTGTTTAATCTTATTATACATTACTGACACTCTATCCTCCAATTTGATACTGTTAAGTGCTTTGACACAATCTGTATTGTTAAAAGCGCTATATAAAAAGGTGACTTGACATTTCAATAACTGAAATAGGACAGACAGATAATTCATACTCAGAGCCATTAATAGAAACTGAACAGATGGATGGTTCAACAACAAAATGAATGACTAAATCAGGACTGACAGATAGTTCACCAGTGGACTCTTTGGCTAAGACAGAAGTAATAGAGCAAATAGAGATTTCATTCATGGTTTCAGAGTTCATAGCAGGCAGGGTTAAGTGTTCAAAGGTTACCTTTTTGGCTGTGACAAGGTTACTAGGGCACATAGCAAGTTCATTAGTAACAGGACAGTCATGAAGTTCGCGGACAGAGTCCTTAGCTGTGATTGACAAGACAGAGTTCATAGGTTCACCGATGGCCTTCGTGGCCGTGACAGGACAGGATGAGGATTCACAGATGGTCTCCATAGCCATGACAGGACAGGACAGGAGTTCAAGGACAGCCCTTCTGGCTGCAACAGGACAGAAAAAGAGTTGGTGAATAGATACCACTGACACCTCCGAAGGTTCTGCAGCGGTTGCCGCCACCTCTGGAGGTTCTACAGTGGTAACAGTCTCTTTGACCGCGACACGACAGGCTGAGAGTACATTGCTGGGTGCCACCTCTATACAAGGAGTTGAAGCCATCACCGCCGCTTCGGGAGGTTCTGCAGCATGTGCCCTCACCTCTGGAGAAGCTGCAGCGGGTGCCATCGCCTGGGGAAGTTCTAAAGTGGTGTACGCAGCCCAAAGGCAACAAAGCAATCCCCATCATTGGGAGTGCTTCAGACAGGGGAATTAGGGCAGGAACAGGAGGGTTAAAGTGAGCTGGTTTTGGGATACCAGCAGCACGTGCAGACACCAGTGGAGCATCCCTCACACTGGATACCAGACTAGGATACTGAAGGACTGACCTTGAATATCTGGATGTGGCAGACAGGACATGACAAGGCTGATCAGCTTTGACGTGATGTGGTTCTGGATGGTCAGCGGTGACCTGAAGAGACTCTGGGAGGTCAGCAGAGACGTGAAGAGACTCTGGGAGGTCAGCAGAGACGTGAAGAGACTCTGGGAGGTCAGCAGAGACGTGACTTGCCTCGTGACGATCAGTTGAGACATGACTTGGCTCGTGAAGATTAGCTGTGACTTGGCTGGACTCACGATGATCAATAGTAATTTGACCTGATTCATGATGATCAACTGTGACTTGGTTGGACTCACAACGAGAAACTGTGACCTGGCTTGACTCATGACGATCAACTGTGGCTTGAATGGACTCATGAATGACAGCTGTGGCATAACGGGGCGTTGTTGTGTCCGCCATTTTGCGATCAGGCTCCGCCATCGGCGCCATTTTGTGAGCGCGCTCTGGTGCATCCGCCACTTCAGTCACAGATGCGATGTCGTGTTCCTCTTCCGCGACACCCACAGTAAACAAAGAGTCAGCACACAGCAAAGCATAGTTCATAAAGTCCTTTAGACTACAATTAAACTTCCCATCAGGTAAACATGACTTAATGGGCTCATTTATTCCAAAACGAATAATTTATTTTAATACGACCTCAACAAAGGGTACCCTGTAAGATATCTCACAGA